>NC_080425.1:16561560-17161560 GCF_029873635.1 Malania oleifera
AGGGCCAATTCAATTCTAATTTCTCCCGGAGCTAAAGAAACTTCAAGAGATGATAAGATACATATATATATATATATATATAATCATCATATTATTTTAATTTAATTAGTTCAATTTAATAATGTTTAATTAATTAATTAATTAATAATTAATCTTAATTTATTTTTTTATTTTTCTTTTACACTTCCATGTATATTATTTTCTGGGACGTTACTGGATGCCTATCTGATATCAGGAAAATGTCATCCCTATCGGTAATGGAACGAAGACAACATAGAAGCCAATTCCATATGTCGAGGCTTTCTTTTTGGAAAATGACAAATGCAAGGGAAAAAATTTACCTATTTACATCCGAGGACGTTGCAATTAGGAATTTACCTTTTTACTTACCGTATAGTGTGTCCCGTCTACACATATACGAGAGGGTAATGATGAAAAGCCTCAATGGATGCTGCAAACGACCAAAATGCAAATACCAACGTTGCGGTGTTTTCGCATCCTGGAACAGGAGTCCACCTCCACTTGACTATAGTACCAAGATTGTACGCACACATCACTTCCATCTACTTCAGCAAAGTTTGTTATGACATCTCCCAATTGCCGAAGACTTGGGCAATTGCCATCTGTTTTCTTAGCAGACCTTCTTATATTAGATCAAATGGCTAAAGCGACGATCTATGAATTCTTTCAATGTGGTGATTTGTGTGGACGCATCTCCCCTAATTATATTCACTATCTCCTCAGCAATTAGTGATGATGTGATTTGGTTATGGTCCTGTGATAGCAGTTCATTCAAACATATGTGCGGACCACCATATTGAGTGATTTCGAATAAACTGTGTTTTTTGCGAAACATTGCATGCACTCTCCATCTGCAATTGAACTCCTTACACTTAACAACCCATAACACTAGGTTAGACTGCACAACGTAGAAGTCATGGTGGGTTCGAGCATGATAAATCCGCACTGCATCTATTAGCTGATCCTTCGACTTGAAAAGCATCCCCTTACCTAGCTTGGATGACTCATCCCAACGAGTCGCTTGTATAGGAAGCTCCTCTTTGCATGAAAAATCTGTAGCATCTACATCAATTTGAGCATACATTGGAGGTTCATCCATAAACTGAGCGTTGTAAATGACATCATTTGTTTCATGGGGGTGGGTTCACATCATTGATGAACTCATTTAACCCTTCAGCGGTTTCCTTCTTGTACGTTTCTTCATTTTCTAAATTAACATCGTTCGTAATAATCATCCTCTCGTCTAACGCAGCGTTTGCAATGGCAAACAAAAATCTTGGACCTTTAGCGGAATCTTCCGCACGCCTTCCCTGTTAATTCGTGAGATAAACAAGGATTTCATAATGACGTGTTTGTTGGGTGTCTTCTTCCACTTCAACCACATGTTCGGCAGGAGTTTCCATCTGCTTATCCTCGATGACGCCCATTTGAGGAATGGTTTTCACATATAACTGCACATTTATATATGTCGCGCTTGAACTGTGTGCATTCAACACAATGCGTAGACCATAGTCATCTATTATAGGAACAACTTCACAGAGTACTATATCATTGAGCCCTCATATAGGGTATCGTGCGGTCACCCGCAATGCATATTGTTTTGGATCAATATGCAAATGTTTGTATATCTTCGCATACAATTTGTTTAATTTAGTCCTATTGCCAATTCGAATTAGTCGAATAAGCTTATTACTATAACTGTTGACCCTATGGGTCATACTCTATTTTGATTATGACAAATACTCAGGTATTTAATGGTTTCCAAGTTTGTGTGCAGGTTCTTATTGACAAGTTTATAAAATGACATGCGGCAACCCAACATATTTATTGTTATATTTTTTATCATTGGGTCTGTAATAATTTCAGCTTAAATGGGTCTGCAATAATCTCTGCTTGTCATGCATGTAGGAAGTAAGCTCAGCAAATGATCATACGCAGACCATAAAAATACCTTAGGGATCACCCTTTGGTCGACCGACACTGAATTTTTTCGATATCCTTAAAAGACCTTAGAAAGACCCTAGGTCCCAGCACTAGCACATAAGATGTCCCCAAAATCACTTAATATATCAGGGGGGTTGATTAAAGTAAAATTGGACTTAATTGAAAATTTGGTGAGAGGTCGAGCAACCGAACCTGTGCTGTTTAAAAGACCTTGGGCGCCCGAACCACTAGGAAGTCAGCGGGTTCACCTGGCTTCAAGTGACTAAACCCATGTTAAAGCACTTTTCACCAACTCGGGCTGTCGAAAATAGGCCCTAGGCAACCGAACACCTGTGTTCGGTTAACCAAACTTAGCTTCGGGCACCTGAATCGCGAACAGAAAATTTCTGACTTTTGTTCAGCCAACTGAACATACACGTGGGCACCTGAACGTACAAAAGAGGCTTTTTTAGCTGAGTCTATTCAAGCGACCAAACCATAGTTCAGCCACCCGAAACCTCTCGGGTTGCTTAATTTTTTACTGAGGTTAAAATGTTTAAACAGGGTTAATTTTGCTAAACATTTTTAAACAAATGTCCCCCAACGGTCATAATTTACCCTTTCTCTATATATAAGGGTTCATTTGTCAAGATTAGGGGGGGATTAGCAAATAGGATTAGCCAAAAACTCTCTCAAATTTCCTAAACACCATTTTTTCATTCAAACCCCATACACTCATAATACTTCATTCCATTGTGAAATCTTATTTTGTGAGTGTTTTATTCATCATTCTAATTTGCTAAGAACCCTCACTTGCCTTCTTGCTTGTGATTTTTATTTGAAGGTTGAGCAAAGGATTTTTCCTCAAATTTCATTTGATAAATCTTTGGTTGAGAAAAATCATATAGCTAAGTGAGTTTGCATTATCATTGCAATACTCACTTGAGCTTGCATTTTTTGTACGCAAAAAAAATATTTTGCAAGCTCATTTTTAAACAACTCTTGTGCCTACTACATTGAAGAAAATATTTTTGAGTTTGTTTGAATATTGTTGCTAGCATCTTTGAAACACTGATCTAACATTAAGATTTGGTATACTTGGTTTTCAAAGATTAGCTTGTTTGAACACTCTTGTGCATACTTGAGATTATCATTGTACTGAGTGTAGATTGCACACATATACACCCTTGAGCTTATAATTCCTACATGTTTGGTATGCATTGATTATATTGTGTATATTGTTGTACAAGTCTGCTTGTATTAGAAACACTTTTATTTGTACAAAAAGTTTAATGGTTGTAATTCCAGGTGTGGTCTGAGAGGGCGGTAACCCAGCTCAGCAAGGATTGGTTGTAAAGGTTGGGGTTAGCCTCGTGAATTTGACCTAGAGCCTTCTCCGCCCCACAAGGAGAATTTGTAAAGGTTGAGGTCAGCCCTGTGTTAATTTGACCTGGTTATAACCGATGCCGCTCCCCTGTTAAGTGAGCATTAATGGAATTCTCGAGCTTGCGAGCTAGAGGTAGGGACGTAAGTAGTATTGGCTGAACCCCAATAATATATCGTGTGTGCACTGTTTATATTTCCGTAATTTATATTTCCGCACGTGTATATTATATTGTGAATGCTGCACCTGAATTAATTTTCACATGTTATATTTATTTGCGCATATTGGAACTGCATATACAGACCCTAGGTTTGTGTAATACTGGTTGTTGGATTAGTTGAACTTATGAAGAAAGTTTAAAATTCCAATTCACTCCCCCTCTCTTGGGAATACACCAAAGCTAACAATAACTAACATCTTCTACTCCTGTGATAATTTTCCCTCCCCCCCCCCCACCCCCAATATACAACAACGCAGTCATCGAAACACCCTTTGGGCTTCTTGCCATTTAGATCGACCCTCAAGAAATAGTAAAGACCTACGAAAAACAAAAATGTATATATAAGCGTATGCCATAACACCTCGTTATTGTGTTTATTTGACACATCATTAATATTTATTTTTAAATTTTTACTTGTGTTTTAACAAAATTTTATAGTTTGACTCACTATGCATGAAAGACAATTCAAGTTTTGGATGAAAAATGAAAATGAATTTTGTCATTTAGTTCGAGGATTAAAAAACAATTGACCTACTAAATTGAGAATTAGTCAAAGACTAGGCTAGGCTGCAATATATATATATATATATATATATATATATATGTATGTATATGAGTGTTTTGAAGATTATCATACAACAGAGATCATATTAATGTTAAAAAAAATCTTAATGTTTTTAATGTTATTTAGGCTGCAATATATATATTGGTTTGAATAAGTTATAAATTTTGCTCCCCATTACTATATGCATATAAGGCATAATAAAATTATTCAACTAGATATTTCATATCCATTGGAGCTATAATGTGCAATACATTAATAGAAAGTTCATTTGAGATAAAACAATAAGCAAACTGAACTTTCATTAGATTTATACCTAATACACCAATCTACAATACACTTCTCCCCCACATTCATAATACCACATACCTTCTCCCCCTTTGATCATCATAAAAAAGAGAGGTACTATTCAATTAGCTTAAAATGACCTAAAAGTTTATTAAAACTAGTTTCTATGTTGGTGAGGCGAGTACCGCAACATTTGAAATGCCTAGATTGGCTTCCTTACTTACAAAGCTCTATTTGATTTATCTAATGTTGAGAGCTTATAAATTGAGTAAGGATAGATACTCTTATATAAAGGATATTTCAACAATAGATAAATAAGAGTATAAGAAGAAAATTTCTTCTTTTTTAGTCAACCATAAAATTTATGAATGCTTGAACCAAATTGCATATCACAAACACATTGATGCTCATGGTTGGGTGTGGGTTTCTTAGGTGAGAATGTATTTTTCATTTGGAGAACCCATTTTTGCTTTGAGGTATTGATAAGATGAATCTCCCATTTATTCAAAGTTTGACACGAATGAGTACATAGAAGGTTTCCTTTCATCTTATAGGGTTTCATATAAATGATTCTCAAAGCTACACTTTACCTGATTAAAGAGAGTTAAGGATAAGATCTAGTCAACTCATCACTTGATACCACTTATTGTTGGATTAAGCATTCAATGTTAATTCTAGATCAGAGGTAGATAGTCCTATGTCAAGATAACCTCTCCTTGAATTACTTTGGTATTGCTTTCTGTATTAGCATCCAAAAATAAGTCATGTATTCCTTCGGAGGAGATGCTTGTTAGATTGAGTATATAGCTCGAGAGCTATAATTTCAAAGTTATCAAAAGTGGACTGTAACGCCCCAAACCCTTAAACCCGGGTCCGACGCATTATACTGGATAAAATCCTTGATAATCCATAATTAACATAACATACGCAGCGAAAAACATAAATAAAATCTCCATATAACACAATACCAGAGTTTACTAATTTCTATCTATAATCCAAAGTATCCATCCAACACCTGCATCCCCATATATACATACATCTCCAAAAGCATTTTAGTATTTTCACAACCATCCTATTCTCAACAGGATTAAAACATAAAAACTTAAAACATAAATATTTACATTCCCCCAAAGTGTTTTGAAAATATACCCTTTCTCTTTAAGTCCCTCAAAATGCTAAATACCCTCGAGCTCCCTAAGCTCGACCTCGAGGATGTCCTGAAAAAGAAATAATCATATTCGGGTGAGACACATCTCAGTAAGGGAAGAAATATACATATTAAAACAGCGTGTGGTTAACATGAGATAGATAGATATCATTTTTATTTCATTTGCAAATCATCATATAACATTGAAATCGTTTTCTAAACCTAAACAATCACATGCAAATATTTAAGATTACCCAAGGATAGGGGTGGTTACCCGCCCATACAAGTAGCACCCCTCTGCTCTGGTACTTAGGTAACCCTAAGGTCACAATTAAAACATATCAGAGCACTCACCTTACTTAGTAAGCCCTCAAGTAGTAGATTAATCTCGTACTCACACAGTTCAACAATAGTTTACCGACAAAGGCCCCTAAGGATAGGGAATCCTACTCGCCTATACAAGTAGGTTCCCTCTGCCCTAGTGTGTTATAGAGCTACTGCCACATTTGAAGCTACTAGTGCACTCGCCTTACTCAGCAAGCCCTCAGGCGAAGAGTATACCTCGCCCATTCGTAACCTGTTCTATGTACATACATACTTCTATTATCATAATACATTATTCTGTTCTGTCATTATACATTCATGCACATTCATTCCTGTTCATAACTTAACTTTACATTTCGTTTCACTTTAAGTGACTCTTTCTCATTTACATCATTTACCTTTGTCATTTCATTTCATTGCCTTTTCATCGTCATTTCATTGCATAACATTTCATTTCATTACTTCGTACTATAGCTGGTCTTTAGCCATCATCAGTTAGTCTACGTAGAAACGTGCTAGATCTACTAACACAGCTCCTTTTAGCTGTCATCAATCAGTCTACACAGAAGTGTGCTAGATCTGCTAACATGGCTGTCTTTCAACTGTCTTACATTTACATGGTTGCATTTAACATACACAGGCAACATTGTCCATATCATATTTTATTCTCATTGTTTTACTTACTTAGCCTGCATCTCATATATTTAACATATAATTTGCACAGATTCTCATGCCACACAATTTAGCAGTAAAATTCATACATATTTCTCATAAAATAAGTCAACCCACATTTAACATTTACATGCACAAAATACACTTCATTTCTTATATAATTCCTTAGAAAATTCCTTTCACTTTCGTTTGTTTACTTTCACACATACATAACTATATCAACAATCCTAGGCTCAGAAAACATAAATTTCATGACTGGCATTTTAAACCCACATAAAAACATATATACATAAATAACACATGTTCATTTTTAATTCATGAAAAACCTGATTTAATATATAAATTTCTCCCTTACCTGAATTCTCGAACTACACCGACAGGGACTCTGAAAAAATACCTAGGGCGCTCACCCGGATCCTGAATAAAAATTCTAGTTCCATGTAATTAATCTTGAATAAAATATTATTTTAATATTTTCTAAGCCCATAAATTCTAGATAAATAAATATACCCTTAAATATAGTCAAATTACTAAATTTTCCAAATTAATTAATTAATTTCCTCAAAATACTACCCATCTAACCTTCCCTAGGCTCCACACACCTCAAATTAACATTTAAACTAATATTTAACACTCCCACTTAATTTTTTAAATTATGCCTGCGGGGCCCAAAATTACACCCGCGGTGCTTACCCGAGCCCTGATTCAAAAACCCTAATTTCATTTAAATTATTTCTAAATAACGTACTATTTAAATATTTTCTAGGGTCATAATTTTCAATTTACAGTTATACCCGCATATTTAACTAATTTGCCAAATTTTTCGAATCTCACTCTCGCTTTGGAGTAGGACCTAGAAAATCCCAATTGAAAAATTACTTACGTCAAAATGACGATGACGATGATTAGGACCACGTGGTGGTACCCGTTCGCCGATTTAACAGTAGATTTAAAGCAAAATTGAGAAAATGGGAAAAAATTACCTTTCCCCAAGAGCAGTGCCTAAGTCGTTCCCACGACCAATCTGCTCTAGTAGAAATGTCGGCAGCGGAATCAGAAATCTAACGGCACCTTCCCTTTCTTGATCCGCTGCAAATTTACCGAGAAATTCAGAGAGACAGAGACGGAGACGGAGGCGGCTGCAGCTGGCAGGAATGAAATTTCAGGGGGTGGGGGGCATGCTGCTTTTGCTTTTCCTTCTTTCTTTCTTCTTCTTTCTTTCTTCTCTTCTTATCTTCTTATCTTCAGATTACTTTATATATATATATTAACTTACTTATATATATATATATATATTATATTACTTTAACTTATATATTTATATATATATTAACTTACTTATATATATATATCTTATTTTAATTATTATTATTTTTTAAATCCAATGCAATAATATTTAATTTAACAACTAATAATTTAGTTACTTAATTTAATTTAATTTCTTTTTTTTAATTTTTTTCCCACATCATTCCTTTTATTTATTTATTTGTTATTTTATTTATTTTTTTTCCTAAATTATTTTAATCCTTTTAAATTTTCGGGTCTTTACATGGACATTTCCCATAAAGATTTCATGCTTGCGATTTAAGTATGGTAAGTATGTCCTTACTAGTTGGCAATGAGCATTTAGGAGTATACAAGGCTTTATTTAGCAATGCTCTAAGAGATAGGAGATATCCCAATAGGCCACTAATGAGAAGGTACTCTTCAAACTAAACATATGCTCACAATTTGAGCAATAATGGGATACTATGAATAGATACTCCATTGTAAAATTTTTGTAGTTTGGTAAGTATTTTTCTTTGGAAGGGAATGCTTTCATTAACAATGATTTATAATTTTTCCGTAGGTCAAGCATGGAGGGAATGCTCTATCTCGAGTCAATATAGCTAAGAACTTTTAAATGGTTTTGATGGGATATCTTTTGGTAAACACTAGTAGAATATTGCTAGAGAGTTTTCACTAGTAGGATTTTGCTACAATATTTGTGATGACTAATTTTTCACTTTTGAATACCACTTGTTGTTATGATTAACTCCACTAAAACTCAACTTCATGTATGGTATAAGTTGTGCTATGCTTTAGATATTCTTACTATGTATCCAAACTTAAGCATATATCATCAAAAACAGATTAAGTAACTAAGGAATCCATAAGAGATGAATTTACCTATCATAGTATGCTTTTGAACCATTATTCATTACAAGGTTTTTCCATTTGCCACACATAAATTTATTCCTAAATAAGAAGCTTTAAATAAAGATCTTGTGAGAGTGTGCATGCTATTTCATCCCATAAACTATAGTCAATACTTTAAAAAGAAATAAACCAATTAACATGATATATATAGTTTAAAAAATCATATTGGTTTTAACATTTGAATTCGTCAATATTGACTTAAATCTCTAAAGTTCCCAGCATAGTAATCAAACAATTTATAACGCATAATCTGAGATTTTATACTTTGAGCACAAACTTAGTCATCACATTCCTTTTTACCTAGGTATAATTAAGTCTACCTAAATCCTATTTCCTAATCCTAGGTTCTAAGGAAGCAATATTCAAAAATCATGTAATTCTTTTTGGTACACATTCTTCCTTGGGTCCCAAGCGGTTTGTTTTCTTAACTACCAATTCTAACTTCCTTTCTTTGCCTCTAGCTCTTTTATAAGGGCAAGAATACCGGATGTGACCCTTTCTCTCACAATATAAACAAATTTTGTTTGTGTGTAAGGGTTTTGACTTATTTGTACTATTTTTGTTTGATGAGGCATAACCATGTGATTTAAAAGAGGATTTAAAATTCTTTTTAGAAAAACTATTTCTTTTAATTCCTAAGAATTTATTAGAGTTTTCTTTTCCTTTAATGGTTTTACCTTGATCTTCAACTTTGTTTTTCAAGAGAGTATTTTCTTTTGAAATATTTTCAATTTGATTTTTCAAATCTCCTACTTCTTCTTGAAAAACTTCATGGTCTTTTTGAGCATTTTCAATAAGCTCCTCATTTTCCATTTTAAGGGAGATATTTTCCTCTTTTAAGGTAGAACAAAGATAAGGTTCTTTTTGTTTGTATTTTGACAAATTTTCCTCTTGATTTTTGTTCTTTCTTTTGACCACAACTAATTCATCATATATTTTAGCACATGTGATCCTTAATTCATCATAAGAAGGAGCATAATCCTCCTCATCATTAGAGCTTATTTCCTCTTCTTGTTCATTTGCCATGAAGCAAGAATGTGTTTCTCTCTATATTTCATCATCGGTGGATAATCCATCGATTTCATCCCCAGTAGCAACATTCATGGCATTTTCATCCCTATTTAGAAAATCTCCTTCATTTTGATTTAGTGGGCAATTTATCTTGTCGTGCCTGATGTTATTGTAATTGCAACATTTAATGCATGACTCTTCTCTTCCTAATTGTTGCATTCTCTTACTAAAGAGTTTCTTAAGTTTTTTTGTGAAGAATGCAATATCATCTTCACTAATTTCTTCTGCTAATGTATCTTGGTGAGGAGCACTAGATGATTCTAAGTGAAAATCTATTTTTTCTTAGGCTTCTCTTGGTTGTGTGATTCTTCATTGGTCATTGATGACTCGGTAAAACTTGGAGAATTTTTTGAATATAATTTTCTAATGAGTAAGTTCTACCGAGCGTTTTTAAATTATTTATAAGGCGTGTGAACTGAGTGAGCATGGATGAAATTTCTTCACCTCATTTAATTTAAACGTCTCATTTTCTCTAACTAGTACGCATGTTTTTGATTGTATAACTTGAGGTGTGGCTTCACAAGTGTTTTGAAGCATATCCCACATTTCTTTTGCGGTTTCACATCTGCAAACACGACTATATTTAATATCATTTAAAGCACAATTAAGAAAATGTCTTGCTTTAAAATTGAGTTCTACTAACCTCTTTTCGCTTGTTGATAGCTCCATTATAGCCTTCGGAATATCCTTATTCTTGTCATTTTTATTTGTGAATGAGAAGTCTCTTTTGGAGATGACCTTCCATAATTCCAAGTCGTATGATTGAATGAAGATGACCATTTGATTTTTCCATGCTGGATAGCTGGAGTCGTTGAGCATTGGTGTTTGGTTACGGATTGTCCTTGGGAAGAGGTGTTTACCAAATAAACCAATTGATCTTTCTGCTCTGGATTTTACTCTAAAAAATTAAGTGCCTTGCTCTGATACCACTTGTCAGCTTGGGAGTGGAGTATAGAGGGGGGTGAATGGACTCTTTTGCGTGTTTTCGCTTTTTCTCTACAAAATAAATTTTTTTGCAAGATACAAGCAATTATATCACAATAAATAAAATGTAAATCATGCACAAGACATAAATAAAAAAGTGTAGAGAAGAGAAAGCTCAACATTGGTAATTAACGTGGTTTGGAGCCCAGCCTACGTCCATGCCTTGAGACAAACTCAAGGATTCCACAATCCACTATCAAACTCCTTTACCGACAGAGAAGCCTACAACAAGGGAACAAATCCCTCAATGCTCACCACGAGCCTTCACACGAGAATAAATCCCTTCCGCTCACCAAGGGCCGCAGGATTCACCGAGAATCTTTACAATTCGGTTCACCAAGAACCTTCACAACTTGGTTCACAAAGAACTCTTCGCAACAAGAAGATGATATACAGAGTAATGCTCCTTTAATTGAGATGATATCAAATACAATGTGAACCTCACACTATTCTCTCAAGTAATGAATCATACAAGATTGGAGAGTAAGAGAGCTATTAAGCACTGAAATGATGAACTAAATGCAAAGTGCTTAGGGTTGATATTCAAAGATGTTATTGACTAAAAACCATGTAAAATCATCACGACCCTTCCTAAATAAGTCTATGGACTTGTATTTATAGGCAAATGCACAAGCTAACCATTATCTGAACGTTGGGAGTGAATCCCATTTGAATGGCTTGAGAACTAGCCATTTTCTTGCTCACTGGTTTAGTGGCTCAATGCAAATCGTCGACTATTATACCCAATTCGTCAACGAGTTGCCCCAAGTCATCGACGAATTACCCTAATTTGTTGATGAGTTTCCTAGGCACAAAACTCATTTAGCTACTGAACTAATTCATCAACAATATGCTCCAATTCATCGATGAGTTCCCCTAATTAGTTCGTCGATGACTTACGCCAATTCGTTGACGATTTGACTAGGCAGAAACTCAATTTGGCTACTGGTTTAATTCGTAGACGAGTAAGGCCAGTTAATCGACTAATTGCCCTATTTTTCACACTAAGATGCTTTTTAATGAATTAAACCAATCTTGGACAAAAGTATGTAAAAGATATTAAAGCCAATGATAATTAATGCTTGTTCTTATGAAGTTTCATTTAAATATAAGATATCTTGTGTGTGAAAATGCATTTGAAAGCTCATTTTGATATCTTATATACTAGTATGTCCTACATAGAAATATACTTGATTTTCTTGAAACCTCTCTTAGGCTTGTTAACTCTAAGTCATGTTTACCCCTATGATTAGGTTGTGCGATTCGAAGACTGGACTTAGCTGACTGGCTAACCAAACTAAATCAAATTTTAACTTTAACGTTAAGTGAGATTTTCCCTATTAAGTCCTAGTTCGACCTAGGTGTGCACTCAGGAGAAATTCACTGTTCTGTAAAACCACTCTATAAACAATGAGGGTGCACAATGATCCCTGTAAACTTTAAGTTACGGTACCAAACATCTGTAATTTTGTGATCTCTGAGCCATAAGAGTTTTTGAAAACATCTTATTATAATTTATGCAATAAAAATAACATTGTGAAAATCTCATCATAAAACATGCAACGTAATAAAAATAAGCTCATGTCACACGATTTTCGTGGTAAAAATATTTATTTTTAATACAATATCATAATGCTAGAAATTCCCCAAGAGAAATTAAATATTTCTTAAAAATAAACTAACATAATAAACTAACTTACAAATAATCTTGGGTATAAATTTTATAAAAAGAGCTAACATAATTTTACTTACTTACCTACTCCTCTAACACGGTTAAAGATGAATTCTTAAAATGAGTTTGGAAAGAGTGGAAGAGTAAGAATTTTAAGTATATAAAAATTTTTTGTCCACTACTAAATCTTTTTCCTCACTTGTTTTTTTCAATTCCTTCTTTGAAATCCCTTATGAAAAATGAACTGAGAACTCTCCTATTTATAGGGAATTGAGGGAGAGACTTTTTTGTAATTTCAGGGATTTCTAAGGATTAAGAAAAGAAAAAGGAGAGAGAGAGAGAGAGGGAAATAAAAGGGGGGTTGTGTTTTCAATCTGAAATCTCAAATTGATAAGGATGTTATATAACATCCTTATCATCCTATATATATATATATATATATATATATATATATATATATATTATTAAAGATATTATATTATATTATTTATTAATTAATTTAATTTTTATTTTATTATTTATTTATTCATTATTATTATTTTATATTTTTAATGTTTTTTTTTTGTCATTACACAATATATAACAAATTCAACAAAATAAAATATGAAAGCAGAATAACCCTAATCTCAAAAATTGGGGATTTTTGAATGATGCTTCCAATCAGCAAATTGAATGTATGAAATACTAATTTATGAATCAAACTAACAAATCTAAATGAAATAATATAAGAGTTTAAGAGTTTTAGATAAGGTACATACCTCATCTCCATTTTTTATACCTTCCTCCCCAACCAGTGGGTAGCCCTATTCATTTAAAATTCATTGGATAGTCTAACGAGTTTTGCTTAAAATCTCGCTGAACGATCCAGCGAGATTTTGGAAGCATCAAAATGGAAAAAAAAAAAAAAAAAAAAATTTCCCACCAAACCGTTAATTAATATTTTATTAATTAAAAAATAAAAAAGGAAAAATTCTATTTATTTATCTAAATAGTTTTATTTTTCATTTTTAATTTTTTGAATAATTGTAAAAATATTATACCATTTTATAATTTTTCAAAGTTATATAGAAAAGTTTGAAAATATTTTTCATTATTTTTTACAAATTTTGACTCTTATTTTTTATATATGAGCATGTAATTCGATTAACAATTCTTTTGAAAACTAAAAAATGAAAAACAAAAAGTGTTTGTTGGCCCTAAAATTCTTAAAATGCATGTTTTTGTAAATTCATTGTTTTGAGTATTTAAATGTTGTGAATTTTGAAATTCATCTTTTTTTAAATTTTTTGTTGTGATTATTTAAAATCTCGTATTCTAATTTAAATTTAAATGTGTAGCCACAAAAAAAAAATTACATCAACTTATGATGAATAAAGATGTCAAATTAAAGAGAGTGAGAAGTTGGTTGTGGCATTAAATGGTTATGGATATATGATTATTGTATAAACACCATCACAAATGAATTTCTCTTTACTAAAGTCAATTCTTTAACTACCAAGTGCATAACAATAATGAATAAAACAATCAATATAAATAAATAATTTTTTTCCCCAACAAAGAGTTTCAATAGCCAACTTTTTCACAAGTGTTAGGATTGGTGTATTCCTAAGGGGGGGGGGGGGTTGAATTGGAATTTTAAACTTTTTCTCCTAGGTTAAGTAAGATATCAGTATTATTTCGCAACCTAGGGTCTTTCTAAGCAATCCCAAATTCGTAGATAAGATTAATATGTAGAAAGTAAATCCTGCGTAACATTCACAATATAACATACATGTGCAGTAAATAAATTTGCGGAAAAATAAAAGCACACACGATATTCTATCGGGGTTCGGTCAATACTACCTACGTCCCTACCTTAAATCACAAATACAATGATTACCACTATTGCTCACTTAACGGGTGAAGCGGCCCCAGTTACAACTAAGTCAATTAACGGGATTGACCTCAACCTAAACACACCTTAACAGGATGGTGCACTTAACTTTTTCTAACCGAGTCTAAGCCAATCTGAGATTATTTACCAGGACTAGTCTCCCTCTTCAGGCCCTTACTTGGAATACAATAATGGAATACAACCTTTTGTGTACAACCAAATATGCTTCTTAAACTAAGTAGATGTGTACCAATATGTTCAACCAAATAATGCATTCACATATGATAGGATATCCAGCTCAAATCAATGTGTGTATGTGAGAGTAAGGCTTTTGATTTCAAGCCAATATGCTTGTAATGTGATTAATCATAAGCTTTCCATAACCCTAACAGATATCTCAAACAATATTTCTCAAATATCAAGCACAGTAGATACTAGGGTTTTCAATCTTGCTAAAAAATATTTTCATCAAAGCACAAATAAAGCTAATGAAAACTTTCAATGAGGATGCAAGATCTTAAACCACACAAGGGTTTTCCCCAATCAAATATTTATGAATGAAATATTATGGGAAAAACCTTAGCTAACTCTCTAAAAATCAACACAATCAAATATAAATAAGAGAGAGTTTAGCTTATACAAATGCTATGAAAACATTACCTTCTTTCAAAGCAAGTGGCTAAATGAGTACAAGAGGTAGGTTTTTGGCAATAGGATTGAAGAAATATGAAAGTATAAATATTTTGGACAAAAAATTTTTTCAGAGAATTTTTCCTAATCTTAAATCCTAATCTATGCTTAATTTTTGCAAATGAAGGGCTATATATAGAATTTGGAAAAAATATAGTCGTTGGGGACACGCTGGGTATTTTTGAAAAAATTAAGTAAGCTTAATTAAAGTTAACCTAGTTTAACTCTCGGTAAAAATTCAACAACCCGAGAGACTCGATCGATCGAACTTGAGGTTCAGTTGACCGTAGTGTTCAGTTTGGTCGACCAGGAAAAAAATTGAATTGAAAGTATGGTCAACTACCTTAAAGGTTTCAGAGGCGATTTTCCAAATCCACGTGGTTCGGTCGATCAGATTAATTTGAACTACGAGGTTTGGTCGACTGGGCAGTTAGTATTTCCCACTTGGGGTTCGGTCGACCAGGACGTTGCCCATATAATTTTGGTCAGTTGACCGAGTGGTCAACTTGTTGACCCAGGGAAGTTCGGTCGACCAAGTCTTTCCTATATACTTCTGGTTGGTCGACCGAGCGGCCAACATGTTGACCCGATTGGGGTTCGATCAACCGAGGATCTCAATGTAACTGAATTTAGTCGACCAAACATGCCATCCTTGGGCATTTCAGTCCTTTTTCTTTTATAAAATTTTTCCTATTCATATGATGATTAATGTTAAGACTATAGGACATATTTTTATGAAGTATAGGGAGTCTTAAGGACAGTCTCAGTCATTTTGAGCACATACCCTAAAAAATCTGGCGTTGGTGATCCCTAAGGTTCTGTGGCCCCCTATGGTCAATCTATGGTCATCATTGAACTTTTATCCATATCATGCATGTAATGCATTAATTATTACAGAACATTTCCTATTTACTATTACAAACCCAAAATGATAAATATAAATTACAATAAACAAATATGTCGTGGTCTTCAATTTTCTTCAAGTTGTCGCATGCCATCAATATAATCCGGTTAGTATGATCCTACACACAAACTTGAAAGTCATTAAATACAAAGAGTATTTGTCATTATCAAAATCAGGTATGACCCATAGGGTCAACAACAAGAATTTTCAAACAATAACTTAAATATTGCATCAAGGACATTAAAAGAACATCTCGTTTTGCCAATGTAGTCTATGGCCAATAACACAAACTGTTAGTAGTTAAAACAAGTAAAACAAGTGAAGCTAAGATGAGAGAGAAATTCAAAGTCATGGAAGGAGTAAAGGAGGTAGCATTGGAAGCGTAAATAAAGAAACTGACCCTATGTTTGGAAAGTTTTTCAATTTGAATTTGTATTGGGTTTGAATAAAATAAAAAATAAAATTGTATTAAAATTGGTCCAAATTCATTCAAATCCAAATTTAGAGTTAGAAAACCCATATTCTCAAACAAAGCCTGAAAGTGCACACATTGTAATGGTGGAAAGCAACTAATATTGTGGTAGCATTACAAGTTTATATTAACCCCAATTTAGAACAATAGTCTTCTACATAACAATTAATAAACAAACACCTTACAAAATAAATTGGAAGAACTAAACCTCATTTCCTTTATTAATTATTTTCCCATTTATTCTTTCTTCTCGCATTCACATAACAAACTTTGTGTTGTAAGTTATTGGACCACTTGGAGTGGTTTTTATAAAAGAAGATGCGTGCCTTTTAAGCAATGCAATTGCTTGCATAGTAAAATACTTAGAACCCACCTATTTGCAAATTGTGTAAATCAAATTACTTTGATTATTTTTGTTGCATGTTTATTCAATGAGTTGATGTTAGGTACTAAAAGCATGATATTGAAGAAAATATAGATATCATGAAAAGAATGGAAAAATGGACACAAATTTTATGTGGTTCAGTTTATAGACTATATGTTAGAACCAGATGAGTCCATAGGTGTGTTTGATACACATGGATGAGCACCAACTTGACCCAAAAGCTTAAGCTTATTGGGTCTTGGGCTACACCATGTATGTAAGCACCCATCAAATACTCACTTTTTCCAATGTAGGACAAACTTCACAAGTGGAATTCTCAACAATCTCTCTCTCACTTGTGAGTTCCCACTGCTTCCCCTTGAACGGAACTTCCACCACATAGTTCCAACTGTTCCCCCTTGAACGGATGCCATCTTCTCCCTCATTGGACAAATTCTCCAACAGTTTGCTCAAGTGGGCTGTCTTACGTGTCTCAGATTGTATTCCAAATGGCGTCTCCAAACCAATCCTACCTCCCATGTCTTGACCCAATTTGGATCCATGTTGGCGCTTAGATGATCCTTCTTAGCCTCGGTCACACACTCTCACACCCAGCATTATGAACCGTCGGCTCTGATACCACTTGTTAAAACCGAAGGAGTCCATAAGTGTGTTTGATACACATGGGTGAGCACCAACTTGACCCAAAAGCTTAAGCCTATTGGGTATTGCGCTAC
Organism: Malania oleifera; assembly: GCF_029873635.1. Taxonomy (NCBI): domain Eukaryota; kingdom Viridiplantae; phylum Streptophyta; class Magnoliopsida; order Santalales; family Ximeniaceae; genus Malania; species Malania oleifera. The sequence goes on from NC_080425.1 coordinate 16,579,068, forward strand.
ACCATATATATAAGCACCCATCAAATACTCACTTTTTCCATGTAATGCTCCATTACGCGCTAAGAAAACCCTAAAAAGGCACCTATAAATACATTTCTAAAAGAATAATTTATTCTCAAGTCAAGGGAGACAAATTAACTTTCCCTCAGGCAAATCAACCACCTCTTGAAGTCCGCATTCTTTTATTGTTTTTTTCTCCTCCTCTCCTTAAATTTCTTCTACTTAATCAAATAACTCTTTTTTTGAATGAGATAAAAAATCCTCTTTTACTACAAAATAACTCCTTTATTGAATATGAAACATGAGTGCAATGAGCAAAACATGGAGAGAAAATGAGAGCATTCATATAAAGTTAGTCTATCGTAACAAATTTTCCCCTGCAGTCACATATGGGATTATGATTTTATTCTTTTGTCTTTTCATGTTCCCCCATGGGACATATTTTAAAAACTGCAAATTCCAATCAAGTCCAAACAATACTTAAACTTGATTGATGCCAATAACCATTTCAACGTATCTACAAGATTATCAATAGTGTCAATTTTCTTTATAATATTTTTTTCTTATAAACACATCAAGCTTTGTCATTTTATGAAATATTTGATTTCATTCAAATGAATAACATTCTTGATGTCAATGAATTATAATTTTATCCCAACAAGATGTATAGCTCATCAATCCATCCCCTCAACTAGATAGTTTCTTCAATCACTTCTATTGTCATATATTCTCTCTAGATATTGGGTAATGCAATAACATGCTATAAGCTTGCCTTATAACTACTAATGGATCTTCTTTTGTCAAGATCCTTCACAAATTCTAAATCAACATAACCAATAATATAGAACCTATGCCTTGAAATCTAAACAAGTATCATAAATACCTCTTAAATATTGAGCTATCCATTTGATAATTTGTTAATGCTCTTCATATGGATTAGCCATGTGTATACTTACAACGCTAATTGCATGTAAAAGGTCTAGATGGGTACAAATCATACTATTCATAGACTTCCAACTACACTAAAATAAGGAACGTGCAGTATTTAATTAATTTATTTGTCTAGTTGTGGAGACACAATAACAAGTAATTAGTAAGTGGAGTACTAACTAGTTTGAAATTTTTCTATGGCGAAATGCTCTAAAACTTTTTTGTTGACTTTTTGAGTCCAATTCCTATTTTGATGCTGACAAAACATCTGTATCTTATATGTGTATTTAGTTTGTGAACAGATTCATATTTCAGCACACACATATATTTCAGCACACACATACGGATTAAGGGAAATGGAGCCCAAGACGGATCTTAATGCACACATACCTGGCGTACTCCATAAAGTGACTAGTAAAAGATGAAGAAGACATTTAAATTTCATTGTATTGTATTTAGTTTTTAATTTGGTATGTAATATAATGCATGACATGCATGATGTGGATATAAGCTCAATATGACCATAGACTGACCGTAGGGAGGTTGACCGACGTGATTTTTTGGGTCATAATTAGGGCTAAAATTGTACTTTTGTATAGCCTCGGTCGACCGAACCATTCTGGTAATAACCAGCTTGGTCAACCAAACACGTTGTTGGCTGAAAAGACTAAGCCTCGGTCGACTGAACCCTTGGCAGTATAAATATCTCAGTCGACCGAAGCAACACGTGTTTGACACCCAAACTGTTCGGCCGACTAGTTGTGTAGTTCAAATTGGCCACAGTCGACTAAACCATATGAGCGGTTAACCGAACCTTAGCTATGGTCAACCAAACTTACGAAGGGTTCAAAATTGCCTCGAGACGGTGGACCATATCTGCAGTTCAAAAGTGTCACGATCGATCGAACATAGCAATATGGTCGATCGAACCTTGAATATGGTCGATCGAATCTCTCGGGTTGGCGAGATTTTTATCGTGGTTAAATTGGGTTATTTTTAATTAAACCTTTTTAAACATTTTCAAAAATACCCTTTGAGTCCCCAAGGATTATATTTTTGGAAAAATTATATATACCCCTTCATTTGGCTTAATTAACACAGGATTAGCAAAAATCATTAAAAAAAAATTCTCTCAAATTTTATACTCAATTTTTATCCTCTCTTTATTATTATTTTGAAAAATCTATTTTCAAGGGAACGTTATATTTTTCTTGGGCATTTGTTTTTACATATCATATTGTTTACTCTCATATCTTGTTTATTCTTTAAAATCTTATTTTTGAGAGTAAATCGAAGTTTTCTTCATATATATTCATTGATATATATATATACCCCTTCATTTGGCTTAATTAACACAAGATTAGCAAAAATCATTAAAAAAAAATTCTCTCAAAATTTTAAACTCATTTTTTATCCTCTCTTTATTATTACTTTGAAAAATCTATTTTCAAGAGAACATTATATTTTTCATGGGCATTTGTTTTTACATATCATATTGTTTATCTCATATCTTGTTTATTCTTTCAAATCTTATTTTTGAGAGTAAATCAAAGTTTTCTTCATATATATTCATTGATATATATATATATATATATATATATATATATATATATCTTTGGAGAAAACTTGTTTATTGCTTGTGAATCTTGCACACATATTGCAAAACTTCAAAGACTCATATATTTTTCATTGTAAAATTATTTTTGAGCAAGAATTCTAGTTCTCCTAAACTTTATTTGAAAAAACTAGTTATTGAGAAAACTCTTGGCATATTAAAAAGAGTACCTTGAGCATATTCTTATTTTAATACCTTTGTTTGGAAGGTGTCTCACTCTTGTTAGTAAGAAAATTATTTTTCACACTCGGTCTTTATTGAGAAATATTTTTGAGTGAAAAATACACATTCTCACATTGAACTTTAATTCATATCATATGTGAGTGTATTTTGTGCTTATTGTTGTACACATCTACTTAGTGTAAGAAGCACATTTGTTTATATACAAAAATATTTGAATATCTATTGTATTCTGTACGTGTTCGTTGAAAGAGGGTGATTAACCCTGTGAATAGTCTCGGACTTGCTCAGATTCGGTTAGGAGAGCACCGGACTGGTTCAAACCCAGTTAGGAGAACTAGGTGCGCTATCCTAGTAAGGTGTTGTAAACGGTGTCGCTCTATCCATAAGTGAGCAATCTTAGTGGAATCCTCTTACTTGTGAGCTTGAGGCGGGGACGTAGACAATATTGGCCGAACCCCGATAACATATCTGGTGCAACTTTATTTTTTCGCACTTTCAATTTTTGTACATGTATGTTTTATGTTTAATTTATTATATGCAGTACATGTGTTTGATTGTTTGAATATTTAATTGAGTTTATGATTATACAGAAAGACCCTAAGCTTGTGTAATATTGTTTGTGGAATTTGAATTGATATAGGAGAAAAGTTTTAAATACCAAATTCACCCCCCTCTTTGGAATACACAAATTCCAACATTTTTTAACATTTTTTTGTCAAATATAATAATCTTTCTTCTCGGTTCTTGTGAGTCTTTATGCCAAAAATGGTTTTTCATTGCATTTAATCTTTTATTTTAAATTTCTTTATCAAAAAAGCTTTTTAACCTGCCTATTTCAAAATAGTGTTGAAAATTTCACTTGTGAGTTTGTCCTACATTGAAAAATTTGAGTGGATGATGAGTACTTATATATATGGTTGGGCCCAATACCCAATATGGTTTAAGATTTTGGGTTAAGTTGGTGCTCACCTATCTATATCTAGTACACCTATGGACTCCTCCGGTCCTAACAAGTAGTATTAGAGCCGATGGTTCGTAACTCTAGGTCAGTGACATCGTAAAAGTCGAGACATGAAACTTATTCTCCTGACATGCTAATATAGTTGGAGGACCAAGTGTGTGACCGAGACCAATAAGAATCATCTAGGCCTGGGATGGATCCGAATAGGGCTTTTGGGCCCAATACCCGATAAGTTTAAGCTTTTAAGTCAAGTTGGTGCTCACCTATGTGTATCAAACACACTTATAGACTCTTTCGGCCCTAACAGATAGTTGTTAAGAGCAATAAGAATACCATCAACATATAACAACACATAAATAAAATAATCAATGATTTAGAAAATCAGTATTTTAATTTTATTTTGAATTTGAATTGATCTTGGATGCCTAAAAATCGTAGTGAGATTTAGCACTTGATATTTCATTATTTCTAGAAACTACATTTATATTTAAAAGTTCAATGTCAACCAATTATAAATTAGTTGAATAAATAAAAAAAATTAAGAATCAAAGAAATTCAATTTGGCATTTGGAGGGTTGTGAATGCATATTACTTGATGTTGGTTTGAACTAGATAGGTCAACTCCAGTTCACATTAATTCTAATTTCTCCATTCTAGGTGGTTGATTTGATTGACCTGGTGACCAATTTCTATAAAACTTGGTTGGAAAACTAAAGGTACGCTGAAAATCAAGAAGAAAAACATGTGCCCATTTCAATAGGTATATTTGAAGAGCTATCTCCTTACATAAAAGACACATATTCATATTAAAGATCTTATTCCCGGAGCATATCTTCTTTTATAAAAAAAGCATCAGTATGTAAGAAGGAGTATTGGAGGTTCAATTTCAGGTTGATATACTCACGGAACCAGTAGTACCTGTGGATGGTGAGAATTTACTCTGTGAGCCAGCGGAGACCGTGAATGGTGAGAGTTCGCTCTATGAGCTAGCGGGAATCGTGGATAGTGAGAGTTTTCTGTGAGCCAGCGGGGACCGTGGATGGTAATGGAGATGTGTCCCGGGGGTCGGGTTAGCTGAACGTCCAACTGATGCACAGAAGCCGTGTTCGCATTCCGGACTTTACCTGATTAGCGAGACCTAGGGGGAAGACGTTGATCCATAGGTTGATGCTGCATCAGAGAGTTCGAAGGATTTGTTGGTGGCTAGAGTTCCTATGTAATCAGAAAAAAAAAAAGATCTTTGAAATTTAAGTAATAACTCTTATGTACTTCTTATTATTTCAGCCAACATGCAATTTTTGTTTACGATAACAAGCTTCACATTATTACTTGTTTTATGATTACATTTATCTTTTTTTTTTTATATTATATAACTAATTATAACTAATATGTTCTAATTAATTTATTTATTAAAATAGGCATTTTGCAAACCAAAGATAGTCTTATATTTTAGGCATTTATTTTACAAATTACTTGTGTAAACGTTTTTAAAATATTTTACTTTTAAGCATTCACGACGAATTTTTTTTCCTCTAGAATTGAATCAACTGGAAAATATAAATTTAAATTTGTCAAAACTTTTTAAATTAGCAAGCAAAGATGCATTTAGATAAAATTAAAATAAAAAAGGTAGTGTTTGAAAGTATGATTTTGGATATTGAATTTAGATATTTGGCTGAATTTCGACGAATTTCAATATCATTTTATATATAAACTTATCTAAATTTAATATAACTCTAAATTTAAGGTGTCTTTGGAAAAGTTAATTTAAAGCATAATATTATTTAAGGGAATAACAAAATATTATAAATAATATCATAGATTCAGAAAGAACTTCTAAAAAAATAAAGATAAAAAATTAATCCACTTTCAAGTACAGGGGCTGCTCTCTCTCTCTCTCTCCAGATTCCCTTTTGGTTTCAACGTGCTTTTGCAATCTTTCTTGCTTTTTCTCCATCCCCTCTCTCTCTCATTATCTTTTCTCCCCTTTCTTGCTTTTCCGGGTTTTTAAACCTGCCATGCAAGCGGAGGTTCTAGCTGGCCGAATGCAATGGTGGTGGTGCGACGAGCGCCGGCGATGGCGCTGCGGCGGCTGACGGCAGTGGCGTCCAGGTTTTTCTTTTTTAAATTTTTAAATTTTATTTCTCTTCCTTTATATGCAAGGTAACACAACACACGCACACACACGGAAAGAAAATAAACAGAATGGAAGAGGGATTTACCTGATTGCCTTTCGGTGAATGATTTTTCTTCCTATTGAGTTGCCCTGAAATTTGTGGTTTGTGTTGTGCCCCACTGTCTCTGATTCTCTATGCAGCCTTTTATTCCCCTCTTCTCTCTTTTTTGAATTTTAAACTGGAATTATGCTATTACCGCCCACTTTTGTCGAGTAATCTGGAAGCCTGTGTAAAAGCAATGTCCGCCAATTTCAATGGCGACTGGTGAGAGTGGAGGTGCTTGAAGGTGCTACAGGCGGCCTTGAGTTCGTGAGCGAAGGACAGGCTACACATGGGATTACCCGCTGCAGAACATTAATCCCTGCCTGTTCCACTTATTGCAACTTGCCTTGCCATTTGCAAACATTAATCCAGCATTGAATATTTTGGAATTCGTTTATTTAATTTTAACTGAAATTGTGTTCAAGCTTGTGCTTGGCCTGGATTCAGGGGTCCAGATTTGAATTTGGGACTGCATTTGAATTCATTTCCATTTCGAGTTCCCAATATGTTGGATGGGGCACAGGATTCCGGGAAATTGGTCCATCAGCGGGCTAAAAAAAAGGGACAACATTTGAACAGCATTTTTCTTCCATGCGTTTCTTTTTTTGATAAGCCATCTAGTCACTAGTCAGTTTGGCATTTGTAGCCCGCATTGGGTGTTTGGGGGGGGGGGGGGGTGATTTCAATGTCATTTGGTTCGTAGTGATAGGCTGGGGTTGGTGAATTCTAGAGTGATTAGTATTATAAGGAATAGGGATGTTCTACTCCTTTATTTGAGAATTGGGCTTATGGATGTTGCATGGGCTAATAGTCATTTTACAGTGTGGGTTCAGGAGGTAGGCTTGGTTTTTCCTATCTTGATCGTTTCTTCTTCACCAATGATTGGGAAAACATGTTCCCTAAATATTTCTCAAGAGATCTTAGTTAGGTTGTTTTTGGATCACTACTTGGTGTTGTCGCATGCTATTTGCATTCAAAGGGGCACTTTCCCTTGTAGGTTTTAAAATATGTGGTTGACGCATCCTTCTCCTTGAGATTGCTTTAAGAATTGATGGAGAGAGGGTCGTTTTCAGGGGGAGATGGGTTTCTAATTTTTATGAATAAATTGAAGTTTGTAAAAACAAAATGGAAGCGTGGATGTTTTGAGTAGGATGGTTTTTCAAGCTCAAGATTTGGGGGTGACTAGCAATCTTTTTGTAGGTAGGGAGAAAGTGGAGGTGTTTCATCTTCACTTTGCAGATGACACCATTTTTTTGTAATTACAATTCATTTGATAATTTTATCCGTCGATGAAATCACTTGACTATATGATTCATCAAAAAAAGGCATGATAGTTACTTTTATCCTTGGTAATGATGTTGAGAAATTCCAGAAGGTTCATATTTTTATTATAATTTTTGATAAAAATTTTAGGGTTGAAGATGAATATGTCTAAGAGTGGTTTAGTGGTTCTCATGTTTTAGCCTTTACCATAAGTTGGTCTACCTCTTGGGTTAATCCTCTATTTGATATTTTTTGAGATGTAGTGATCAAGAGAGTAGGCAAAAAATAAAAGGTATGGAAGAAGGCTTGTCTCTCGCTAAGGGGTAGAATCACTCCTATTAATGCTTCCTTGTCAATACTTGTGCAAATTTTTTTTATCCCTTCTCAAATTACCTTCTAGGGTAGCTTGGAGAAGATTATGAGGGATTTCTCGTGGTTGGGTATTGGGGATTATAATATCACCTTGTCAGCTGGGAATTGGGATGTTGTTAGGAGGCTTAAGTAATGATGGGGTGTGTGTGTGTGTGTGTCAAGGGCTTGCTAATGTGGTATCTAACAAATCTCTTTAAATGGTTATGAAGGATTTCTTTAGAATCTAATTCTTTTTGGCATCAATTAGTAAAGAGTAAATATGGAATGCGCAAGAATGGGTGGGATTTTAGGGGGATTTGCAATGCTACTCATGCAGGCCCTTGGAAGTTTGTTTCACAGATAACTCGCCTTTTCTTTCCTTTCACATGTTTCAAGGCGGGGTTTGGGGATGTAATTCGTTTCTAGGAAGATATTTGGGTTGGTGAGTCTTAGTTGGAGTTGTTGGTACCGCGCTTATTTAGACTTTCTTCAATTCATGAGGCACCAATTTCAGCATTTTATTTCAATGAGTGGGGCTCTTTTTCTTTAGATTTCCACTTTTTTAGGAGTCTCAATGAAAGAGAGGTTGATGAGTTAACTTTTTTGCTGGGTGTGTTGGGCTCTTTCTTGCAAAATTCACCCCGGGGGGCGGGGGGACACAAGGTTTTGGATTGGGGACACTTTGGGTTCTTCCTCTTCAAAATGTTTCTTTCCTAATCTTACTAAATCCACAAGTCATAGTCCCTTCCTTCTAAACAAAGCTGTTTGGAAAGCAGAGGTTCTATTTAAAATCTGGGCTACATATGGACTCTAATTCTCGACAAGATCAGTATGAACATTGAGTTACTGATAAGTAGGCCTTACAAAGCCCTTAGTCCAGGCATTTGGATGGTGTGTAGTAAGTCAAATGAGACTTCTAGCCATATCTTTCTTCATCTTAAGGTTGCGACATACATGCGGAACAATTTTTTTTCGGGACAGGATTGGATGGCTCTGGTTTTTTTTCATAATTTTAGTGGTGAAGTTTTGGGGTTTTGGGAAGAACAAATGAGGAAGGACTTTTTGGGAATTTGCAGTTTTTACAGTGCTGTGGGTGCTCTGTTTCAAAAGGAATGCTTGAACTTTCAAAAATCAGAAGACTTCTATTTTTCACTTTGGGAGAAAAACAACTTTTTTTGCGTCTTTTTGGGCACACTCTTTTGGGTTATTTGGGGGTCTAACGCTGTCTGATATCCAGAGAGATTGGATGGCAGCTTAGATGTAGTTGTTCTTTTTTCAGTTTGGGTTGTTTTTCTGTTTCTTTTTGGGAGGATTCTTATCCTCCGTTCTTTGTAATTAGTTTTTCTCTTTAGTAGATTTATTTTGTTATTGAAAGAAGAAGAGGATGTTTTTAGTAACATAAATGAAAGAAAGAATGTTATTATTGCTGTTCTAACTTCTGTAAGACATGAATGAGTTCAACTACCAGCCCGACTCTAATTGGGTTACAATTGGAAGGTTGCCCTGCCTCTTGTGAAATAGAAGAGGCTACATTGATTCGCATAAGGTGCATTTCTAGATGGGAGGAGAGAGTGGTTTGGCTGGTGAAGAACATAGGGCTAGAAGGGGTCACCTTAGTGGTGCTGGATTTGATATTTGGAAATCGAATTAGGAACTATAGGGGGGAGAAGCATTACAACTAATCCTTGTTTGAGTTTGGCTCGGTTCGCCCAAAATCCAAACTTCATCCATACAATGAACTCCCTTGACAACATTATTGCCATGAATGTTTGGTGCTGAGATCTTAAAGTTCAGTCCTTCCCTTCCCTCTCTGGCTCCTCTGGCTCTAAGTGCCCTTTGTCTTGTAGATTTTCCTCGCAATGGAAGTACAAGACTGTTTAACACTCTTGTAACAGATCCCTCCTCAAAATTGTTACTTGAATAGACTCACCCACCACATCATCTTCTCCAATCGCAAGAGACTCAAAGTGATTGGACAAAAGAATTTTCTTCTCCTTCTTCTTCAATTCATCCACCAGCCCTCATTGTCTTCTCCGCCTTCGCATGGGCCTCTAATAGGTGACTAACACCAAAATGAACAATCATCAATGAAAAGCTCCCTTGTTCCTTCTCCGCATGCCGTAGTTCCAAAAGGATACAACTTTGCATTACATCTCCTTGCCGCTTGGACCTATTTTGGAAGACAACCTCTTTAGATCTGCTACGAGTGCTTGAAATTCTAACCTAATGAGAGTTTTAGGCCCACCAATGGATTATGCATTTGTGAGAGGGTGAGACCTCCTTGTATAAGTGTCCTCCTTAGGCCTAAATTATATGGCCTACTACTCTTGATGATGACCCAACTTGACTCCTCTTAAGATACCTTACTTTGGTTTTAGGCTTTTAGCTGCACAATCTAAGATATACTTCTTTCTCCTACTATCATGCTTGAAAAGTTTTACCTTGCAGAGAAGAGAATCTTCTGGCAGCATCCCTGATTTCTTGACTTGATGTAAATTACTAATATTGAGCCCCTTCCTTCCTTTTCTCTCCTTCTCAGAAAACCTCCATTGCCACCACCAAGGGGCTTGTAAACGATTGGAAATCATTTGCTTGTGCCCCAAAGGTTGGAGACCATGGCTCACATTTGCAGAATCACATTCTAAACATGTGGCTGCACCTGTGCTTATGAATGCATGAGACGCATGCTTGCCTCACCTACTTTGCTCCCCTCTGCACGACACTCCAACATTTTAAGGAAGTTCTTCCACACAAAGGCCTCCTTACCATCTGGTATGCTTATCATTTGATTTACTCTCTGATCTGGAATCTTCTCCTAATTGAGGAGCATTTGAAAAAACTCGTTGCCATATTTATTACATTCTATTTTTTGCAAGTAGTTGGCACCCTAAGATAGCAAGAAGCAATGTTCTTGCTAAAAGTTTTAAATTGGGAAAATTTTGGCATCATGCATTTGTGATAGGGCTTAGTGTCATGATTCCACATTAGACATGTACTAGGGAGATTTTGGGCTTATATAAGGATGGTTTGAGCTCCAACTATGAGAGACACCTTTTATGGTACAAAACTGTGAGGCCAATGGGTTAAAGCGGACAATACCTCAATGGAATTGGGCCGAGAGTGTTACATTTGATCTACCTTGGGGGTTACTGTCATGTGGGTGGATCCTATAGTGAGATGGCGTTAGAGATCAAAAGGGAGAGCCTATCATGATCCCACATTGGACATGTACTAGCGTTATCTTGGGCTTCTATACCTAAGATATGTGCCTTTTTATTGGACAAAATTGTGAGGCTAGTGGGCCAAAGTGGACAATACCTCACTAGAGTTGGGCCAACACCGTTACACTAGCAGGGTTAAGCTACTCCACGACAGCATAGACACATATATTTATTATAGATTTCTCCTATTCTTTTGTTTTGTTTGTTGTTTTTTTGTTTGCTTGTTCTTTTTTTATTGGGTTTTTTTGGTCATATTTTAAGGATGAAAAATGACTATGCCTTATGTTTTTTCTGTATCAGCAAAAAAAAACTACATAAAACAAGGCATCAAAGGGATGACACCCAAGTACAACGAAACAACAAGAAAGAAACATCCTTACTGAAAAGTATCAAGAAAATCAAGGATTACAAAGGGGTCTTGATGTAGGACGAGAAGCAGCTATTTGGATGAATAATTTCGACCCAATTAGGAGGCCTATGTCAAAGAATAGGGTGAACGATTTGTTGGGTCCGAAACCCAAATGTGCTTAGTTATTTAGTTGTTTATATATGTGTAGTTGCTTGTATTAGGATTATTTATGTTGGGAGCGTGTTTGTAGTAGTTGTGTATTCTAGGGGTATGTTTGTAATGTAATGTAGTTTTAGGGATGTGTGTGTAATTTCATATGGTTGTGTGAAAGCCATGTTGTAGGCAGTTATTGATGAATGTGAATTGAATTGAACGTGAATTTTCCCCTTGTACCTCCTCTCTCCTCCCTTCGCCTTCCTTCCTATCTTCTAATTTCTCCATGGCTGCAGAACCTTGATGCTGCCCCTGCATCATTTGTTATCAGAGCCCAAACACGATATCCATTCTTCCATTTCAGTCCACCCATTCTCCCTCACTCTCCTCCTCCTCTCCTCTTCTCTTCCTCTTCTCTGTTTTTGATCTGTCCATAATTCGCTGCTGTCCAGCAGCAGTCTGTCCTCTTCTTCTTTTCTGTTTCTCTTCTTCTTGTTCTCTTAGTTCTCTCCCATAATTCTCTCAACTCTCTGATTTCTAAATTCTGTTGCTATCTCCTCTACTTGCAGCAGTCTCTGTCCAGCAATTAATCTCTCTGTTTCTTTGATCTTCTTCTTCTTTTCTTGTTGTTCTTCTTCATCTTCCAATCTCTCCATTAATCTCTTCTTCTCTGTTACTCTCTCGTCTCATCATTTCCTTTCTGAAATTTCAGTTAAAAAAAAATAAAAATGGAAAGCAGTTCTGCAGTTTCAGAGTTTTTTAGAAAATTCCAGCTGTGTCCCCTTTTCTTCAGACATTACTTCCCAGCCACCATCCTACAACACCACCCATACCACCAAAAACAGAACCCCCTGAAACCTTTCCCCTCAAAATTTCATCACCAACTGACCGCCTGTGAAGCCCCACGCTCCACCTGAAGTTCTCCTGCCACTGCCCCCTTCAAGATCTACCATTGCTGGAGTTTCTCTTGACACACCACCACCCCCATTTGACTCACCACCTTTTGATCTACCACTCACCAGAATCACCGGAAAGTTGCCGCTGGTGACTCACGCGCCCCACATGCCGGCGACTGCAAGTGAGATTCTGCTGGACTTATGTCCTGCTGCCAGAATCACGAGAAATTGGTTCCCAGCCACGAGAAATTGGTGTTTTCTCATGATATTTTCATTTGCAGCATGATATTTTGGTTCCTAAGTTGAAATTGTGTAAGCAAGTGCAATAATTTGGCACAAAACCCTAGAAATTGTCGCCACCAGCATCAAAAGTCAGGTTTTATTGCTGCTATTTGTGAGTTTTTCTAGTGAATTTGTTTCATTTTTGTGTGACGCTCAAGATTAAAGGTGGCTTGAAGATTATTTTAAATAATTGAAAGTGAGGTTTGTGATTTGCTTCATATAAGTGCATCCTGGTGACCAATGTTGAATTGTCTGCAAAGGTGGGGCTGTTATCCGGTAGGGTACAAAATATAGAAAATGCTTTGGAGACTATTATTGGTGCTTTGAATAGGCTAACAACCGAACTTGCAGCCTTAGGTAAAAGGCCCATGGGATTTCCTACCAAACAAGATGGTGGAATAGCGGCTGTCCCTCATGCTTTTGAGTTGTGTGAAGGCCGAAATAATCATTTGAGTAAGGGTATTAAACTAGAAGTCTCAGATTTTAATGGTGATGGTTCTCCTGATGAATTTGATGATTGGGTGTATTCGTTGGAGTACTATTTTCGATGGCATGACATGAATGAGGCTAGAAAGTTGTACTTTGCTGAATCAAAATTGAAGGGAACTGCACAAATTTGGTGGACTAAACAAAGGAAATCTTTAGAAGAAGGAGATTTGGTGAGATTAGAACATGGGATGAGATGAAGCGAGCCATGCACGACCAATTTGTCCCTCCTAATTATCAGCAACATGTTCATCTCCAGCTCTTTGATTTGAAGCAAGAAGAAATGACAATGATGGAGTACACTAGTAGATTCTATCACTTGGCTGCTTGTGCCGATATAGAATGGAAAGAGGATGTTATGATAGCTTTGTACGGAAAAGGGTTGAAGCCAACTATAGCCTCCAAACTTGCTGCATGTCGTCTTATCACAGTTGGGGATGCAGCATAGGTTGCCACTCAGATTGAGGGGGACATGCAACGGAATCCTCCTAGACATCAGCCCTTCGATTTGAGAAGAGTACTAGTGGAGTGGTACGAGAGAAGACAATTGAGCAATTGGGTAGAGGTGTTCAGACTAATGCTTCTTGGAAGACTCCTGAGCATTCTGGAACAACTTCTAAGAGTCAACCATCACACAAATGCTTTAAATGTCAAGGTTTTGGACATCAAGCTGCACAATGGCCTAACCGATTCATGGCTGTTGCAGAAAAGGAAGAAGATGAAGATGATGATACTCAAGTAGTTAAAGCTGAAAGAGAAGTTCCAAGTGACTTAGATGATGATGGCAATTTGAGAACTTGTTTAGTGCTTCGACATATGCTCTCTTCCCACAAGGTTAAAGGGATAGAGGATTATAAGGCGGACCAACATCTTTCAAACTCAAGTGATATGCCAAAAACAACTTTGTACTTTGTTTATTGATCCTGGTAGTTGCACAAATGTAGTTCCTGAAGAAGCTGTGAAGTTAAATTTGGAAGTTGAGCCTCACCCCGAACCATACAAAATTGCTTGGGTGAATAATACCCACTTGAAGTTCCATGATCACTGCTTACTTATCTTCAAGATTGGTTCCATTTTGGAGACGGCGCAATGTGATATCCTTCCTATCAAAATTTGTCGCATTCCTTTGGGCCAACTATGGTTATTTGATTGGAAGGTGAAGCATGATGGATATGATAATTCTTATTCTCTCTACATTGACAGAAAGAAGTATAAGTTGATGCCATAACGAATTCTTCCACCCACCAAGTTGAAGCATACTGCTGGTTCCTTTCTTATGATACGAGATGACTCTATTCATGGTGATGGACTCCTTGGTTTTTTCCCCAAATTGACGGAGTTGAGTTCTTTCTAGAAGGAGGGAATTGATGTAGGACAAGAAGCGGCTATCTGTATGGATCATTTCGACCCAATTAGGATGCCTATGTCAAAAATAGGGTGAATGGTTTATTGGGTCCGAAACCCAAATGTGCTTACTTATCTAGTTGTTTAAGCATATTTGTGTAGTTGCTTGTATTAGGATTATTTATGTTGTGGGCTTGTTTGTAGTAATTGTGTATTCTAAGGGTATGTTTGTAATGTAACGTAGTTTTAAGGATATGTGTGTAATTTCTTATGTTTAGAGGCATTCTTTTTAGTAGTGTGTGAAAGCCATGTTGTAGGCAGTTATTGATGAATGTGAATTTAATTGAACGTGAATTTTCCCCTTGTATCTCTTCTCTCCTCCATTCCCCTTCCTTCCTCTCTTATATTTCTCCATGGCTGCAGAACCTTGATGCTGCCCCTGCATCAGGTCCCTTTCAACTAGAGATAATAGCAATCCAATGGTCCATGATAGCTTGAATAGGAGAAATAATTCCTTGAGAGGCTCTTCTATTCCTTTCTCTCCACATGACCCAGAAAATAGCAAGGGGAATGAGGGAGAGAGATCTTCTCCTGTCCTTCTAGATCTGATCCCTGTCCAAGCCCACAGTTCAGCTCCCACTGTAGCTGCAGTGACCCATTTTTGATTTACAATGAAGATAGCTAAGTTCTGCAATTTCTTGGTCCATGACCAATGCATGAGTACGTGATCAATCTATTCCTCCTGTTCCAAACATAAAAAGCATCTATTGACAAGAGTGGTACCTTTTTTCTGAAGATTGTTGCGAGAGTAGCTTCCCATGTGAAGAAGGCAACCCTTGAAGGGGCTGCCGTTTTCCAAATCAGCTTCCAAGGGAAGTTTGTGCTGCTCTGAGCCAGAGAACTAAGTTGTTTATAGAAAGAGCTGACAATGAAGTTCCCATCTTTCCTCAAAGCCCATTCGGGCTCCTTGGGACTGGCTTGACGATGAGACTTATAGAGACTGCTGGAAAAATCTGTAAGAATATCAAGTTCCCAATCAAAAGCATTTCCATTCAAAGGAATATCCCGAACAATCCCTTGACTGGGGAACTCCAGTGTTGGCTAATAAGGGCATCTTTGTTGCTCACAAATCTGAATATGGAAAGGAAAGAGGAGCTGAGTTGTGAATTACCACACCAATATCATGCCAGAAGAAAACATCAGCTCCATTCTCCACATGGAAATAGATGAGGGGGAAGAAATTCTCCTATCCCCTTCTGATATATCTCCAAACAACTGTACCATGTGCTTCTGTGAAGCTTTTGAGGTCCAACCATTATGATAGAGAGTTAGAGAACATACTTGACAGCAATGACATCCCTCCAGAGGTGATTTTTCTCTGTCATGAATCTTCAAAGCCATTTCCTCGAAAGGGCTTTATTAAAGATAATGATGGATCTGAGGCCAAGGCCACACTTTTGTAAAGGTTGTTTGACCATTCCCCCATTTAACAAGATGATATTTGAAAACCTCATCCGTGTTCACCCAAAGGAATCATCTTTGGATACCCTCGAATCTCTTGGCCACTGTACTATGGATAGGGAAGAGAGACATGAAGTAAACTGGCAGATTGGATAGAGTACTTTTAATGAGAGTGAGTCTACTGTCTGCCACTTGTTGACAAAAAGTTGCAAAAGTGAAACTTCCAACACCCACAAACTTACTGTTAGGAGTGAACCGATTTATTAGATTTAAATGATAACTTGACTCCGACCTTATTTAGTAAAGACCCAAACTTCCTTTTCCAACAAGCGAGTTTCTTTTCGAACCTGTCAATAATCGGATCTCAAATATCCTTGTTCTTAAACTTTTCTCCCAAAGGGAGGCTGAGATAGGTGGTAGGAAAGGCACCAAGTTTGCAGCCAAGTATACCTTGCTAGTAAAAGGACCATGATCGCCAGTCCTCGATGGAATGATTTCACTTCTGCACGGATTCACTTTTAAGCCTGAAACCACTTCAAAACTGAGGAGGATGCATCTAAGATTAAGAATTTGCTCTGGTCCATCCTTACAAAAGATGGTAGTGTCATCCGCAACGAGTAGGTGGGTGATTTCCATAGAATCGTTGTACCTTCCAATGCTAAGACCCTTTAAAAGGCCACCTTCATTTGCACTAGTTATTATAGGACTCAGCACTTCCATGTCCATGATAAATAGAAGGGGGGAAAGGGGGTCACCTTGCCTTAGACAGCAAGACGATCTGAAGAAATCAGTAGAGCAGCCATTAACCAGAACCATAAAAGTGGTGTTGATATACACTGCCGGATCCATCTGCACCAAGATTCCCCAAAACCCATTCTTCTAAGAATGTACAGCAGGAAACTCCAGTTAACGTGGTCAAAAGCCTTCTCCATATCCAGCTTGCACATTGCTCCTCTTTTCCCATCCGTAATGTAGGCATCAACAACTTCATTGGTTATATTCTTGGAGATATCATGAAGCAAAAACTTCATATTGGGAAATTTATGTTTTTTTGAGGCATCTTTTGTTTCAGCCAGATTGTGTAATCACATGTCTTTACCTTTATCTGAGGCAAGATTTGGTGCAGAATTGGTAAGGTTGCTCCCTTCCAAGATTGTGGCTTCAAGGCATAGAAATATTTTGTTTTGCCACCCCTTTACCTAAAAGCTTAAGTTGTTATCTGGCTGTTCAACATTGTATATCAAACCAACCAATATTCCTCCTCATCTGCAATAATATCTCATACATAAAGAGACAAACAACTGGATTTGAATGGATGCACAAACACAAATAGAACAAAGTGCGCTATCATGGACATAACAAGGAAACACATGGATTACATGACTTAAAGTCATCCTGAACCAGAGCTCTTTTACCATGCTGTCGCTACTACACCTAAAAGATTAAGTTGTTAGGTGCTGAGCCACTAATGTATATCAAGTTATACAATAGACTTTTTGATTGTGCGGTGTAGCAGTGGACATGAACTCCACTTTGGCTGTGGCATTGTGCATCAAAATTCCTTATTATTGTTATTGCTACTATATTTACCTTATAGTATTCTTCTTGTTATTTTTGCCTATGTTGCTGTTACTAATGAGGACAGATAGCTATAGTTTAAACCTTCGGCTCTAAGTCATGGTCTTGATTGTAGTTCTTGTGGCAGTGATGCTTCTTTTGTTGAGGATTTTGTATAAGTGAACATCAAAAGTAAACAATGACATGAATCAAATTAATACCTAATTGATGCATGTTTTTTTTTCTACAAACCAGCAAGTAACAGAACTGTTGTGATTTTGTCAAATTTTAGTAGGTGAAGAGGTGTACTTGTATATTATGTTAATTTTTAAGCTATCAAATTACATATTTAGATTTCTGTTTGAGTTTTTGTTTACATTTTAAGCGTAGTTTAGGATTCATAAATGTTCCTTTTAATGCAGTTGGAATCTTCAGAAAGAGGAGTCTTTTCTTGTTGGATTTCAAGAGAAATTGTTTATAGTTTAATTCTTCAATGCCCTACTATGTTTTGTATTTCTTATCAAATTAGAAAGCAAATGGAGCCTTAATATTTGCCTTTGTTGATGTGAACATTTTGGGTGACTATTAAAAATAAACAAGGTTTTTTTGAAAGTGAAGTTTTGGGGCTTTTGGAAGAAGAAGAGAGAGAGAGAGAGGATATTTTGGGACTGCTGTTTTTACAATTTTGTGGTTGCTTCAGGTGAAAAGGAATGGTAGAGTTTTTAAAAATCAAGAGACCTCTCCAAGATTGCTTTGGGAGAAAGTTATTTTTCTTGCTTCTTTCTGGGCTCATTCTTTTGGGGTTTTTGGGGTTGTTTACTGTTCAACATTCGAAGGGATTAGGGAGCAGCTTTGATGTAATTTTTTAGTTTTTCCTTTTTATAGTTTGTGTTTTTAATTGGGTGATTTCTTATCCTTATTTCATTGTAATTATGCTATTTTAATAGAATTTTTTTATTATCTAAAAAAACCAGGATTAAAAAAAATTCCTAGTATTCAGATCAATTTCAATCTTTGAAAGAGACATGGAATTTTGCTTCTTGGAGATTTTGAACTTTATCTCTCATGCCTTCTTTAATTTGGAAGGCCTTTAATTATAGATAATATATGCTTATACTGCAGGGATTCTTTACTCTGGTACCGTTGTCTCACATCTGCTAATATTGCCTCAAATTGGTCAATATTGCACCAAGGCAATCTACTTACAAATTTTCTTACTCACATTACATTTGCACATCAGAAAAGCTACAGTACAGAGAAATCTTTTCTTGGTGAATCTTCATTAAATTATTTATTGGAGCAGAGATCAAATTTGTTCGGGTGCCATGGTGTTGTCATGAAGTGGCTACATGCTAGATCCATGAGCAGTGCATTGTTTGAGGTGAAAACAGAAAATGATGTTGTACGATTTTCAATTGGGAAGCAAGATGATAAAAATTCAAACTCAACAAATGGAAAGAAGATGAAGAGACGGGTCAAGATGTCTAAAAAAGCCAAACTGAATGAACTTAGATTCTACCGTTTGAAGGCAAAAAAGAAGATGACATCTCCAAATCCGGAAGTTAGGATTAGGTACAAACTTGAAAAGGTTGGGCATCTTGTGAATTTGTTCGTTGATTTCTTTTGATATTCATCCATGTTTGTTTAATTTTATCTCTTTTTTACAAAATTAATCCATACAATGTGTTAGTAAATTTTATGTTTTTAACAAAATTTAACTTACAATTGACGGAGTGAACTATTTGTAGTTTATTAAATTTTCAATTATATTTTTATTTTTCTGCACCATGGTGGGACTGTCAATTGTCAAATGGAAATTTTATGGAACTGTGGTTGGTAGGCGACACATTATTTGTCTAACAAGCGACATTAATCAACTTCAGGAACAGTAACATTTGCTTGTCTATTCTTTTTCTAGTTTTGTTATTACACCTATTGGAGCTAGATGTTGATCTTATTAAAAGTTGGCGTCATGCCATGGAAGTTTTTGTTTGGGAACCACATTTTTTATATGGTGTGATTGTGGATCCTCTGATTGCATATGTGCTTCCTTACCTCACTGATTTACTGGAATATTTTGTTGAAATTGTATGGAAAAGTTATATTTATATCTTGTGGCATGGTCTGTTATATTGTGAATGTGATTGTGTCAATCAAGTCTTGAATCTTTACTTGCCTATTTTATTTGCCATTTTGTAAATGGTTTTCCTATTTTAATTCTCATCTTTTATATATTCTCTTCAGGCTAAACGAAAGGAAGCTTGGTTAATTGAGAAGCTGAGGAAATTTGATGTTCCCAAAGCTCCAGTTGAGACATATGATCCTGAAATTCTAACTGAGGAAGAGAGGTTTTATCTGAAGCGTACTGGTGAGAAAAAGAAGAATTATGTTCCAGTTGGGAGGCGGGGAGTGTTTGGTGGTGTTGTTCTCAATATGCATCTTCACTGGAAGAAACATGAGACTGTAAAGGTTGTCTGCAAGCCTTGCAGGCCTGGGCAGGTTCATGTGTATGCTGAAGAGCTTGCTCGGCTGAGCAAAGGCATTGTGATTGATATAAAACCAAACAATACTATAATATTTTATCGGGGAAAGAATTATGTCCAGCCAAAAGTTATGTCACCTCCTGATACTTTATCAAAAAACAAGGTAAATTTTTTGTTTCCTTGATTCACTATATGGTGAATCATTGTGTTCATATGAGAAGGTAAATTAAGCTAAAATGGAGTATTCCTCTTCCGATTACTATCAATTACTAGTATTCTGATTTGTTTTTTCCTGTTGCTATATATTTTTGGACACTTATTACACTTGGTACTTGGTGAACAGCTACATGCTTTCACATTATTGTATCTGATGTGGGACTCGGAATGAGATATCCTTATTGCAATAGCCAATAGAGCAAGGATTTTTATTTTATAATTGTGGTAGCAGCAGCAATAATAGTGCATAGTGGTATTAGGAGTGTTAGCCATTTTAATGATTTTGTTGTCGTGTGCTTCAATTTATAGTCTTGTTTTCTGGACTGATAGAAGTTCTAGCATTTGAAAGCTGTTGGAAGGGCTTGTCTTTTTTTGAGGCAGCCAGGATATTATAGTTTTCTAACGAGATTGTCATCTGCAAAAAATGATTGAATGGTTTGAAGCCAGTCTCAACTCTCCACTTCCTAGCCAGCCCCACAAGAAGTTTCTTTTATGATCCATCCTATTATTTTCTAAATAGAGGAAGGGGCTCGAGAGTTGAAACCAAGGTAATCCCATGGCTTGTAATGTAGACCTTCTTTTGTCCAATGTAGCGTTGCTAGTTTGTAAAGCATATCAAATGCAATCTAGATCAAGAAATTTTTACTAGGGAAGGCTGCACCCTGGAATTGATGGAACGGAGACTTGAATAAAATACAGAATATAGGTTAGCCTGGAATGGAAATGGAGCGGATTGGATTTTGTTTATGGTGAGTTCTCAAAATTTACAACATAAGAGCAACCTCAGGAGTTAGTTCTCCTGGGATGTCTCGCTCTCTTTCTTCCCCTCTCACAAAACAATTCTTTCCTCCTCTCGTCCATTCGTTACTATGAAAACAACTGATGTAGGATATGTTGGATCGAATGATAAATTGAATGGTTTTTTGGACTTAGGGTTGGGGTGGAAAGGTAAAAATTTTTCAGTATTTATTTCAGGCAGAGCAAAGGGCAACGGGTGGTGAAACTTTGCGAGTGATTTTTGCAAGTAGGCTAGGGAATTTCAGAAGGTTTTTGGAGGTGGAGGTGTAGCTGCACATGGTTCAACACTTCCAGACTCTGGAGTCAGGTGGTGCAGGAAGGCAAAAGAGGTGAAGGCGAGGGTATTAGGGTATGGAGGTCGGAAGAGGAGAGCGGTACTGTTGGTGTGGAGGTGTGCTACCGAAGAAGGATTATGGGATTTCGAAGACAGCTTCCAGCGCTAACTGACCAGGATTGACCAACCCGAATGCGAACGAAGCTGGGGTTCCGGCAGGATCTGCACTTCTCTGTGAGGCAGCTAGGGTTGCTTTCAGGGAGGAGATCTTGAAAAGTGAGCCGGGTGGTTTTTTCCTTGTGTTGGACCTGGCCTAAATAATTGAAAAAGAGGTATGTCTCTCTTGTCTAAACTGGGCCACTTATTTGAGAAGGCCCTATATTTAGGTAAGTCTGATGTGGACCGTAATATGGAGTTTAAGAGGGGACCTCACATTTGGGCTCCACACTGAAGGAACAAGGTGATTCAGGTACTTCCTTGCTGGACCCCAATAATGGGCAGGCCCAAACTACCATTCCCAATACTTAGGAGATGAATAGTGGGAAGGAGGACTCTATGTGTTTTTGATAATGGACTCCTTTCACAATCTTTGCTCTCCAAGTTAGAAATCAAACTGAACAAGATTAGGAACAAGCCAGAATATTAGCAGGTTAGTTTTGAAACTAGTTCGTGGTGTTAAAGATGAGACAAGTTTTAAAGAGGGACTAAAAGGTAGGGTGGAAAAGAGTAAAAAATTAGAAGCTGCCTTGAGGGGGAATTCTGATGTTTCTTGTCCAAATTCTAACAGATTGGGGGGAAACAAGGTTTATGCTCATCAGAAGGCAGCTCGTATGGGTGCTGAGGTGAGGAAGGTATTTGATGATAAGATTGAAAATTTGGTGACTCGGTGGCAAAAATATTAAGGAGAGATTCTAAAGGAGAGTAGTATTGTGGAAGACTCATGCAAAGGAGGAGGTTGGGATAGCAATGGTGCAAGTAAAGGGAAGGATGTACAGAAATGGGGGTATTTTTCAGGTTCAGAGAGTGACGACTCTGGTGGGAGATTGTTGTTGGGTGAGATTCGAGGACAATATGGGTATGTTTCTTATTCTTGTGAAGAACGATCTATTGTTCATCCTCCCTTGTTGGAAGGTTTGGAGGGAGCTATTTTTGAAAATGATGGACTGATTAACAATTTACAGGGCAGGGATGGAACTATGCCTATACCCATGGAAGAGATTCCTAAGGAGTTAGAAGCTCAAGATCTTTTGGATAAAATGGATTTAAAGTTGACTGATTTTGGAGCAAATGAAGTGCGATTGGACAGTGGCAAAAGTAGAATGATAAAGGGTCAAATGGAATTAGTGAATTTGAAGAGCTTGGTCAATTATGGTGGAAAGGGTTTGAAAAGGGGTTTCCTTGGTTAATATTGGCTACTTTTATTTTGTGATTTTGTGTTTTTTTTCTGTCTTTCTTTTTTCTTTGATGTTCTTTTGTTGTTATTTGGTGGACTTCTTGTCCTCACACGTAGTACCTTCTCTCTTTCTATTTAATATAGCTTCTTTTATTATAAAAAAAAAAAGAGATCAGGTGTGAAATGTAATGAAGGGACAACCATTGTGTCACGGTGTTGTAGAGAAATACTAAATAGAGAAACTTTGGTATTTGCAGTCCGTTCTTATTTAATTCTTTTTATTTGTCCACAACTCGATCTTATATAATTAGGTGTTTGTTTAGATGTAGCTATGTTAATGTAAATTGTGTGTGGGAGTGAAGAGAAATGAGAAAAGGATCCAAAGCAAGAAACCCATGTCTCAATCCTTAGGAGAAAAGGAGGGGAAAAACTGCCGTAGCAGGTGTAAATTAATGACAATTCATCCAAAAAGTTATTGAATGCAATTTGAATCAACCCTTTAAAAAGGTTCTAGGGTTTCCCTAGCAAATAAACTACCTTAGTCCTTCATTTAGAATTAATCTAAGGGCTGTAAAGTGTAAATCTGGCAAGAAGATTGATTTTTTTTTTTAATTTTATTTGATTTTTTTTTGTTATTTGTTGTATTTTTTTTTTCCTTTGAATTGTTTAAGATCACTGATCTCCATGTATATTATTTCACCTTAACAAATTTCTTTCTCTATATAAAAAAGGGTAAGGTGACTTACTTTAAAAGTCTTATGACTTGAAATAAATGTGCATTGTGCAGTGACTAAAATATCCTTTAAAAAACCTAAATGACTAAGAAATAAAAGTGAATCTGTGAATAGAAAAATAAAACCAAACTGAGGACAAAAATCAGATTCAGAACACATCACATCAAAGATCGCATAGTTGGTCAGGTCTGCATCAGTCCCTTCAGGTGCGAGAAAACTTGCCCATGAGTTGAAACCATCTCTACCAGAAGAATCACTTTACTAAGGAATCAAGAGACGGACATTGAAGAACATTAGAGGTCTTGATATGTCTTTGGGATCTTCAATCTGATTTCTTAGGCCACCCTCTCTAGGCAAAAGGCGGCTCACCAACTGGGAGCTGCAGAATGGTTTCTTTTGATTCCAATAGGGCATTGGCAAGAATAAAAGATCGTATGTAAATTACATTGAACATGATAATTGATGCACTTATCCTTGAAAATATATTTCAAATTACATTGAGCTGGAGTGAATCACTCTTAAGGGTGCAATACGGATGCTGTACAGTCTGGATAAAGAAGAGGCTTCAGGTAGTTTTGAGGAAATTGAAGGGCTTTAGTTCAATGATTAAGAACTTTGGGTTGTAGGGGATTTTTGTTTGGGATGGTTCATCTGAAACAAAGAAAGGAGAAGACATAGGGGAGAATATTTTCATGCTCATGGTAGGAGGAAGAGTTCCATTTAGGAACTTGTAATTTCAGATTGTTTCATGGGTGGCTAATGAGAGGAGGAAGAGTTTCATTTAGGAGTTAGACTCTAGCTTCCTGGTGAGAGATCACAAGCAAATAGGGGCCGCTTGATTACTAACTGTATGTTTGGTACATAGGAAGAATCAAGTGTAATGGAGTTGAATTTATTAGTTGATTTCAAGTTCTCCATTTAATTTTTCATTCCATTCTATTCCTACTCTATTTCATTCTGCAAACCAAACATGATGTTTAAGAGTTGTATTCAAAGGGAGGATAGGATAGCTGAATATTAAAGGGCTTGACTGGAGTTCCTTTGGGTAGGGTAAAGATCTTTGGTTAGAGACACCATTTGATGTTGAGGAGGACCAAGCGAAAATGTCTGTGATGGATAGAGAAAAGGCTCTAGATCTAATGGATTTCATGATTGCCTTTTTCCAAGAGAGTGGGAGATGATTGAGAAAGATATTATCTCAAGTTCCATGGTAATTGGGTGGTTGAGAGGAGTGTCAATTCTGCTTTTGTTGATCTTATTCCCAAGTCTTGAAAGTCTTTGGTTGCTGTTAGTCTCTTTGTTAGTTTTGACTAAGGCATTCACTATGGGTTTCAAGGAGGCTTTGAGCAATGCAATTGCATGTCTTCTGCAAAGATGCATGTGATTTCGAATGGTTAGCCTAAGGATTGATTAGAGCTACTTGTGGGTTGTGGCAGGAGAATCCCCCTTTTCTTTTCTTGTTTGCAGGATAGGTTGATATGCTAAGCAGAATTGTTTTACAAGCTTAGGTCAAGGTGGGATTGAAGGGCTTATGTCAAGGTGTGATTGAAGAGCTTATGCTCAGCAGGGATGAGGAAATGTCTTCACTTCAGCTTGCTCAGGAAATCTTTTTGTTTTCTTGGAAGATGATGATGTAAATTTTTGGAAGGTGCTTGCATTTTAAAAAATTTTTATGAATCTTTTGGGCCTATGGGCTAGTGTGACTAAGAGCGACATAGCAAGGATTCATATGAATCAGTGTGAAATGGTGGAGTTGACTACTTAGAGGGTCTCTAGGACTCACAACATTCTTACCAGTTATTGTCTTGAGTATTCCGAATTATGTTTTGTCTCTTTTTAGGATTTCTATTTGTGTAGCTGTGAGGTTAGAAGAGGATGAGAGATTTCTTTTGGTTTGGCATGGGTGATTATAACAGGAATCATCTTGTCGATTGGGAGCCGGTTAGGAGACCTAAGTAAAGAGGGGATTTGGGTCTTGGAAATTTGGTGTCTACAAACATTGCTTTTGTGGGAAATGGTTGTCAAAGCTTCTTTACGAACAAGCTCTTTTTGTTAGAAGGATATATGAGTAAGTATGGTCTTCATCATGATGTTAGAGGAGGTGTTTATTCATGCAAGTCCTTGGAAGTTCATCTGTCAAATATCTCACGTATTTTTTCCTTACTTGGTGCAAAATTGGTAATGGTAATGCTGTTTGCTTTTGGAAGGATCCTTGGGTTGGAAACTTTTCTGTCGGTTTTGTTTCCCTGTTTTTAGAGTCCTCCGTGCAGAATGCTCCTGTTGCTTCTTTTTATTTGGAGATTGGTTCTCTTTCATGGGATCTCCATTTTTTTCTGAAATTTTAATAAGATAAAAGTAGATAAACTAGTCAATTTCATGCAGTTTTGGGTTCTTTTGTCCCTCTTCCCTGGTGCGATACACGTATTTGGCATGGGGATAACACTGGGACCTTCTCTTCTGAATCTTCTGTAATGCATTTATTTAAATCCTTGACCCTTCTCCCTTTCCTTTGGAAAATGTAGTTTGGAAGGCTAAGACTTAGTTCAAGAGTAAGGTGATTGCCTAGTTTGGTTCTTAACAAAATTTAATACTAATGACTTATTTCAAATTTTCAGGTGAGGAGAGTTAATAAATTAATTAGTCCAGATATTTCTGTGATGTGCTTATCTTCTAATGTGATAAGTGAGCATTTATTGCCTTTTAGGGGGCTAGGGCGCTCTCATGCAAGGTATTTTCCTTTTTGGTGTGGTGTAGGTGATTCCTAAGCAGTGGATGATTTTATGTTGGTGAAGTATATAGGGTTTGAAGTGAGAAGGGAAGTGTTGTCCAGTTGTGCTTGATATGCTATTTTTGGACTCTGTGGATGGGCAGGAATGCTAAAATCTTCAAAGATCAAGTCACGCTCATGCTTCCTATTTGTATGGAGCATGGTGGTTTTTCTTGCCTCCTCTCAGGCTGTCTTTTGGGTGTTTTTGGACATTTTTTTGGTCCCTTTTTTAATGTTTGTATTTTTTTTGGGTTGGGGGGAGGGGGGCAGGGTGCAGCTTTCTTGTATTTTTTACTCTCTTTATATTTGTTGGAGGATGTCTTATTCTCTAGATTTTGCACTTTCTCTTTCTTTCATAAATTCTTTAACCACCTAAAAATTTTTTCACCAGATTCTTCAGTTTAGATCCTAACAGTCTATCTTGTTTCTCTGCTTTGGTGTTTTGGGAAGAGTGAAAAATGGATGGCTTATGGATTTGTTCAATATAGGTTCTTCTTTAGATTTTGTAGACCAGGAGAAATGCAAGGATTTTCAATGCAAAAACTACTATGTACCTATCACTCGCTTCTCTTTCGGCACATTCTTTGGGTATTTTTTTAGGGGATTTTGTCGTCCCATCTCCAAAGTGACTGTAGAGCATTACTTCTGTCACTGCTTTTAGTTGATTAATGGAGAATGCTGTTTATGAATGGAATTTTTTTCTTGTAAAAAAACCTTCATTTCATTTCTCAACATTTTGTGCTTCACACGTATGTCAAAGTTTTAGAGAACATAGATAATAGAATGTCATTATTTTTATGAGTGGGTTGTAGGAATTGCTGATTCTTGGTAGGAGACAGCACCGGTTTAGAAGATGTTTCAATGTGCGCCTCAGGGTGTTGGCTCACCTGAGGGAGTTGGATCTTTTCACCAATCATAAGTCCCTAAAGGTGCTTACTTTTTCTGCAAGGTGTATCCCCAAAAAGAAAAAGCTTGCGCCTTTAATGCCTGGCAAAAAAATGATGTACAAATAAGAGGAATGCATTTTTTATATTTTCTTACCAGAAATATAAAAGCCAAAAAAAAAGAAAAGAAAGAGGGCTCAAAAACGCCTCACTCATTCGTTCTTGAGCAGAACAGGAAGAGTCAATTTGCCAGTGCTCACCCTTCACTCTTCAATCTGCACATTGGCAGTTTCTTCAACCACCTCTCTTGACCTTTCCTATCCCTGTGGCAAGCTTCTCCAATTGATGACTAACCCCCCTTCTCTCTCGCTCTCTCTTTGCCCTCATGCCTGCTACGACTGTATCTGATCTTGAAAAGCCTTTTGTGTGTGAGATGATGCCTCATGCCCTAATCTTGATGAGCCCTTTGTCTCTGATTCTCTCCAGTATGACGTGCATAAGAATTGATAAAGAGAGTAGGGATGAGGGCTGGGCTGCTGAAATTTGGATTATGAGAGATTTCCTTTGGCTTCCAGATTGTCGCAAGCAATGTCTTATTCTGTTGGTAGCCAATTAGTTATTTTGTTTGCTCAGACGGGCACATGGCTGTGGTTTTGAAATTCATGGGCAAATGCAGCTGGCATTTGTGAGATATTGAAGTGCTGGAATTTTATATTAATGATTTCATAATTTATTAATAAAAATTTATTATTTATACTATGTTTAATTTATTTTTATATATTTATAAAAACTTAAATTCCTAAAGGGCTTATGTCTTGCCCCATCCATGGTAAAACATTTTGCCCTATGCCTTCACCTTTAAAATGCTGGGAACAGAAGTTCAGAACCTGTTGTCTGTTATTGAAGATAAAAGATTAATATTAAGTTGATGCTACAGGTTAAAATTAACCCAAAAAATCATACTTAGAAGAGCTGGCAGGAGATTAAATAATTTAATGAGGTTGATAATTTCGGATTGTCGCCATTTGAAAAGGTTTTCCTCAATTACTTTGTATGTTTTGGTTTTCTTTTTTCAGAGGATTTTTTGCCTTCCAGTGAGCTGCATTTCTGCTTTCTTTCTTAATAAATTTCCTTTTTCTATCCATAAAAAAAAATAACCTGAACATTTTAGATACTGGACTGTGGGTGGTTCCTTTGTATGAACATTAGCAATTGATGCATGAATTATGATGTAATCCTCTTCATTCTGAAAATTGCAGGCCTTGGAGAAATATACATATGAACAGTCTCTTGAGCATACAAGTCAGTTCATTGAGAAGTTGGAGAAAGAGCTGGATGAATATCATGAGCACCTGGCTCGCTACAAGAAAGAGAAAGAGCACACATCTTTTGTGGTTAATACCTGATGGTATGTTGATACCCTTCCTTGAAAACACTTTTTTATTTTATTTATTTTTTGAAAAAAAATATGATTTCCATAGTTCATGTTAGCTTGACATAAGTTGTTGGCTCGCCTCTTAATTTAAGCTTGTAGATCAAGCTGTTGTCTAACCTAGTGTCAGAACCATTATGATTTATAGTGTTTTTGGGACTAGCGCACTGGTATTCTGATTTTTTCACGTCTTAAGTTGTCACTAGTTTCCAAAATCTTAATCTATTTTTAAGGTTACAGAGAGATTGTTAAATATCTGAAACAGGTTTTCTTTAGGCTGCGTACTATAGACCCATTGTGGTCCTGCCCCTTCCTCGGACCCTGCATACGCGGGAGCTTTGTGCACCGGGCTGCCCTTTTTTTTTTTTTCTTCAAGATTTTCTTTATGCTAGCTTAGGGAAGAGATTTAAGTCTTATGGTCAACTAGAAAACTTATTGAGCTCTCCTTGATGGGCGGTTATTGCAGTTTACCATGGATAGAGATCAGGTGTGCGAAGAGTGTGGTGAGTGCAAATGTGGCGATGCTTTTGCTTGTTGGTGCAAATTCATGATGCTATTATGCAAGAATTTGATGCCTTGGGATGCAGCATGAGAAATGAAGCTGCAGACTGATGCATGGCATTTTAGATTTTTGAGATTTTTGGGTATTACTATAATTTTGTACTCACTGATATATTTCTTTGAATTTGAAGGCGTTATCTCCAGATTTTTGTTTTCTTGTGTATTGATAGCTCAGAATCCGCATTGCATCAATTTTTGCATTGCTTTGTCTTGAGGGATTTGTACTGAGTAGTTTTATGTTTTTGGGGAGAATCGGGTTTGTCCAGGTTCAGTGGAGGATTTATTACATAATCTAATTTACAATGTTTGTGTCAAGTGGAAACAGTTTGGTTTTGTGGACTCGCAGGATCTTTGCAGTTTAATGGGGAATTTGGATAGAAAGAAACACTCATATTTATTACACATCTCTATTGGTCTTTCTTTCTTAATGTCTGTTATAAAGGGGGTAATGGGGAGAGAATATGCTTTTGGGAAGATAATTGGATTGAGAATGTGCCTTTGGCTAATGGTTTCCCTTGGCTGTTTCATTTATCTAATGTTTGTGAGTCTCCTATTGCTGTCTCCCTCATTCAGCAAGAGTGTGGCCTTTCTCTAAATTTTAATTTTGGGAGGCATATCAATGAGAGAGAAATTTGACTAGCTTGTTTCATTGACTATCATGCTTGATTCTTTTTGCGCAGGTAGGTGAGAAATGTGTTTGGAGTCTTGATTCTTCTTGGGATTTCTTGTGGAAATCTTTCTTTGCTCATTTGACCCATGACCCTAATGTCAGCCTCTTTGGCCTTTATTCTTATGGAAAGCTAAGGTTCCTTCAAAGATCAAGGCCTTTTCTTGAACTGCTATCTTTGAGAAAATCAGTACTGATGATTTGTTTCAAAAGTGATGACCCAACAATGGCCCTATATCCTGATGTTCGTGTCTTCTGTTTTATGAATGGCGAGACTTGCTCTCATTTGTTGTTAAACCATCCCTTCTCTTGGGGACATTGGAGTAATTTGTTCGAGATCCTTGGAGAAAATTGGGTTTGCCAGATTCTTTGGAGCCCTTGTATTATTATGTCTGGAGGTTTTGTTTGAGGATAGAGAGGAAAGTTTTGTGGCAGTATGCTGTTCTGAGTATTATTTGGTGCCTTTGGTTGGAAGAAATGCTAGAAGCTTTAAAGGTGTTGCCACTTCCAGTAATATGCTTTGGAGTGGAGTGGTCTGGCACTCTTTTGCTGTTTGGAAAATGTTTTCTCTTGGCATGTTTCATTGGAAGAATGCAGCGGGATTGGCTGGCATTACTTTATTGATTGTGTTGTATTTATTTTCTTCTATTTAGCTGCTTTCCTTTTGTAATGGTAGAATATCTTGTCCTCCCTGGTTTTCTCTTTTTTCGTTTTCATGTTTGTCCTCCTCCTTTCTTCCTTTAATACATTTCTTTGTTTATATATAAAGAAAGGATTCAGTACTTGGTTTATCTCTGGTCATTAGCAGCAGGCTGTTTTAAAAGGCTGCTCTTTTTGGATCTACTGCGAGATTGGAAGGCGGCTTTATTTTGATGGTAGTCTCTTCTCTTATTGTTTCTTTTTTCCATGGGAGGATGTTTTATTCTCCTCTTTGTGCATTCTTTCCTCTTTAATTGTGCGATGGATGCATGGTTGTTTCTTATTTGTATGTGCGTGTGCATGCTGGTATTTTGGCTCCCCTCTTTGTAAATGATTTTGAACCACTAGGGATCTGACCATCATTCAAAAAATGGGGATAAATGGGCAACTTGGAGTTTCACCTCAAGCTCAAATTCATGGTCAAAGTGATTTTGGGTTTGATTAATTTTGTTGTTATTCAGATACTGTGCATTTCATTATTTATTAAATTATGATTAGATCATCAGACGTTGATGCTAATTTATGTATGGATGTTACATTTCTTTTGACATATACGATTGTTTGATCATGTCTTTTTTGTTTGATTATTAAACTTCGGGATTTGTTTATTTCATTGTTTAGTTAGTTTATTTCATATTTAATGCTTTAATTAGACAGCTTCATATTTATTACCTGTTATTCTTTAATCGTTCCACGTGGCTTCATTTTTCGTATGTTTTGAGTTAGTTAATTTTTATTTGATATCTAAAGTGTATAATATTGCCAATTCACCAAAAGAAGACCAAAAGGGCAAATTGAGGTACTTAACGATTGTTATCCAAAGTTCTGTTACTTTCTTAGTTTACTAAATTTCCAGACACTAGACTTCCTAGGAGACCTTTCTAAGCTTAAAGTCAAACTAAGGTTTTTTATTTTTTATTTTTTCCCTTGAAAGTAATATGATGGTGATTGATGGGTAGAGTAGATTGATTGCTCATGCTGGAGGATTGGCAGTCATTAGAGGTTTAATGATAGCTAGGGAGGAGGTGGAAGTGTCTCACCTTGAGTTTGAAGTTGATACTATATTTTATCTCGAGGATAATGTTGAGGAATTTTGAAAGATTCTTTGAGAATTTTGAGGAGATTTCGAGTTTGAAGATCAATGTCTCTATGAGTGGGGTGGTAGGTATTAATATGGGCCATAGGTCCCTCACATTTGGATTTTTGAATGAACTATTTCTGGCACCTCCCTTCTATGAGTTCGCGGTATGGCAGCTTTCCCGCCTCCCTCTCCTAGAGCTCTCCCTTTAGAAACCTCCTCCTCATGCTTTTTATCAGTAGAAACTGAATCTAATAACCTCTCAATCATCTTCTTACTATTTTCGCCCATCACGCACCATCTCGTTGACCGCACATCGAGGGGGCAACAATTGAGAAACCCAAATTTCTTTGGTTTGTTGAAGCATGAACCAAACCAGACCAAACCCCTGTTAAAACCAAAACCAAACTGAATCAGTTCGGTTCTATTCAGTATTCGAACCAAACATCCTTAAAAATCGTCCATAGACAAACTACAAAACTGAATTGATTGAGTTCAAAAATTGGTTTGGCACTTGGCAAGATCATTTGGGGGAGCCATGAACAAAGGAAGAATAGAGATCCAAAATTGGAAATCAAGAAGACCTAATTTGAAATCCTAAATAAATCTTTTAATTGATGTGGGAAGAGAGGTTTTTAGAGAATCAAATGTTATTCTAGGAAAGCCAAATTAGTAGAAATCCAATCAAAGTAGAATCTACACTTGAAAATGAAAAAAACCAATATAACATTTGTTGTGTAGAATTTCAATTACAATGTAATCTTTGCATCACAATTGAAAAAAGCAATAATTGATATCTTTCAGAAAATAAATCTTCCACTTTGAATGCTCACAAGATCAGGAGCCTTGCTACAACACCCAAAAAGATCTAAGAACATACCTTTGGCTTGTGATCTTTGCTCTAATAATGGCCGATGGGTTGAGGAAGGAAGCTGGATAGATGGGAGGGCAGTGGCTGGCAAGCTCAGTGTCGCAAGTAGAGGAGGAGTCATTGTCATTGAGGAAGCGTTCGCACTTCACACCTTGCAGATGGCTATAATCTACGATGGCTTTCCTAACCTAAACCTAGCTTTTAAAGTTGACAATTGGACTGGGCTAGTAGCCTAGTAATAGGGAGGGGGTTAGCACCGCAAGGGGCCTAGGCTAGTGTTAGTGGGTTGGCTATTTTGGTTTTTGGTGCCAATGGAAATCTAAATGGAGAAACTGAAACTGAACCAACCTTTTATTTCGATAGCAAAATTTGAGCTGAATTGAATAGGATTCAAAATCAAACCAAATAAGATGAATCAATTTAGTTTAGTCGTTTTTTTCGGTTTAGACAGAATTTTGCACAGCCCTACCGTGTACCATCAGAAATCCTTC
Organism: Malania oleifera; assembly: GCF_029873635.1. Classification (NCBI taxonomy): domain Eukaryota; kingdom Viridiplantae; phylum Streptophyta; class Magnoliopsida; order Santalales; family Ximeniaceae; genus Malania; species Malania oleifera. The sequence continues at coordinate 16,611,687 of NC_080425.1, forward strand.
GTCGACCATTAGTATTTCATCATCCTCTTGAAATTGAATGATGTTGCCTCTTAAAACCATATTCCATCTATCATGCACCATTTCACACATTGCACATCTTTGGATAACCCTTGTTGACCACTGGAATCTTCTCTCCCTTTAGGAACTGAATCTTGTAGCTTCTCAAACACCATTATTCTTCTTTTTCCCATCTTCAATCATCGTATCACACCTACATCCTTTTGAAGGTTGTCGTACTACACCAACGGGCTCCTTAAATCACTGGATATTTAACTTCGGTCACAAGTCATGCTGTCATGGCACGCATAACACCCATTCTTGGTTTTGCCTTCTTTCTACCTTGATTTCTTTCCTAGTTGGAACACAAGTTGTCTTACTCACTCTCTTAGCAAGGATGGGAGGCTATGCAACATTTAAAATTGAGAGGAAGGTGGTCTTTGTAAACCAATTGTACTATTCAACATATCATATCATGGAATTTGCAGGGAAACACGTTTCTTTTGTAGTGATGGAGAAAGAGGTGCTTGTGAGGGCTTTAAGGCTAATGAGGATGGGTCTAATGGAGGTTGAAGAGGGCTTGCCTCCAATGGTTAATAGAGTTAGTCTCAATATTTTAGAAAATGTCAATGGGAGATATTTTTGTTTAAGGAAGGAGAACAAAGGCAAATTCCAATCAGTGTGAATTCTTGAAGGAGTTTAGAAAATAGGGTGGACGGCCTTTCTTGCTACTATGTTGGAACTTTCGTCACCTATGAACAAACCCTCCAAAACCAAGCTTGGTAGCTGGAGATGCTCTGATTGTGGCTCATTGAATGTCAGGCAAAAGGAGAACATAGAGGCTATGTGTTCTTGAAAGACTTCCACCAAATATTTCATTGACGTAATAAGAGGAGATGGAATCAGGAAAGTTGACCATACATAGTCATAGGGATTGGGGAAGGTTCTTTCCTTGTATGAATCCCAATCCCATTTGAGAAGATGGTGGGTAGGTAGGAAATATTTTAAATTGTCTTGGAGGTCTTTTGGGAATTGAAAGGACCTGATAAGGTTGGGTCGATCACTCAAAGGTCCAATACAAATGGGCTAAAATGAAAAAAGCAAAGCACTTGGCCTTATCAAGGTTGTTGAAAAGAGTTCAGCTCGAGAAACACAACAATATAGGCTTGCGAATGAGGTGGGAAGGGATAGAATAGATTTTGCAAGTTTGGTATATCGGGTGTGCAAAGTTTAGAAGATTCTATGGCTGGTGAGAGTCTAGAGGATACATGCAATGGAGTAGAGATGCGCACGAATAGCTGGGATCAAATCAAAAAAACCAATTAGTTCTTTCCTTTGTTCTTAGTGCCGAGAGAGAAGATGAGAATGATGAGGAAGAAGAAGATGATTTGTTTTATGATTTGAAAGAAGATATGGGCAGCATAGATGAATTTGAAAAGAAATTATTAGTTGATCAAATGAGAGCCGATCTTGAATCTATAGATGAGGAGGGTTTAATACAACTCTTTGAAGGTAATAAAGGAGAGCTTGGGGGAGGGGTATTTTGAACGTGTAAGTTCAGAAACAACCTTACAAAATCAGGGAGAGATTGTCTTTAGCCAGATCCTAAGAATGCTCAAGCAGGTACAAACTTTGTTTATCATAATTTTGACCATTTGATAGCTTTAATGAGTGGCCTTTCTCTTCCGAACTTGCTTCTGGGCTCAATATTTCTCCTGTAATTAATTTAATTATTCCTTTTTATGGTGCTAGAGGGGATGAGTATGGGAAGGGTGATTTTCTTAGGGAGGATCCTAGTCGTGGTCCATCTAGTATTAGTAAAGGTATCCTTCCAAGTCATACTGAACACATTCTTTCTTTAGAAGATTTTTACCAAAGGGAGGACTCTAATAAAGGGGAGAGTTGTGGATTTAAATTTAAGGGTGGTTAGAGAGAGAGAGAGAGAGAGAGAGAGAGAGCATAGGCCAACAAAATCTTCTTGGGGACCTAGGCCTAGAACTATTTACCCCTATTGGGAATCTGGTGAGAGTGGGATTAAGCCCTAGGGCATGGGGGAGGAAAAAGAAAGTTCAGGAAGAGTTTAAAAACTATGTTTCATTGATAAATTATGAGGGTGGTAAAGGGTTATGGAAGGGGGGAAAATGTGTCAAATTATGAAGATGGTGGGAATAATAGAGCATTAAGAATAGGGAAAGGAACTTGATTAAGGAAGGCTTGGTAAAGTATTCCCTAGATATGGTTCTTATTTAGGAAATAAAATTGGAAATAGTAGATGGGAGGGTTGTTATTAGTATTGGGGTGGTCGTAGTAAGGGATTGGGAATTTTTTCTTATTTAGGAAATAAAATTGGGTGGGTTGTTAGAAGTGTTGGGGTGATTGTAGTAGGGATTCAAAATTTTTGCCCTCACATGGTGCCTTTGGCGGTATTATTGTCTTGTGGAACTCTTGGTTTGTTTTAGAGTGGACACGTTGGCGGTGTTTTTTCCTTTTTTATGCTTTTTTGGGGTGAGAGGGAGGGGGCAATGGTGGGTTATATGGGCCTTTGCAGCCAAGTGCCAACTCTTAGAGGCTCTTTTTGGGAAGAACTTTACTTTTTTTATGGTTTTTTGCTCCTGTAGGTGGATAGTCTGAGGTGATTTTAATGTGGTGAGATTTCCCAGAGAGAAGGAAAAGAAAGGGCCCTGGGGGGGGGGGGGGGGGTGGTGTTAGAGCTTCTGCTAGTATGTAGAACTTTGAATCTTTAATTAGGCATTGTAGCCTGAGAGATCTCCCCTTGGGGAAAGCGGTGGCTAGTAGGTTTCTTTGGATTTGAAGGAGGAGGAGATTAATCTCTCGGAAAGTGAGGAGCAAAGAAGAGTCCCTTGAATAAGAAGATGGAAGAGTGATCTTCTAGGAATTGAGGAGTTGGAGGAAAAAGACCAAATTTAAATGGGTGAAAGACAATGATTGTAACTCTTCTTTCTTGCATAGGCTAGTCAATGGTAAGAGGAGTAAGAATTTGATTAGGAAGTTAGATGTGGGGGGTGGGAGAGCCACTAATGACCAAGATCAGAACACTTCCATTATTACTAACTTCATTCAAAATTTGTATTCGGAGGATGACCATTGTAGACTAATGTTGGAGGGACTAGATTGGAATTCTATTACCGTTGATAAGAAGAGTTGGTTAGAGAGACTATTTGGTGAGGAGGAATTGAGAGGTGGTTTTTGGGATGGAAAGGGGTAAAAGGCCCCAAGCCTTGATGGTCTCAACATTGTTTTTTCAAAGATTGTTGGAAGGTTGTAAGGACGATTTATTAAAAGTTATTACTAAATTCTTTGGTAATGAGACTTTGACCCAAAGCATCAACTCCTCTTTTATAGCCTTGGTGCCAAAAAAAGGAGGTCTATTAAGGTTGAGGATTTTAGACCTTTTATTCTTGTCTCTAGTGTGTACAAGATTATCACTAAAGCTTTAGCTAATCGGTTGAGTGCGGTGCTTGCTAATACTATTTCTTGCACCCAAGCGCATTTGTAGGGGGCAAACAAATAATGGATGCCATTCTAGTGGTCAATGAGGTGGTAAAGGATAGTTGTAGATTAAGAAGAGGGGGTTTGTTTTAAATAAGATTTTAAGAAATCTTACAATAGGGGTGTTGAATAATTGGGTAAATGGAGGACCTAAACTCAACAATAGGAGAGCCCTTTATTTATAATGTATGTCAAGTTGAATAGGAATGACCATAATACCCTTACTAACTCACACTTATTTCTAACAAAACTAACACATAATAATAATGCTAAATGACTAAATAACCATTAACACTCTCCCTCAAGCTGGAGCCTATATTATATGCTCCTAGCTTGTTACAAATGAATTTCCTACGAGCACCTCCCAAAGCTTTAGTGAACAAATCAGCAAGCTGAAACTCAAACTTCATATGAGTGTTTGTAGTGAGCTTCTATACAAATTTATCTTGAATAAAGTGGTAATCAACTTCAATGTGCAATATGAATAGCAGCTTCATTGTCACACATCAACTCCATAAGCTGAGAATGCAGAAAACCTATAGTTCTTTTAAATGTTCTTCAACCAAACAAGTTCACATGCAGTGTACGCCATAACTCTATACTTTGACTTAGCACTCGACCTAACCACCACAGTTTGTTTCTTACTTTACTAGGACACCAAATCACCGCTGACAAAGATACAATACCTGGTTGTGGATCTTTGGTGTAAAGGTGACCCGACCCAATCTGCATTTGTATAACCCTGAATATGAGTGTGACCTCGATCTTGATATAAAAGACCTCTGCACCTTTGAGATATCTCAAAATGCAAATTACTGCATCCCAATGACTTGTTCTCTGGGAATCGAGAAACTGACTCACAACACTTGTTGCAAAGGATATATTTGGTCGAGTGATTGGGAGATAATTCAACTTTTTAACAAGCCTTCGGTATCGACCTAGGTTAGGCAACAATTCACCAACATCTGGCACTAACCTACTATTCGAATCCATGGGTGTATCAGCAGGTTTGGATCCTAACAACCTTGTCTCATCTAAAACATCAAGAACATACTTTCTTTGTGATAAGAAAATTTTTGTACGAGATGCCGATATTTCTATACCCAAGAAGTACTTTAATGGTCCCAAGACCTTGGTCTGAAACTTACTCTGTAGGAAAAGCTTTAGGTCCTGGATGCCTCGATCATCATCAGTAGTGATCACAATGTCATCCACATACACAATAAGCAAAATCCTGCCAATTGAAGTATGATAATAAAATATAGAGTGATCTATTGCACACTGATGGTGGTCAAACTCAAGTACTATAGCACTAAAACGGCCAAACCGTGCTCTTGGAGATTGTTTTATTCCATACAATGATTTATTAAGCCGACATATGGAGCTTGATTACCCTTGAGCAACAAACCCAGGTGGTTGCTCCACATATACCTCCTCATGAAGATCACCATGTAGGAAAACATTCTTCATGTTTGATTGATGTAGAGGCTATCATGACATGTGGCGGCCAAAGAAATAAACTAACGTACTAAGGCAAGTTTAGCGATTGGAGAGAATGTGTCCGAATAAGCGAAACCATACACCTGAGTATACCCCTTAACAACAAGGTAGCCTTCAAATGAGCCACAAAACCATTAGGATTGACTTTCACATTGTATACCTAGCAACAACCAACCACAAAATTATCAGGAGGGAAAGGTACCAAATCCCAAGTATCATTATCATGTAGTGCATGCATCTCTTCAACCATTGCCGTCCTCCACCCAGAATGAGATAGGGCTTCAAAAATAGATTTGGAAGAGCAACAAAAGACATAGTACTAATAAGTATGTAATAAGAGGTTGACAGGAAATTATAACAAACAAAATTAGAGATTGTATGTTGGGTACAAGTGCGTTTACCTTTTCGAACAGCTATATGGAGATCAACATCATAGGAAATATGATCATTTGATGTGGGAAGTAGAGGCACAGTAGTAGAAGCTGGAGTAGGCAGTTCCCCTTTGAGTCGCTGTGTGTATACCTACAAATTGGGATGATCCAAGCGACGAGAAGGACTTAAACTGGATGAAGATGTAGGAGGAGTGGGTACAGATACTAGGTTTGGATCTGGAAGGCAAGGCAGAGGAAGTGACTCATCAAGGTCACACAACTCAAGGAGTCAGAGTTGTATGATGAAAACTCAAAAAAGGTGACATCAGTAGAGACAAAGAGTCGATATAAAGTAGGACTATAACATCGATATCCCTTTTGAGTATAGGATTAGCCTAGAACAATACATTTGATAGCACGAGGATCCAACTTATCTGTTTTTGGAGTTAATTGATGGACAAAGGACACACCAGAATATATGAAGAGGAAAGGACAACAAAGGAGCCTCAGAGAAGATAACTAAATTCGGGATTTTACCACCAAGGACAGAGGGTGACATTTTATTGATAAGGGAGCAATTTGTGAGCATGGGATCGCTCCAAAAAACTTTAGGGACGTTTATTTGATACAATAGGTTATGAGTAACTTAAAGAATATGTCTGTTCTTCTGTTTTGGGACTCCATTTTGTTGTGGAGTGTGGGCACAAGAGGACCGATGGATCATGCCAGAGTTAGTCATAAAGTACTGAATTGGGTACAAAAGTACTCCTTAGCATTATCACTACGAAGTATCCTGATGGGCATATCAAATTGAGTCTTTATTTGGGAGTAGAAGGCACAAAAGATATCAAACAACTTGGAACGATTTTTCATTAAATAAAACCAAGTCATTTTAGAGTAGTCATTAACAAATGTAACAAAGTACCAAAACCTCAACTTTAATGTGACACGACTACGACCCCAAATATTGGAATGGACTAGCATGAAAGGACTAACCACTTGTTTGTTGACCTGGGAAGCGAAGGGAAAACGATGATGCTTGCCCAATTGTCAAGACTCACACTTAAAATTAGACACAAAGCTCAATGTAGGAACTAACTGTTTTAAATTGTCTAGGGATGGATGACCAAGGCAACAATGGATTTGAAGTCATGTAGTTGTGATTGTGTGGGCAAAGGGTGGATAAGGCGACTCAAAGTAGTAAAGTCTACGAGCCTCATGTCCTATGCCAATTTTATTTCTCATCTTCATATCCTGAATAACCACAAAATTAGGAAAGAATGTAAAAGAACAATTTAGTGACTTTGTAAGCTCACTAACTGACATGAGATTGAAAGGAGATTTATGATTGTATAAAGCAGAAGAAAGAGAGGTAGAAGGAGTAGGATTTACTATTCTTATCCGCTTAACAGCAGCAATAGTGGACCCATCAGCAAAGGTAACTTGAGGTAGATTATTAGGATATTGGAGATCAGAAAAGAAGTTGGTTGCATCTGTTATATGGTCAGTGGCAGCAGAATCGATAACCTAAGGATTACTAGGAAGGACATCAGATAATATACAGGCTGTAGGATTACCTTTCTGGGCAAAATACGCAATGTGATGAGATGCTTGTTGAGACAATTGATACTGTAGAAACCTTGAATACTCCTCTGATATAGTCACAGTATGCAGTTCACTCAAACAAGTGACTAAGGAACCATACTTTTGGGATTTGCAAACTCCATCCCAATGTTCACAAACTCAGATCAATGATCATAAGATTAATTGCTGGAACAATCGGAACAACCACGAACAAGGTGACCCACCATGAACAATTCACAAATAAATTAGTGCAAGGCTGCCACAGCACCAAGAAATTCAGATGCAGCCCCAAGAGGTGAACCACTGAAACTACCATCAACAAATCACCAAAAAACTTATATAATACTGCCACAGCCTTACAAAAACAGCATATGAGCACTGCCACTGCTCCAAGAAAGTCCTGTTACCAACACCGAACAACAACTAACGAATAACCACAAGTGCAAACAAAGATTGGATCTTTAAGCAAAACACATGCCCAACAACTTGATATTTTGGTACATGGAAGGTTAGAACATTGAATCTATAAACACAGCAAACCCCACTGTTTCAGACTCAATAAACTCAATAACCGTTGATAAACAGCTTCACGAAGCATCAAACAACCATACCTTGGATGCTGCACATGAGCAATTAAAAAAGTGAGATCTTTGGACAAAAAAACATCACGAAAAACTCCAATGACATGTTAATAGAGGGATTGGATCACTGCTGGATGATTTCAGGTCAAAACCATGCCTGAGGTAGCTTCACTTGCTGGTGCGTGGGGTTGGCCTTGGCAGCCTTCGACCTCTGCGTGAGGGCACGTGGGACACTGCCTGGAGATGGGATTTCAGTGGGGGGCAGATCGGCAGTGTCTGTGGGTGATTTGATGTTCTTGAACTGCTAGTGTCGCCCTGAAAATTCCAGCGATTGGTCTGACTTTCGGCTGCTGCTGGATGCTTTCTAGGGCTATAATATTGCTGGAAATTCTTCTATGGTGGTGGACATGCAGCGGATTTTGGGTTTTAGGCTTTGGTTTTGATGGTGGTGGTAACAACTAGGTTTAGGTTTTTGAATCATGCTCTGATACCCTGTTGAATAACTGGGTAAAATAGAAGACCTAAACTCAACCATAGGTCTTTCCCTCTATTTATAATATATGTCAAGTACAATAGGAATGACCATAATACCTTTACTAACTCAAAACTTATTACTAACAAAACTCTTAATGCATAATAATTTTGCTAAATGATTAAATAACCATTGACAAGGGGTAAGTAACGTAAGTTGGAGGTTCTTGGATAAAGTATTTGTAAGAAATGGTTTAGTGAGCGCTGGCGTTGATGGATATGGGGCTATTTATCTAATGTGTGGTTCTCGGTGATCATGAATGGTGAAACCCAAATCCTAGTTTAGTGCTTCGAGGGGCATTATACAACAAGATCCTTTATCCATCTTTTTATTCATCCTTGTAGCTGATGTGTTGAGCAAGATGGTGGATAGAGCTGTGGAGAGGGGGCTAGTTATAGAGGTTTAGGTAGAGAGGGAGTCGTGGTATCCCACCTCCAGTTTGCTAATGATACCATTTTCTTTCTTGATGATCATTGCCCTTCTTTCAGGAGAATCTCAGGTATTCTTCAAATCTTTGAGAGGGTGTTTGACCTTAAAATTAACATGAGGAAGAGTGGTTTAGCAGCTTTGAATGTGCCAGTGGAGCTTGTTAGGGTGTGGGCTACTACAGTGGGGTGTGACATTCCAAATTGGCCATTGACTTAGGGATTCCTTTGGGGGGGGGGGGGGTGCTTTATCCTAGAGCTGTGGAATTTCGAAGTCCCAATTGTGGAAAGGGTGACGAAGAGTTAGATGGGTGGAAAGGGGCTCTATTCTCTTTTGGGGAAGAATTACTCTCATTCAGGCTTGTCTTTCTAGATTTCTACTATATATTCTGTCTGTTTTTAAGATTCAATGGGGATTGCTTGAAAGCTTGAGAGAATTATGAGAGATTTTCTGGGGTCTGGTGTGGGGGGTCACAGGGAACACTTAAGAGGGGAAGAGGTTTGCAAGTCTAAGGAGGGAGGGCTGGGTATACGTAAGTTGGTGTTAAAAACACTTTCTTAGCTAAATGGTTATGGCACTTCCCTCTTCAAGATTCTTCCCTTTGGCGTAGAGTAATAAGAAGTTTGGGTTGAATGAGAATGGGTGGGATACCAATATTAATTTTAAGATGTTCTTTGGGTAGGCCATAGAGTTCCATTTCTTAGATTTATCCTTCTTTCACCCCTCACGCTAAACTTGAGGGGAGGGGATTCATGTATCTGTTTCTGGAAAGGCGCTTGGCTGGGAAATGCTGCTTTTCCCACTTCTTTCCCTCTTCTCCTTCATTAAGTGTTGGGCAAAATAGAGCCACATCTTTCTTTGTTGGGGATCTGAGTAGTTCTTTGTTTTCTTGGAATCTCCATTTTAGGAGACCTCTTAACAATAGCAAGATGGTGGAGTTGTCCTCTTCGTTATCTTTATTGAATGGGAGTAACCTTTCTTCGGGGGAGTGATGTTCTTTCTTGGTCCTTGGATCAGTTGGGAGTGTATTCTTGCAAATCATTTTTTGAATTTTTGATCCGTTTGAACTGTTTCTTTCTGCTCTTCATATTATTTGGTTGCTGATGTGGGATAAAATTAATATTTGGCATTATTGTGGTCTGTTGGTTTTGGATTTTTTAGAGGGAATAATTTCTAGGAGATTCAATGAGATTGGAGGAATGTCCTGGCTTGTTGATTTTTTCTCTTTTTGTAGTTCTAGTTGTTTTTTCTGGTCTGTTCCAGATCTTTTTTGGGAGATGTCCTCTTGTAAATTCTTCTCCTATTAATGAAATTTTCTTTTGCTATGAAAAAAAAAGGATCATGGTGACTTTGTCAGGTTCATGGCTTTAGCTGGTTGTATTTCTTTGGCATGGCCATTGTCTTGTTTGGTTCTTTCTTTTAAGGGGTAATCCTACTCCCGTTGCATTTAAGAGTTCATTGGTTGAGAAGTGGCTAGGAGATTCTTGGGGTGGAATAGGGTGTACTTGTTGTTAGGGATTGAATTACTCTTGTTAACGCTTCTCTTTCTAATGTCCTTGTTTATTTTTATCACTTTTCAGAGTTATTGTGAGAGTAGTTGGGCCGGGGGGGGGGGGGGTGTTTGAAGAGGTTTACAGAGATTTGTTATGGTTTGGCACTCGGGAGTTGGGAGAAGGGGCTTGGGGCTTAGTGATTTGGTATCCATAAAACATTTCTTTAGTTGGGAAATGGTTATGGGGGTTTCCCTTAGTGGCCAATTCCCTATATCACAAGGTTATTAGAAGTAAGAAGTTCATCAGGAATGGTGGGGGACCAGTGCTAGTGGCAATTTTCTCATGCGATCCCTTGGAAGTTATGTTTCCCAGGTTGCTTACATGTTCTTTCTTCTCACATGGTTCATCTGTGGAAATAGTTCCAAGGATGTGTCATATTTGTTTATTCATTGTTCTTTTGCTCAGAACTTGTCGAATAGTTATATTTGGGGTTCTTGGTGAAATGTGGCTTATCCAAAATTGGTGGAAGAACTTTTGACTATTTTCTTTTTTCTGGTTTTTGAGATAAAACAAGAATGTTAAAAGGCTGTGGAAATGTACTGTGCTTGTTACAAGGTATTTGACTGGAAAGGAATTCTGGAATTTTTTCTGGTAAGAGATTACTAGTGGGACTTCTTTGGGCTATGACAGGGTACTGGGCTTCTCTTTGGGCACTTCTAAGGGTTGTTATTTGTAAGATGTCATCTTTTTTTGTTGGAGTTGATGACTTGATGTAGCTTTGTATTCTCTACTATCTTTAGTGAGGACTTCTTGTTTGCTCTCTCCCTCTCTCTCTCTCTCTCGGTATCTATTTCTTCCGTTTGCTTCTGTTTCTACAAAAATCCGTTCAGCTCAGTTACTTGTAACATTGATGGAACAAGGCCCATTTGATTTATTGATTCCACCATCAAGACGTAGTGTTTTACACTGTTAACAGATACCATGCTGGCGGAGACAAATAAGACATACCAGTACACAGAATCACAGAAACCTGTTATGAATGAACATGAACATTCAAGCTCTAAACTCCAGACTAAAACAGAGATATTGGCATTCTGACTTGAAAAACATTCTCAGGTCCAGATGAGGAGAATGAACCAAAGCCAGGGTGAAAGACATAGCTGGGAAAGGCCTTACACATTGGAGTGTAACTTCGGGCTGCTGGACAGGCCCACTGCTGATAGTGTGTACACCAGCTGCTGGTGATAAAATTTCAGGATCACCACATTGAACACCCTCTGAATAGGGTCTGGGATGTTAATTTTTCAAGAGAATACCTGGAGCTATTGCTGATCAGAAGTTTCTGGTGATGATTTCGAAGAAGGTTGTGTTAAGGAGAGAATTGTTTAGGGTTCTGGGGATGAGAATCTTGTTCATGATGATGATTACAACTTGAAGGTTTTGGGATCATTGCTCTGATACATGCAAGAGAGATTCTGTTAGGGAAGAACCTAAAATTTTTATAAAATATTTATATGATGTTGGTGTTATAATATTTTTTATAACAATATTGTTACATATAATGCTGTGCTGCATATAAATAAGAGTAAAAGATATTGACCTTTCTTGAAATTTGGAGAAAAAGAGGTGGACCTCCTTTGAGATTTTGAAAATCTCATGGACCTCTACTTAGGGTTGGCAAACAGAAGCAAAACCTTCCTTGAGTTTCAAAAATTTCATAGACTTAACCTGTCATTTGATTTTTAGGATATTTATACTCTCATTCAACTTGTCTTTTTGTCAGATATCAGGTAAACTCCGTTTTTTGTTTTTTGTTTACCAGACTTTAGAGGAGGCCTGCTTCTTTTTGTTAAACCTCATGAGAGGTTCATGATATCTTTAAAATCTTAGACGAGGAACATTTGGAAAAGTTAAAATATCTTTTATCCTATAATATATTAGCTTTCAAAGTTGCATATTTTCAAGTAGACGAGAATTTTACTTGATATGACTATTTTTTTTTTTTGGATTACGCATCGGGTTTTCACGTGTCCGTTTTACGGTACACGTGACTAATCCCGTGCCCCTTGAAGCCGACCCCACAACTCTAAAGGGAGGTAAATTTCAGGAATCTAAGGGCAGAAATGTACTTGATATGACTATTGATCCTAGAAAGAATGGTTTTTTACGTGACACAAGTTAAAAATGCATCTATTGAATTCCTATTATGTAAAATTGAGTATATATATATATATTTATATTGTAGTGGTGTCGTTTGTAATTGTAAAATGTAAAAGTTGAAAATTAACGTTTTTTTTTTTTGGATACGAGCGGGATTATGGAATATGGACTAAGGTGTATTTGCATGCGAACAAAGGTGTCTTTGCATGCGAACAAAATCACCCAAAGTGATGAAATCCTTCAACAAGTAATAATACACTAAAACCTCACATGAACATCAGGGAAGGTTCACAGCAAAAACTTATGAAAAGTCTGTGTTAGGATACTTTTAGTAATGAAAATAATTTTATATTTTATATTTTAAAATTTCAAAGAATTAGAAATAAAGTTAGTGTTTTTTTTTTAACTTTTAAAACGATTGTATGATATAAATTTACTAATAATAAAAAAAATTGGCACTATTTGCTTTCGATTCTATTTTTTAATTCTAATGTTTTAAATAATTATAAAAGTGTCACTTTGCATTTCAGTTTTCTAAATTTATATAGAATAGTTAAAAAAAAATATCATTTTATTATTTTTTTAATTTCAAATCTCTAACTTTGTATATGATCGAATTTGAGTTTGTGTTGAGTTTCTTTGAAATTCAAATAAATTAAATTGAGCATCAAAAATTCATGATTACAATTGTTATTTTATATAATTTATACATACAAATCTTGAAAAATTCAAGGAATTGAAAATTTTTAATTTTTTAGACATCCTGATAACATTAAATGCAAAGGCTTGTAAATATTTTTTTAAAAATTTAGAACCTTAATAGACCACCTTTTTCTTTACCAAAATTCAGAAAAGGTGAACAAAAATATTAAAATCTAAACAATGTTAAGAAAAATAGGTAATGGAAAATGTGGATGTCACCCCATCTTCCATCCCTTAGATTTTCACCCTCATAAATGCTTAGCTATTCATTTTGGCCTATAAAAGGGCACCCTACCCTTCTTATTTTAGACATACATTTGATGCTTTCATGTAAGAATAAGTGAAGAGGAGGGATAAAGTGAAGATAAGTGATATTTTATACAAGACCGGTTCTAAATCATTTTATAATTTCGTTCGTGATAGTGAAGTTTTGATCCCCTTCACCCGTGGAGTAGGCATAGCCGAACCACGTAAATTTCTGTCTCGTCTTCATTTATTTTTCTGCTCATCTTTATTTATTTTATTATTAATTTTTGTATTATTTTATAATACGTTATCAGTGCGAGACTCTAATCAACTGACATATTTTTTTGATTCTTATTTAATTTACGAGACTTTAATCGACTGACATATTTCTATATATTTATACCATCTTAATGATCAGTTTTGTTTCTGTACCACCTATATATAAAGTACCAATCTTTAGAAGAGACGGTAAAATAGTCCTCTTGAAAAAGGTATATTTTATTTAATCAGTAGAAGAGATGATAAGATACACCTTCTGAAGAGGTTATATATCTAATCTCTTGAAGAGATGTTATATATTTAAATTTCTCATTTATATATTTATTCTCTAAAAGAAATATTAAATATTTACCTCTTGAAGAGGGTGTATTTTTAACCTTTTGAAAAGATGTTCAAATCGACCTCTTGAAGAGGTGAAACATTTATTCTCCATATGAAATAATATATTTAACCTATGGAAGAAGTGTTAAATTATTACTCAATTTAATGTTGTAAATTGGAATCATACTCCTAAATAGTACAAATTGAAAAAAATAAAATAATGTTCCTAAAGAAACATATTTAAGTACCCCAGAAAGGTGGAAATACTATTTTATTATTATCTCGGTTTTATTTTAGTTTCTATATTTTGTTTTCTAAATTGCTTTATTATTATTAATTTATTCAGGTGTCGAACCTAAGCAAAGTTGAATTTGTTCCCCTTGATATAAAAGACAACAATTATTTATCATGGATTCTTGATGTAGATATTCATCTAAATGCAATGAACTTGGGAGATTCTATTTTAGATGAAAGTACCGCATCCCTACAGGATCGCGCAAAAGTTATAATCTTCTTCCGTCATCATTTAGATGAAAAATTAAAGATTGAATACCTTACTGTTAAAGATCCACTTATCTTATGGAAAAATTTAAAGGATAAATTTAACCATTAGAAAATTATGATTTGACCAAAAGCTTGATATGAATAGTTGCATCTGAGGTTGCAAGACTTTAAAACAGTTGGTGAGTATAACTCAGCTCTACATAAGATTAGCTCAAAGCTAAAATTATGTGGTGAAAATATTACTGACAAAAACATGCTTGAAAAGACTTTTACTACTTTTCATCCCACTAATATGCTCTTACAGCACTAATATAGGGATAGGAAATTTAGTAATTTTTTTGAATTCATATCATGTCTTCTTGTTGAGCAAAATACCGAGTTTTTGATAAAATATTACCAAACTCGTCCAACTGGTTCAACCCTATTCCCTAAAGTGAATATGAATACGTTTTGTGGTCAAGGATGAGGTTGCATATATGGTCGTGGGCATAGTTGTGACCGCAATTGAAATTATCACTGGCATTGATACATGAGGTTACAATCCCTCAGAACAGGGATAATCCGCTGAAGAGGGATGACCCCCAGAAGTGACATAATCAATGATACACATCATGAAAATAAATGCTACTGATGTGGAATAAAAGGTCATTGGTCGTGTAGCTGTCGTACGCTCAGACACTTGATGGATTTATAACAAGCATCTATAAATGAAAAGGAAAATAGTAAAGAAGTAGGAATGAATTGTATTGATTTTCTTGCAAATCAAACAATGATGCAAATATTATGTTTGGAATTATCATTGTTTTGCTTGATTCTAAAATGTCTGTGGAAAAGTTTGTTTAACTAATAGTGCTATATAATACACAATTATTCAAGATAGGAAATATTTTCATTACTTGAATATATTTTCAATAAATGTCAATACAATATCTGTTTCTATAAATTTGATTGAAGGTTCCGAAAGAACTAATATAAAGTTACCCAATGGTACTTTATGACAGATCAATGGAGCTTTATATTCTAGCACACCCCGAAGAAATTTTTTAAACTTTAAAGATTTAATACTTAATAGATATTACATTGAAACTACAATTGAAGGTAGTAAAAAATTCCTTTATATTACTTCTATTTTTTTCGTTTTGAGAAAAAATAAATTTTAGAAAAATTGTCAACTTTATCTTTTGGATTGTATTATACAATGATTAAAGCAGTTGAATTATATAATGTCTTGCATCATATGTGCAATGACCCAAAGTTATTTACACTTTGGCATAATCGTCTTAGACATCCAAGAGATGTAATGATGCATAGAATCATTGAAAATTCACATGGTCATCCACTAAAGAACCAGAAGATTCTTTTATCAATTGATTTCATGTGCACTATTTGTTCCCAAGGGAAATTAATTGTCATTTTAATGAATTAGTATTCCCTATATTAGGGGGAGAAAAATCAGTGCCTGAAGCACAACATGAAATAACGTGGAATGCCATGTATTTATCTCATTCAGATTCTCGCACAAATCAAAGTGAACTTGAAGTTCAGAAAATTATACATTTGTAAGGGATTGCAAATCAATTACTAGATTCTTTTGCAGATACCAAGGCCATATTAAAATCTCATATACCTGTTGCGAATATTCTAGTACATATTGATGTCCCTAAAGGACAACAGTCTGCTAATGAAGCTAAACCATAAGTTAAGCGTGGAAGTCCTGTTGGTGGAAAAGATAAAACTCCCATAAGGAGAAAATTGAAATCTGTAAACACTCTAGAAGAGATTACAGAGGTGGATAATCGATTCGACATTCACAAACCCATTTCTCTTGAAAATGAAATCCCTATTATAGAATCTATTGAAGAGAAATCTCCTCATAAAGAGGAACCTCCTGAAGAGGAATCTCCTGAAGAGAGAACTCTTGAAGAGACATTCCTTAAAAAGGGACAAGTACTTGGAAATAATAATGAGATCTTAATTCATTACACAAAAGAAATGTGGGATAAAAATAAAGTTGTTGTCAACAACATATTTGCATATGCAGTAGCTACTGACATTACCAGAAGTAATGAGGATCCTGAACCTAAATTTGTTAATGAATGTTGATATAGCAGTGATTGACCAAAATAAAAAGAGGCTATCACATCAGAATTAAATTCTCTATCAAAAAGAGAAGTTTTTAGACCTGTAGTCTAGACACCAGAAGATGTCCAACACATTGGATACAAATGGGTATTTGTATGCAAGCGAAATGAAAATAATGAAATTACTCGGTATAAAGCAAGGCTTGTGGCACAAGGTTTCTAGTAGAAACCTTGATTAATTATGAGGAGACATATTCTCCTATAATGGATGGAATCACTTTCAGATTCCTAATTGGGTTAGCAGTCGATGAACGACTGAGCATGCGTCTTATGAACGTAGTAACAGCATACCTATATGGATCGTTAGATAATAAAATATATGAAAATCCCTAAAGGATTTAAATTGCCTGAAGCAAAACTAAGAAATTTATATTCAATTAAACTTCAACGTTCTTTATATGAACTAAAGCAATCTGGATGCATATGATACAATCAATTAAGCGAGTACCTTGTGAAAGAAGGTTTTATAAATGATCCAATTTGTCCATGTGTTTTTATTAAAAAATTAGAATCCAGATTTGTTATAATTGCGGTTTATGTTGATGATTTGAATTTAGTTGAGACTCTTAAAGAGCTCACTAAAGCTACTAATTATTTAATGACAAAATTTGAAATGAAAGATTTAGGAAAGACAAAATATTGTCTTAGCCGACAGATTGAACATGTAAATGGGAGAATTTTTGTTCATCAATTTAAATATACCGAGAAGGTATTAAGATAATTTTATATGCATAAAATTCATCCTTTGGGATCTCCAATGATGGTGTGATTATGTTAAGAAAGATCAATTTCGACCTCATGATGAGGGGGAGGAATTACTTGATCCTAAAGTACCATATTTAAGCCTTATGATGAAGGAGAGTAATTACTTTGTCCTGAAGTATCATATTTAAGTGTTATAGGCTCTTTGATGTGTCTGGCAAATTGTACAAGACCCGACATTGCATTTTCTGTAAATATACTAGTAAGACATAACTTTGCTCCTACTTGACAGCATTGGAATAAAATTAAACACATTCAATGCTATTTTAGAATAAAGCAAACGATTACAGTAATAACCTCCAATCATTTTGAAATACTAGCCATCTATGAAGTTAGTAGAGAATGCGTGTGACTTAGATCAATGATCTTTCATATCCAAGAAAATTGTGATCTTCAATCAATCAAGAATATTCCAACAGTATTATATGAAGACAACGCTGCATGTATAGCTTAATTACGAGGAGGATATATGAAGGGTGACAGAACAAAACATATGTCTCCAAAATTCTTCTATACGCATGAACTCCAAAAGAATGGTGATATAGATGTTCAGTAGATCCGATCAAGTGATAATCTAACAGATTTGTTCACAAAAGTTTTGCCTAGTACAATATTCAAGAAATTGGTTCATCTCATCGGAATAAGACACCTTAGTAAAAATAGTTAATATATGAGTGACATCCAAGGGGGAGTGTTATGAAAAATGGGTTATGGGAAATGTGGATGTCACCCCATCTTCCACTCCTTAGATTTTCACCCTAATAAATGCTTAGTTATCCATATTATCCTATAAAAGGGCACCCTCCCTCCTTTCTCATTTGAGACATACATTTGATGCTTCCATGTAAGTAGATATATAGTGAGGATAAGTGAAGAGGAGAGATAAAGTGAGGAGAAGTAATATTTTGTACAAGGCCGGTTCCAAATCATCTTGTAATTCCGCCCGTGATAGTGAAGTTTTGATCCTATCCGCTCATGGAGTAGGCATAGTCGAACCACATAAATTTTTGTCTCGTTTCTATTTACTTATTTTCCTATTTATTTTTTTACATGTTTTATAACAAAAAAATATTTGTATCTTTATGTTAACTTGGCTGTGTTTCACCCTTTATTTGACCTAGCATGAGATATTTGTGGTATTGAGAAGTCATTCACCATATGTTTGGAGAGACCTTAGATTTGGATAAATATAATATAAAATTATATTGAAATTTATCCAAACCCACTCAAATTCAAACCCAATGTAGACACTCCATTTTTCCGAGGCTTAACAACAACAACAACAAAACCAAGCTTTAGTCCCACTAAGTGGGGTCAGTTAATCATTTTCTGCCAATTTATGTGATCATGGACCATTTCTTTTGATAGATTCAAGGATATTAAATCCTTACTCACTATCTCCTCCCAAGTTATTTTAGGTCCACCCCTACCCTTTCTACTGCCCCCCATAGTAACTAAATCACTCTTCCTCACAGGTGCACTATAAGGCTTATGTTGCAAGTGTCCATATCATCTGAGTCGTCTCTCCCTTATATTATCTTTTATAAGAGTTATACCTAACTTACCACGAATATGTTCATTCCTTAATTTATCTTTCAATGTTATACCACTCATCCATCTAAGCATTCTCATCTCGGCAACTTTTACTTTTTGGATATTATGTTTCTTCGTCACCCAACATTCCGATCCATATAGCGTAGCTGGTTTTATAGCTGTCCTATAGAACTTCCCTTTCAATTTTAAGCGTATCTACGATCACATAGCACACTTGAAACACTTCTCTATTTTAACCAATCTGCTTTAACTCTATGCATTACATCATCTTCAATTTCTCTTTCAGCATGCATAATAGATCCAAGGTATCGAAATCTACAAGTGCTATTTATTTCTTCATCATCAAGTTTAACTTTGTCTCAAATATTCCTTCTATCATTACTAAAATTATATTTCATATATTATGTTTTATTTCTACTTATCCTAAAGCCTCTAGATTCCAAAGCTTCTCTCCATAATTCTAACTCAGCCTCTACTCCATCCTTAATTTCATCAATTAATACAATATCATCTGCAAATAACACACACCATGGAACCTCCATTTGAATACTTTTGGTCAATTGGTCCATCACTAAAGTAAAAAGATAAGGACTCAAAGCAGATCCTTGATGTACACCTATGGTAATTGAAAATTCTTCAGTTTTTCCATCTATAGTCCTTACACTAGTCATTACTCCATCTTACATATCCTTAATGACATCGGTATACCTACAACATACACCATTTTTTTTCTAAAACCCACCATAGAACTTCCCTAGGTATCCTATCATATGCTTTCTCAATGTCAATAAATATCATATGCAAGTCCCTCTTCTTTTCTCTAAACTTTTCCATTAATCTTCGTAAAAGATAAATAGCTTCTGTGGTAGATCTCCTAGATTTTCTGAGATCTTTGTTTCTAGCCTTAATCTTTGTTCAATTACCCTTTTCTATAGTTTCATCGTATGACTCATAAGTTTAATTCCACGATAGTTATTACAATTTTGAATATCTCATTTATTTTTGTATATAGGTATTAAAGTACTTTTCCTCCATTCATCTGACATTTTCTTAGTTTTTGCAATTGTATTAAATAAATTAGTTAACCATATAATTCCGTTATCACCCAAGCATTTCCAAACTTTAATTGGGATGTTATCTGGTCCCATAGCTTTCCTATTTTTTTTTTTATCTTTTTTAGTGCAAACTTAACTTTGTTAACTCTAATTTTGCAAATAAATCTTATATTTTTAGTCTTTTCCTCATTTAACAATTTAAAGTTTAAGCTTTCTATTTGGTTTTCGTTAAACAACTTACTAAAGTAACTTCGCCATCTTTCTTTAATATTTTCATCCTTAACCAAGACAATATCATCCTCACTTTTTATACATTTTACATTTCTAAAGTCCTTACTCTTCCTTTCTCTAGCTTTAGTAAGTTTAAATATATCTCTTTCCCCTTCTTTTGTACCTAATCTATCATACAAACTATTAAATGATCTATATTTAACTTCACTAACGGACATTTTTGCATCTTTTCTTGCCTCCTTATATTTTTCAAAGTTATCTCTGTTTCTATATTTTTGCCACGTTTTATACCAAATTCTTGTTGTCTTTATGATTTTTGTACATCTTCACCTTCAATCCTACAAGGACAAGGAAATTGAAAATTAGACATGTGGAAAATTGCACAATTAACATGTGAGAGAAATCAAAATTTAATACAAAACATAAATTGACCAATTCAACTTAAATTTGATTGATCAATTAAGTTATGATTAATCTAATATGAATTAATTGAGTGATTCCCCAAAGCCAATAAATGGTGAATTTTAGAAGGCAAAGGGGCACAATTGAGAAGGTGGGAGTTGCTTGTTGCAAAGAAATTGAGAAAGAACTGCGAGGAGAAAGCTAAGTGAAGAAAGATCGAAGATAAATAGGCTTGAATTGCAGAAAAGTGGAAAATCTTGACAGTGGAGGTTTAGAAGAGTTCGGGCAAAGGAAGAGCGGGATAGCATATTCAAAAATAGAGGTTGGTTGTTTAAATTTTGTTTTAATTAGTTTAATTCTGTTTAAATTGTAGGCATATTTAAAAATTGAATTATATATTTGAGCTTAAATTTGAACAAATCTTTTAATATAAGTAAATTTTAAACCAAATAAATTTGAGAATTCGTTCAGAATCATCTAAGGGGGCTATGGTATTTGACCTGGACTCGAGAGCTTAGATCCAAATTTGGATCCAAAAACTCAGCCCGAACTCCTAGATCTGTCCCCTAAACATTTAGGATAGTTCTAGATCTTCCAATATGGTCAAAATTAGTAAAAAAAAAAAAAAATGAATAGAAATGTGGTAAAAAACATAGAGTCATGATTTTAGTCTCGATTTTTGTGCACAAAACTCAAGATGTTCCTATACACCTCCTAACCATTTCGGATCACTCTAGATCACCCGAGACAGTCAAAATTGGTCAAAAACAAACAAAAATGTGGTAAAAAATAGGGATCTAGCTTAGGTCTCGATCTTTATGCATTAAAGTCGACACATCACCAAATACTTCCTAACCATTTATGACCATTGTTGAATTCACCTAGGTCGTCAAAATTGATAAAAAATGAATAGACATGCAATAAAAGCAAAGAGACTTGATTCTAGTTTTGATTTTAATGCGCAAAATTTGAGATGTTATTAGACACTTCTTAATCATTTTGAACTGCTCCAAATCACCCAGAATGGTCAAAATTGATCCCAAAAAAAAAATGTAGTAAAAATATAGACTTAGTTCTAGTCTCGATTTTCATGCACAAAACTTTAGACTTCACTATATACCTCCAAACCATTTCAAACCACTCCGGATCATCTGGGATGTTCAAAATTGGTTAAAATTTAATAGAAATGTGGTAAAAACACATAGACTTGGTTCTGATCTTGTTTTTTTGTGCGGAAATCAAGATGTCACAAGTGACAAGTCTTAACCATTTTGGGTCATTATAAATCACTTGGAATGGTCAAAATTGGTAAAAAAAAACAAACAACCAAACAAAAAATGCAGTAACAACATAGAGATCCAATTTTGGTCTCGACTTTCATGCGCGAAACTCAAGACATTACCAAACACTAGATTGCTTCGAATTAGTTGCGACGGTCAAAATTGATAAAAAAAAATGAATTGAAATGTGGTAAAAACACAGGGACCTAATATTGGTCTAGATTTTTGTGTGCGAAATTTAAGACGTTACCAAACACCTCCTAATCATTTTGGATTGATGCAGATCACCTAGGATGGTAAAAATTGGAAAAACATGAACAAAAATGGGATAAAAAAAATATAGAGATATGGTTTTGGTCTTGATTTTTGTGTGCAAAAATTGAGATATCATTAGACAAATGATAACCATTTTGGAATGTTCTAGATCACTCAAGACGGTCCAAATTAGTAAAAAATAAACATAAATGCAGTAAATAAAAAACAGAAACTCGATTTTTTTCTTAATTTTTAAGCTTGAAATTTGGGACTTTGTCAAACTACTTCTAACTATTTTGGACCATTTTTTATCACCCAAAATGGTCAAAATTAGTTAGAAATGAGTAGAAATGCCTCGATATAGCAAAAATAAATTAGTTAGAAATGAGTAGAAATGTCTCGACATAAGTAGACCATTTTTTTTTTTACTTTTTTATTTAATGCAACTAGAAGTTGATTGTGGTTTTAAAAATTGTTATTACCCATTTGATATTGTTGCTATTTTCTTTTTTTTTTACACAGTGAAGAAATAGATTATAAAAATACGTTTTTTATTTTATTTTTATTTTTTTAGTTTTTTTATTTTATTTCTATTGTCAATTTTTAACTTTTTGTGAAAAAAACTGAAAATCAAAATTTATGGTTTTTCAGTTATTTTGACAACTTATAGTCAGAAATTTTAATAATGAGAATTAATTTTTTTTTGGTATAAAATCATTCATTTTATATAGTTTTAAATTAAAGTCAAAATAAAATAATTTTATGAATTTAGATATGATTAAAATAAATATGTATATAAATTTGAAAAAAACTAATAAAGCCCATTACAAAATATTTTTACTCTTTTTCCATTATCATGTACGATAAAAATTTTATTGTAAAGTAAAATTTGAAAAAATAACAATTAATTATAATATTTATAATAGTTTTTATTTTTATTATAGTATTTTTAATGTTTATTATTTTGTAATTTTATTATATTAATCATATTTTTATAATATTCTTTGATTTAAAGATGAAAAATGAGGATTTTTTAATTAAGTTTTAAATTTATTTTAATTTAATAAATATTAATTGAGCTGGTTTCTGGTTTTTAGTTTATATTTTTAGTTTTTAATTTTCATTATCGTAATTTTTTATAATAATACCAAACAACTCCTTCATGGATTCAAATTCTTTTCATGTATATATGTATATATAATATATTTTTTTTAATGTTAAAAGATATGTATATTAGCAAAAACCAACAGGAGGTTTGATAGCAAGATGCTAGCAATCATAACACATTAGGAAAAAGAAAACAAAATGAGATTACAAAGCTGAAAGACTAGTGATGTTTGTTAGTGCACTGTAATGATAAAAAAGAGGAGCAAGCTGACAATTGATGGAGTCTGTGGGCCTATTAACCATTGGTCAAATCATTATCAATAGTAGGCATCAAGTTTAGTGAAATTATTTTTATTTTATTTTTCAATAAAATGATAATTTTTCTTCTTCCACTCAATTTTGATATAATAAATTAAGAAAGTGACATTAATTTAATAAATTAAATTGAAAAAATTGAGGAGTTATTTATAATATATTTTGAAAATTAAACTTGCAAGTAAATTAAACACCAAACAACCAAGACAGATCAATAAGTTGATTTAAGCATGACAACATAATTAAATGGAAGACCCCCTCATTTACTCTGCTCTTCATGGACTTCGACTTATATTAAACTACTTCTAAAAGTATAAAAGCTAAAATTTGGTAGTCTTAAGTAATAAAAATTAAAATCTCAAAATTACCGTTATGTTTAATTCTTAAAAATTTGAATCCCATCTATCTCCCAACTCTTAGAATGCAACAATCCTTTCATCTTCCTCATTCGACCATTGATGACCTCCGAGTTCCTCCACCTTTTCAGCTGAATCTGATAGTTATGGTGTAAGATATTTGAAAGTTTCACATTCAAAATCCCAAGCATCCTATCTTTAAGAAAAAAGTAAAAAATTTATATATATATATATATATATATATATATATATATATAAAAGAGAATTTCTGAAACTTCTCTCTATTAGGACTTTTGTTTTACATCACCATAATGTTTGTTTCACTTTTCCATTGTAGCTCCCAAAGAACTCATTAATAATGTTGAAAATTTACAATATATGCTAAGTTTCATATCTTATAAGTCATTAAATTGTGGTCTTATAACTAAGGAGTGGAACTATAGGAAAGGATTCATGCAGCTGACTTCAAATTGTTTGGATGAGGCTTTTAGGTCAAATTTTAATATATTAATAGATGAAATATTTTCTTTTTGACTAGAATTATTTTACTGATAATTGTTTAAGACTTTGCAGTAAATTTATTTGAAGAGTCTTTTGGCCAATTAATTGACTAAATTAATTAGAAGATGACACTTTTTTTAGTTAATTCTTTATGAAAAAATAATTTATTTTTTTGATGATTGAGATTATCTATAATTTTTTAGATCACATAATTGGTTTTCATGTGATTATTAAAATTGATACTTATTTAAAAAAAAATTGTTATCGAAAATATAAATGATTGTATATCATGTATTTAAACAAGTGGACATAAAAATTTAACCAAACTCGTCAAATTTATACTCCAATCGTGATCAATTCAACAAAACCCAAATTGCTTAGCTGATTCGTTGGACCATTTGAATATTTGTATTTATGAGATTTCATTTTTATCTAAAAAAAAACATATTTGGGTCATCATTAAATATTTTTTTTATAATATATGAAATCCAATTAAGCACCTATTGGTCGTATTGAATTGATTCCCTTTTTGTGAGTAGATTTGATAATAATTTTGAATATGAAATTTAAAGGGATCAATCACATTGCATTATATTTACAGAAGGTAACTGTCTCTTGTTATCTGAAGTTGTCAAAATTATTCATAATAAAAAATTAGTTATAATTAAAAAAGTCTTATGAATAAAATTTTCATTGATTTTGAAAGGAGGTGGATAGGTATATAAAATTGAAAATGAACTATCTCCTTGGGTAGCCAAGTTAAATTTATTGTCAATGGATCAAAAAACTATGTATAATTAAAATTATATATACATGAGTATACGTGTAACACAATTAAAAATATTGTCGTGTTGAACCGAAAGAGTATTATTTTAATTTAACTGAAGTTTCTCAAATTTATTCAATCATCTAAATTACTTGGACACTTAATATTTGCTTGATGTATTTAAATAACAGTGATAATTCTAATTGTTATTTTTTTTGCTCTACATCTAAGAAAAAAATTTCTTATGAATAAGAAATTATGTAAGAAACACTCCAATTATGTAAGAAAAAAATTTCTTACATGGTTTAGATTATGTGAAAATGATTTTTTGTATGATAAAAATGTATATATTCACTATAAAGTCCATTATTTAAAGTATAAATAATTGTACAAATACATTATAAACTTGAACTACTAGAAAAAAAATATATAATTCATTAGAAAGGTTTTGTTTTATATTTAAATAAGATCCTCTCCATATGCTCAATCTTGTAAACAAAAAAAATCTTAAATGTAATAACAACTTTTATTTAGAAACATTAATTGAATTAGCTTTAAATGAGAAAATTAATAAAGGTTCAATCAGAAAATTAACTAAATAAATATACTTTTATTTTCCATATATTTAATTTGGTGTTTCTTTAAATTTTTTATAAAATATTTAATAATTTATAGTAGCTTGAATGTTTCAATTAGAAAATCAAGACAATTTGAAATTTTCATAACAATTATAAAAGCAAATCCAACAAAATTTTCACATCATCTTATACTTATAAATGACCATGATCTTAAATATAATCTAATATTAGTTATAAATGAACAATGCACATAATATTATGTGCAAATTATTTATATAATAGAACTCAATATTATATAAAAATATTATTTATATAAATTGTTATTTTATTATAATTTTCATTTAAATTAAGTTAGGCATGTGCGTGCATGGCACATGTTCTATTCCTAGTATATATATATAAACACTTCTATTTAATTTCTATGACTCCCAAATAAATGGTTAACACTCAAGAATATAAAATCCTAAAGTTGTATTTGCTTTCTGCACCTGTAAGTTTATCATTTAAATTTTTTATTGAGATTGAGAATACATAAAAAGACCTTAGATTTGTGAAATACTGCTTGCTAGATTAGTTGAACCCAAGGGATTAATTTTTTAAATACCCAATTCACCCCTCCTTTTGGGAATACACTAAAGCTAACATCCTGTATCAATTAGAGTCGTATGTTCTATCTCACTGATAGATATGTTTATGAGAGTTGCCCATGTTATAGTTGGAGCCAGGAGACAGCTAGGAGGAGCTAAGTTGGAAAACATGGTGAAATTAATCTCACGCGGTGCAATTTATATCTATTTACCTCATGATTGTAACTTCCTATATTTTTGATTCATTATGTTTAAATTGTAATTAAATTGTGATTGGAAGATCAGCCCTATAAATAGAGGGCTGAGGAATGACACAATATAGTGCAAAGCACAAAGAGAGCAGAGAGAGAGAGAGAGAGAGAGAGAGAGTGCTCTGTGGACGTAGGTCGATATTGACCGAACCACGTTAAATCTTTGGTGTCATTTTAATCTGGGTGCTCACAGGTTCCTAACAAGTGGTATAAGAGCCGACAGTTCGTAACTTTGGGTGAGCGACATCGTAAAAGTCGAGACGGGAAGCTAATTCTCCTAACGTGCTAACGGTTGGAGGACCAAGTGTGTGGCTGAGGCCAATAAGGATCATATAGGCTACGGATGGATCCGAATAGGGTCAAGACATGAGAGGTAGGATTGGTTCGGAGGCATGTGAAATGCAATCTGAGGCATGTAAGGTGCCAGTGGCAAGGCCCATTTGAGCAACTGTTGGAGAATTGTCCCAAAAGGAAGACGGTTTCTGTTCAAGGGGGAGTAGCTGGAACTGACAAGTTAGGGGGAGATTGTTGAAAATTCCACTTGTGAGTTTGTCTCACATTGGAAAATTAGAGTGGATGATGGGGGCTTATATACATGGTTGGACCCAAAACCTAATAGGCTGAAGCTTTTGGATCAAGTTGTTGTTCACCCATGTGTATCAAGCTCACCCATGGGCTCCTCCGGTCCTAACAAGTGGTATCAGAGCTCGGTTGGAGTAGGAAAGTTAGATTGGAAGTGATCCTGAAATTAGAGCTTTGTCCATTGGATCGAAATAAAGTTTTGAGGCCACCATTGCATTCAACTCATCAAGACAAAGAGAACCGTGCAAGCCGGAGCTCGAACACAGTTCATACGAAG
Organism: Malania oleifera; assembly: GCF_029873635.1. Lineage (NCBI taxonomy): Eukaryota > Viridiplantae > Streptophyta > Magnoliopsida > Santalales > Ximeniaceae > Malania > Malania oleifera. The sequence continues at coordinate 16,638,893 of NC_080425.1, forward strand.
GCTTATGCACCCTCACGTGCCTTGCCGGAGTAAGACGCCTCACCACGTGCTGGCCACGCACTAGTAACCAGCTCCTTCATGCGCCGCACACGTTGTCCTCGCCCGATCAGCCTCGACCCGACCTGGAAGGAACCCAACCCGACCCGGACGCTAACTCAGACCGGATCAACCCAAGATCCTGTCCCCGACCTGGATCCAACCTGCGGTCTCCGAACTGGCCACGTTAGTGCCGCTGAGTCAGCTGCCACGCCAGCCAAGCCATGTCAGCGGATGGGTGCCACGTCAGCCGGAGGTGCCACGTCAACAGGTCTCTGCCACGTCGGCAGGTGGACCCCACGGCCACGCCAGTAATGGGCCCACCCTGCCACATCATCAGTGGGGCCCACATTGCCACGTCAGCCTACCACATTAGCAAGTTTGACCAAATTTTGACTAAGCTTTTCAAAGTCATTTTGGGTTTGTTTTTCAAGTGACTTGAACCATTTCTAGGGTTTTTGATCGTTACGAATCCAACCACACTATCCATTTGAGCTAATTCCATCTCTAGATTAGCGAATCGAGATGTCGAATGAAAAGAGCTCAAAAATCGGAATGTTCAACGGAAACAATTTCGGTTTTTGGAAGATGCAAATAGAAGATTATTTGTTTGGGAAAGAATTGCACTTACCGTTGAAGGGTAAGCCAACATCCATGAACGAGGACGAGTGGGAGTTGCTTGATCGAAAAGCACTCGAAGCCATCAGAATGACGTTGTCGAAATCTTTGGCGTTCAATATCAAGTATATAACATTCACCAAGTCTCTAATGGATGTGCTCTCTAATATGTACAAGCAGACTTCAGCCACAAATAAGGTACATTTCATGAAAATACTATTTATGATGAGCATGTCTGCAGGTGAAAGTTTCAGCAAACATTTGAATAATTTCAATGAGTTGTCTGATCAACTCGCCTCAGTCGGAATAACGTTTGATAATGAGATTCGGGCTCTATTGATTCTCAGTCAGTTGTTTGAAAGTTGGAATGGTGTCGTTACTACCATCAGTGGCTCTGTAGGAAAAATCGACGCTTGTATACGATGAAGTCGTCAGCATGATTTTGATAGAGGAAATAAAAATGTAGTCGAACTATGGCTCCACTTCGAGTTCAGCCTTAAACATGGAGAGTCGAGGCAGAGGAAACAAGCATAGACAGTCAAACAACCTTGGCAGATCTAGGCCCAAGCGGTCTAAATCTAGAAATCTTAGAGGTACTTAGGACACAGGTTCCCAGAGCACAAAAATTATTGAGTGCTGGAACTGTGGAAAAGCTGGTCATTATAAGAACCAGTGTAGGAGTCAGAAGAAAGAATATGAGATGAGGGCAAAGACAGAAGTAAATATTGCTTCGGAAAATGATGAGATGTTGATCTTCTCTTTGGAGAGCAAGCAGGAGTCTTGGGTGTTAGATTCTGGAGCCTCATTTCGTGCCACATGCTGTAGAGATTGCTTAGAGGAGTACACACCAGGTAATTTTGGTAAGGTCTACCTTGGAAACGATCAACCTTGCGACGTAACCGGCAAGAGAATTGTGAAGATCAATAGAAATAGGTCAGTATGGAAGCTGAAGGATGTCAAGTATATTCCAAACTTGAGAAAGAATTTGATCTCAGTTGGTTAGCTGGCAGATGAGGGATACACGACGAAATTCATTGGCGATGAATGGAAAGTTTCAAAGGGTATACTAACGATTGCACGAGGTAAGAAAATTGGAACACTTTTTCTAACCTCCAATGCCTCTATGTCTATTTCAGTACAGATTGACATGTGTGAGGATTGTATAGTCGAGAAATAGAAGAGGGTTAGTTTCTAAATAAACACCCATGCTCCAAAGAAGAAGAGACTAGAAGCAGTCCACTCAGAATTATTCAGGACACAACAGCAGAATGCTGAGAGTCCTTAGGTGGAGGAATCAGTGGAGCAGAATGTTGCACCACCGTCTCCTACTCTAGCTCCGGAGCTTAGGAGATATACTCGGTCCCATGTACCAAACAAAAGGTATATTGATTACTTACTTTCTACAAATAGAGGAGAGCCTGAATGTTATGATGAAGCATGTCAAGTGGTAGATACGAGCAAGTGGGAGCTTGCGATGAAGGATGAGATGAAGTTTCTCACCTCCAACAGAACGTGGAAGTTGTCCAAAGGCTTTCACAACAAGTGGGTGTACAGAATCGAAGAGGAGCATGACGGCTCTAGAAGTTACAAGCCTCGGTTGGTAGTCAAAGGCTTTGAGCAGAAGGAAGTAATTGACTACACCGACATCTTTACACCAGTTATGAAGCTGATAGCTATCAGATTAGTCCACAGGAATCAAGCAGACAGGAAGGTGGTGACTACAGAGAAGCTGAAGTCGTGTTCAACTTCAGTTAGTCTTCATGCTTGAAGACACATATTATGAGCACATCATTTATTCATGATACTCTGGTGAGGAGGCGTCTTTATCTCTAAGTGAGAGATTATTATAGTTGGAGCCAGGAGACAGCCAGAAGGAGCTGAGTTGGAAAACATGGTGAAATTAATCTCACGCGGTGCAATTTATATCTATTTACCTCATGATTGTAACTTCCTATATTTTTGATTCATTATGTTTAAATTGTAATTAAATTTTGATTGGAAGATTAGCCTTACAAATAGAGGGCTAAGGAATGACACAATATAGTGAAAAGCTCAGAGAGAGCAGAAAGGAAGAAGGGAGGAAGAGAGGGAGAGAGAGAGAGAGAGAGAGAGAGAGAATTGTAATTTTTTCGGCGATAGTGAATATTTGGTGTGTGCTCCATGGACGTAGGTCGATATTGACCGAACCATGTTAAATCTTTGGTGTTACTTTGATTTGGATGCTCACAGGTTCCTAACAGTCCATTCTTCAATTTTTGTACTAAGAATAGATGTTTCCATATATGCTATATGAGACTGGTCTACTTCTTCTTCTTCAGCGTAGATAAGAATTCTAATGGTTCTCTGACCAACTATCCTTCTATGTATTGATGGCCTTAGTTCGGAGGGTCAAGATCCTTCTGACCTTGTTTTCGAATTAACATCTTCTTCTTTGGATATACTCACTCTGCTAGGAGTATTATCACTTAGAGGCTTGGTTATTATTAATATATTTGCCTCTTGTCTTATGGACTCTAGAAAAATACTTTTTAACCTTTCTTCTGGTCTAAAGGTTACCTAAATTTGTGGCCAACTCAACGCTCTTGGGTTTACAGCCTCTGGTTGTAGTCCTTTGACTGAGTTAGGTTGATTGGTCTCGAAGAGTTGTGTAAATCTACTAACTCCTCTTCTAGGGTTGGTTTCCCCGTATTGTAAAACTTTAAATACAATGTGGCAATTAATGTGATACATCTCCTATTTGAGCTGCAACTTAATGCATTCTGCCAATCTCTTGTATTTACTTTTATCTACAGAGTCTTCTCCACACTTCTATCCTGAAGATCTACATGTAAATCTGGTATTACTTTGATCCAGGATGCTCTTGAATGCAAATTAGCCTTTCCACCTCCTAGTAAGGACCTACCAAAATTACCAATGCTTCCATCTATAACTGCTACAAGGATGGGTGGATCTTACCCTTTTTTGACTAATGGATCTATTCCAACTTGGATAATTCCAAAATGGACATATCTTGCCCTTTTATCTGTGGCCTTTTGAACTTCTTGTGTAGTAAGTAATGGAACTACAAATGTACGTTCCTACATCAGTACTAGATACTTATGCAATTACCTCCTTTTTGATAACAGTTACAGTCTCTTTGTAAGGTATCCATGAGGTATGGTATGCTTTGGCCCAACTAGCTTAAGACATTCTCCATTCCTGGGAATCTCTTCCTCCTAAAGGGATTTTCATTTCTATAGAATGTACTAGATCTTCTCCTTATTTTGCTAATGGAACTAGATTGGGTACATTTTCTGCTGGCTTTATTATTGCTATTATTTTTTCTACCCCCAAAAATGTAAATGCCTAACATCTCTCTCCCCGACTGACCCTCCCATCTTTCACTCAAGCCATCTCTCTATACATGCTTATAGATATTTATTTATACAAATAGCAAAAACAGTTTAAATTAGAAAAAAAATAAAGGAAGGTTTGTACAAAATTGAGGACGAATGCACACGTAGTTTAAAACTATTTAACCACGTACGTAAGTATGTATGTACAATTTTTTTGGAATATTATTTGAAGTGGACAATGATTTAATATTTTATAAAATAAAAAATAATTGTGGAAGTGTAAAACTCCATAAAATAGTACTCAAATAAACCATTTAATTATTTTTCCTACTTTACAAAAATGAAAATGTAACATCCTAATAGCTACTGGAGGAATTATACAGAAGACCTCCCCCTCCATCTGTCTGTGTGCCCGTATTCTAAATGTTAGACATGTGTCAAATTAATCTTATATTCATTAATATTAGAGGAAACTCATTTTTAATAAGAGTATAATTTAGAAAATAGGCACATGGATTCGTGGAGGGGGACGTCCCTTGTATAATTTATTTCTACTACTCGTTCTACGTTCGAAGGGTAATAGTGAACCTTAATACCTTCTCTTCATGTTTTATTAACTTTAAAAAAAAAAAAAAATAAATTCCTGACTGGGTTAGCTTATGGCATAACTTGTAAAAAAGTCAAAAATGAATGAATAAAAAGGACAAAACAAAATACAAGGGATACCACATGTTAGCAAGTATCTACAAATTATGTTACACATAAATTATAGATTATTCATTTAGTTATATAGAAGAAGCATAGCATGAAGCAAAAGAACTAAAAAAAATGTGTTTTTTGAACTTAAAATATTTTAGAAAAGAAAATATAAAATAATTTATTTTTTTTTAATGATGAAAAGTGAGAAAAATAAAATATAAAACAAGTTAGTAATGAATATAATTTTATTTTTACACATCATAATTGCTTGTTTTTTTTTTTTTAAATCATAGTAGTAGTAAAATAATTTTTTATTTCTAAAAATATCTAATATTGAAGAAAAAATGCAATAAAAAGATAACTTTTTTTAGAAAAAAAAATTTATGTGGATTTTATATTTCTCAAACAAAATCAAGGTGGAAAATTAAAACCGGAGGAGAAAGAGTGGGGGCAGAAAGCAAGGAAGTAGAGGTGGAGAGGGCGTCCAAGTGGTTGGAGGGAAGGCAGAGATGTGGATGGAGCTGATGATATCCCATTGGTCCGAAATCTATCCTCTCCTCCACTCAGATTTCCCTTACAGATTTTCCTTTGCTCCACGCGTATATGCATGGCTCCTACTTAGCAACCCAGTCCCAGCAATATACTACTAATTGGCTTTCCTTCCAACTACCTAAGCTAGCTTGCAATCTTTTAAATATATTATTAATCTATACCCTTCTGCACATCCATCTTCCGATCACCGTCGATCGATCGAAACAGGATGGCCGCCACATCTGCCGCCGTACTGGGCTCTCCCTCTTTCTTGTCCGGCGGGTCCAAGGCTACCCACAAACTCCTCTCCGCCACCGGCATGCCATCCAAACTTGGCGGCCCTTCTGTTACTCATCCTAGGAGGCAGCTCAAAGTGACGGCCGCCGCCGTTCCCAAGAAGAAATCTTGGATCCCCGGCGTCCGAGGCGGCGGCAACCTCATTGATCCCGAGTGGCTCGATGGCTCGTGAGTCTTTAGGTCTTCTGGTTAACATGAATTTGGAGTCTTGAATTTAATTTTGTAAAATTATATATATTAATTAAATCTCTTTTAAATTTGAAATTCATGTTTATAAAAATATTACCTAAATAGCTTTTAACTTCTAATTAAGCATCCAATGTGCATGATTAAAACTGTGCAGACTTCCAGGAGACTACGGGTTTGACCCGTTGGGGCTGGGGAAGGACCCGGCCTTCCTGAAGTGGTACAGAGAAGCGGAGCTGATCCACGGGCGATGGGCGATGGCGGCGGTGGTGGGGATATTCGTGGGGCAGGCGTGGAGCGGTATCCCGTGGTTCGAGGCGGGTGCGGACCCAGGGGCCATCGCGCCCTTCTCGTTCGGGACGCTGCTGGGCACCCAGCTGCTGCTGATGGGCTGGGTGGAGAGCAAGCGGTGGGTGGACTTCTTCAACCCGGAGTCGCAGTCGGTGGAGTGGGCCACCCCCTGGTCCCGCACCGCCGAGAACTTCGCCAACGCCACCGGAGACCAGGGTTACCCCGGCGGCAAGTTCTTCGACCCCTTGGGCTTCGCCGGCACCATCAGGGACGGCGTTTACATTCCCGACACCGACAAGCTGGAGAGACTGAAGGTGGCGGAGATTAAGCACGCCCGGCTCGCCATGTTGGCCATGTTGATTTTTTACTTTGAGGCGGGCCAAGGGAAGACCCCCCTTGGAGCTCTTGGCTTGTAATTTGTAAATTATTTTGATTTTTGCACGCCTACTTCTCATTTCAATGTGGATTAATATTATATACTTGATTATAAATTTCGAAACGATCGATCACACTATTAGGTTTTAATCACTATTTAAAAATTGGATCGGTCTAGCCGTAGCCGGCCACGGAGTGGTTGAACTTGTCGTATTAGTGGATTAAACGAGAGGTGGGAATGTTAGCGTACTTGACATAATAATATATATTAATTATTTATCTTTTTAAAAAATATATGTATCATTTCTTATAAAATAATATTATCTCATGCAAAAATATTAAGAAACAAATTGGTTAAAAGCACATATGTTAGTCAACTAAATCAAAAAAACAATAACATCCATCTAAATGAATTTTGTATTAATTTTCTTAATTATAGCTACTAAAAATCATCTTATCCCTTGATTAACTCCGAGGAAGCCACCAAAAAACAAGAGGAAATGAGTGGAGTAGATGTTCCTAATAGCATCGAATATGTTAAAGCTTGATATACATTGTTGGTTCACAATCAAATAGTTTAAGTTTTTAGGTGAAATGATAATCTAACATGATATCAGAACTCTGATTACTAAGGAGGTCTTGGGTTCTACTTTTGTTGCGCTGTGGTATTATTTATCATTTGTTTGTCTTTTCACGTGCTATCGGCACGTGCATGTGTGGGGAAGTATTAAAACTTGATATATATTGTTGGCCTACAACCTGACAACTTAATTGATTTTTGGTCTACTTCATTTTTGCAAACCTTAGGCATGTTTTTCTCAAACAAAGGACTTCGTTTGGAATTCAAAAAAATATTTAAAAAATAAAAGACAAATATCAACAATTCCACATTCTCATTTTTAGTTATCAAGAAAAGTGAAAAAAAAAAAAAAAAAAAGTATGGCAAATCTATAAACGAAAATTTGATTTTATACATAATTAATATTTAATTTTTCTTAATTTTCTGTCATAATAAAACAAACTTTCATTTTTCATAACATTCAATAGAGAAGGAGAATATAAGGAAAAAAATTATCATTTTCTCTCATTTCCTTTCCTTAAATAAAATTCTTAATCCAAATGAACCCTAGAAGAGGTTAGTTTTTTTCACTCTATAAATTATTGTAAAAAATTAAGATACAATAAAATAATAACTAAATTAAACTAGTGAAACAATTATGGTAGAGAAGTTGGGGCGTAGTAGAACCACTCTCCTTAAAACCAATTTTGCACCTATGGAGAAAATCTCCCAGTGCGAACAATCACAGTATGCACGGTCTCCAAGATTACTTAGTGAGACTCAGATTTGTGTACGCTTACAAACTCCAATGCTTTAGGAGTTATGATATACGATTATCTAATGTAGAGGAAGGAAAAGAAATAAGGATAAGATGATAAAAAAATAACAAGATATCAACTAGCGACTACTACTAGATGATGGAGAGAATGAGTATGTAAAAAAAAAAAGAAGATGCTTTTTGGTTTTATTTTTGGAAAGGGCTAGAGGTAGCCTTTTCATAAGTTGTATAAAGGAGTAACTTTGATCTGGTTATTGTAGCAGATTAATGGTATTTGACTGTTCAGGTATTACCATTAACATCTAATTGTTTGAGGAAATTAAAAAATAAAATAATTGAAATAACACTAAGAAAAACTATTGCCATTAACCATAAATTAAAGAAAAAAAACTGCCAAATTTGAAGCATCTCCAACAATCCCCCACATGTTGCAGATCATGGAAAAAAAAAAAGAGTAGAGGTTAAGTAATCATGAAAGGTCATGTAAAAGGTGACAATACCATTCTATTTGAATTGCACTTGGAGAATGTGCGCTACAAGCTACAAGAACTTGGTGAATTGTATAATCTTGGACTAACCTCTTTTAATGTAACTCTACAAATACACAACTCACATGACATTTCTAAATATAAGGTTGTTGCGGGTTGGTACGAATAGGTCATGTACTATACCTAAATTTTCATGAATGTTATAGAAAGTTTTAGTCCACTATACTTTCATAGGAAGCGGTTCTTCTTCCACACTCATATAGGTGAATCCATCAAGTGTGTAACTACAACTTAACACATCACTTAACAAAGGTTGTGGGTTCATTAAGAGATAAACTCAACTTTACAATCATTGTGCATGGTTGCACTATTCCAACACCATAGGGATGAGTGAAACAAATTATAATGCTCAGAAAACTATTCATTAACTTGTTATTACCCATGCATTGAACCTAATTAATTGGATCTCCAATCACATGGGTTGGGTCGCCATCATTAGTAGTTTATGTTAAGGGCTTAAGACTCATACCCCTCAATGTTTCTTCTACTAGCTTTCCAGCTAGTCCCTTTGTTAGAGGATCTACTAAATTTCTCTCTGATCTCTCACCCAACTCAATGCAATCACTCCAAATGAGATTAATTCTCTCATTATCTTATGTCTTAGGTGTATATACCTACTATTACCATAATAGGTCTTATTGTTTGCTCGAGCTATTGCTCCTAATTAAGCAATCACAACATACAGACAGAGGTCGTACTAGTTTAACCCACAAAGGAATATATGTCAACATATTCCTTAACTAATAAGCCTCACTAGTTGTTTTCTCCAAAGTTACAAACTCTGCCTCCATAGTGGACCTTACCATATATACATGTTTGTTTTTGGGATTTCCAGGAAACAACAACACTGGCTAAAGTAAAAACATGGTCACTCATAGACTTGATATCATTTGTGTCTGATATCCAATTAGAATAAAAAAATGCTTCTAAAATTACAGGGTATCCATAATAAAAGAGTCCATAATTTATAGTACCCTTAAGATATTTCAACACCCTTTTTAGTATTAAGTTGTCATGCTCAAGATTATGACTATATCTACTAAGTCTACATACAATAAATGCAATATCTAAGCATATATAATTCATTAAATGCATTAGAGAATCCACTATTTGGACATACTCAATCGTAGCAACAAGATCACCTTTATTTTCCTTAATTGTAAACTAGCATCATATGAAATTTTAACAGGTGCACAATTAATATGATCAAAACTTTTCAATGTTTTTTCTGCACAATGTCACTAAGATAAACAAATACCATTGTGCTCATGTAAAACTCTTATACCTAGAGTTACATTTGCTTGTCCAAAGTCTTTCATTCAAAATTTGAGGCAAGAAACGGTTTTATTGATTTGATAATTTATAAAATAGTGTCAAATATTAAAATATTATCAACATATAAACATATTATTACACCACTATCACCATCAAATTCGCTATACAAATAGTTATCCAATTCATTAATTTTATATTCATCGCTTATAAGAACATTATCAAACTTTTCATGTCATTGTAAATGTGTTTGTTTAAGTCCATACAAAGATCTAACTAATTTTCAACTTTATGCTTAGCACCATCTACCTTATAACCTGCACATTGTTCCACATAATTTTCTTCTTCTAAATCACCATTCAAAAAATGAAATTTTAACATCCATCTGATGTACATGTAAGTTATATATAGAAGTTAGGGCAATTAAAAGTCTATCAATTGTGACTATGTAACTGGCAAATAAGTATCAAAAACATCTTTTTCTTCTTCTTGGTTATACCCTTTGACTTCTAATCTAATTTTAAACTTATCAATACAACCATATGATCTCAACTTTTTTTTAATGCTTGTTTACACCCTATTGTTTCATGTTCAGGTGGTAAATTTACAAGATCTCATTTGTTATTTATCTTTAGGGATTCTATTTCATTTTCAATTGCTTCTTTCCAAAACATAGCATCTAATGAAGTTACAATTTGTTTATATGTAAGTGGATCATCTTTAACTAAAAATTTTGTTACAAAGTCACATCCAAAAGTTGCTTCATTTCCACTTTTTTTTTTTTCACTTTTCCTAGGTTCAAGATTTTTTACATTATTGTCAACAATTGCTTTTCCACTAGATGTTTTATCTACTATTTCTTCTTTATGTTTTAGAGGAAAAATGTTTTCAAAAATTTTCTGCATCTCGTGTTTCTATTATTGTATTTGGTTCGAACATAATATTATCAAATCTAATAATTAAGAATCTTTATGTAGCACGATTTTGAGCATATCCTATAAATGCACTTTCACTAATTAGGACTAATTTTCCTTTTCTTTACTTTTTGCAAATCTGGTTAGCTAAACACCCCCACACTTTCAAATATCTTAGATTGGGTTTATAGTCATTTCGTAATTCATAAGGTGTTTTATCACCTTTTTTAGATGATATTCTATTGAGTATGTGATTAGAAGATAGAATAGTTTCCCTCCACATATTAGAAGGCAAACTTGAACTTACTAACATTACATTCATAATATCTTTCAATGTTCTATTTTTGCTTTTAGTTTTACCATTCTATTGAGGTGTATAAGGAGTTGTTACTTCATGTATTATTTCATTTGTTCACAAAATTCACTTAAAAATGTTGATTCATATTCTCTTCTTCGATCAATTCTTAATCTTTTGATTTTCCACTTCTATTTTACACTTAATAAAAACATCTTTAGCTCATCTTTTGATTTTAATAAATAAACTATTGTATATCGTAAGAAGTCATCAACAAAGGTTATGTAATATTTTTTACCACCTATACTGTAACGCCCCAACCTGGGTCTGCCAAAGAGCACTGTGTCTCTCCTCCTCCACCTGGACCAGACAACAGGGGGCGGGCCTTATTAGACTAATGATTGGCCCCACAAACCAACACGTGTCTTTTTTAGTGTATTTTGTTCTCACTCACACACTTCCTGAGAAAACTTCCAAGGTGGTCACCCATCCCAAGATTACTCCAAGCCAAGCTCGCTTAACTATAAAGTTTTTATGGGAAAACTCCCGAAAAGAAAGGTGCACCTTATTTATATGGGTAGTAACATCTAATCTTTTTAAGTCTTTCATCCATGGGGTATCACATATACTCATTTGACTTTTAAAATCTCCTAAATCACTATGGATGAGTTCCAATAATTGTGTATTTCAAGATGTCATAGATTTAAAAGGTTTTCTAGTAAATTTAGCTTTTGCACAAATTTCACATTTTTCTTTAATAGAGTTAGTTAAGCTTGCTATTAGACCTAAATTTGTCAGTTTTTTAATAGAAGCAAAGTTTATATGTCCTAATCTATCATGTCAAACATCTAAAGAATCAACTAAATAAGCAGAAGAACTAGCATTTTTATTCATACCATTAATAACAATCAACACAAATAGTCCATTACTATAGTAACCTTTACCTAACAAGACACTGTTACGAATCAATATCAATTTGTTTGACTCAAAAACCAGCTTTGATACCAACCTTATGGAGGATGGATCCAAAAATCAAGTTTTTCTTAATATCAGGTACATGATGTACATTAGTTGATCTTAAGGTTTTTCCATAGGTAAGCTTAAGGTTCACGATACCCTTTCTTAACATAGTTGAGAATTGGACACTACCTATAAATACTGATTCCAAGTTCATATCCTTCTTCTTGTGTATCAAAGTTCCTTTGGTCTTCTCTACAAACATATCGTGCAACAATTTTAGAATTCTCGAAATTGGAGATCTATTTTTTTTTTCATATGTCATCTCGTAGTGTGGGAATTTTCTACAAGCCAATTTCTTAGTTTTAGCATCTTCCCAGATGTAGTTCTTGTTGAAATTTTCCCATATTTCCTTAGCATTGTTATACTTACAGTAACATTATAAAACTAATTTACCAAAGTATTAAGAATGTAGTTCTTGCACCTCTCTTTGTCTTCCTCCCACTTTAATATGATGTGGTTATTATTTCCTTCTGGTTGAGGTTAGGGAGTTTCTCGAACATAGACCATTGACAACATTTTCAAAGGCAAAATAAATGTTTGCTTTCGAACGATTTTAATTGGTCCCATCAAAAGATTCCACATGGGCGAGATCAACTAGTAGTTTCTTCGATTTAGGATTGAAGGCTACTATCAATTTTGAAGATTGTAAAAAATTAAGAGGTAATAAAATAATAACTAAATTAAAATAGTAGTGAAGCAATTACTGTAGAGAAGCTAAGGCGTGGTAGAATCATTGTCCTTAAAATTGATTTCACTTCTACGAAGAAAATTTCTCAATGCAAATAGTCACAGAGTGCATGGTCTCCAAGATTACTCAACGATGCTTAGGTTTATGTACACTTGCAAACTACAGAGCTTCAAAGTTATAGTATACGATTACCCAATGTAGAGGAAGGAAAAGAAGCAAGGATAAGATGGTAGAAAAATAACAAGATATCTACTAGAGACTACTGCTAGATGGTGGAGAGAATGAGTATGTAAAAAAAAGAGAAGAGTGATATTTTTTGGTTGTATTTTTAGAAGGGGTTGGAGGTAGCCTTTTTAGAAGTTACGAGAGGAGTAACTTCTAATTGGTGTTTGCAGCAAATTAATGATATTTGACTATTTAAAGACCATTATTAACATCTAACTATTGGAGGAAATTAAATAAAACAAAAACAGTTGAAATAACACCAAGAAAAAAGTCGTTGCCATCAACCAAAAAATAAAGAAAAACTAAGAGAATTTGAAACATCTCCAACAATTATTTATATGCATTGTTGGTCTAGTTATAGGCACCCAAGAGAGAAGTAAATTGAGTGTGATTAAATTTTTTGCCTATTTTAAAATAAAGACAAGAAAGTAAATAAAAAATTTACCTAAGCAAGCAAACCAATAACAAACAGTAACAAAATTTATAGTGATTCACTCAACATGACCAATGTCCATTTCACAAGTAAAAAATTAAGATTTCCACTATCAATTGATATTACAACCTCTTGCATGAGACACTCTCAAACAAACTTGTCCAAACAATCAGAGAGTGAAGACACGACTCAGCTACAAGCCAAAGTAATAATCTAAGTAAAATTCTAATTAGGCTACCACAAAAATGACTTAACATTAAGGTAATATGATGTGGAACGCCAAGAATGAACATTCGGAGACCCCAAATTAGATTTATCAAAACCCTAAACCTAAAATAAGATTCGACATGGTAGTGGATCCTTGACCTATTGCTTGACGTGAAGCACAAACCAAGAATATCAAATTAATGGATGAATGCCACAAAGGTAGCCCCTTTGATAAGTGCGGTGAAAATTCAATGAAGAACTTGAAGAGAAATAAACCTCACTTGTAATTGTATTCAACCAAAAATATTTCTTTTTCAATACAACAGAGAGTTGGCTACTTATAGAAAATAAAAGAAACCCATGACATCAGCCCAACCAATAAAAATAGGCTATAACATTAATCTGGCCAATAAAATAGCCCCACATAAGCTTAAGCATGTCATGTCAATTAATGAAACATGTGCAAGTCACATGTCATGCTTAATTGACACAATTGGCCCACTATTTAGCCCATACTTTAATTAAAACAATAAAAATTTCCCAAACAACCCCTATTGGCTTAAGGTTCCAGCTTCACACGTCTTTAGACAATTTACCATCTTAGGCTTTTCAAGAAAGTCCTTTTCTTTAGTGTCCATGGTCCTCATTGACTCTTGCTCAAGCAACTTCTCAATTAGTCCTTGCATAGCCTCCTTGACCTTCTTGGCTCTAGCTCTTGTGATAGGTTCGCTTGGCATGTGCAGATTATCTTGTGCAATCGGACTTGTTGGTTCATATCATTCCCCCTCTCCTCAAAAGGATTTGTCCTCGAATCATTACCTACATCAAAAGGAGATAAATCAGAAACGTTGAAAGTTGCATTGACCTTATACTCACCCGATAGATCCAACTTGTATGCATTGTCGTTGATCTTTTCCAGCACTTGAAAAGGTCCATCACCCCTTGGATGTAGCTTCATTTTCCTTTTAGTAGGAAACCTATCTTTTCTCATATGCACCCATACCCAATCTCCCAGTTCAAAAGTAACGAACTTGCGCCCCTTATTAGCTTAAGAAGAATATTGTCGGTTCTTCTTTTTGATGTGCTGCCATGCTTGTTCATGGATCCTCTTCACCAAGTCAGCCTTGTGTTGTCTGTCTAAGCTATCTATCTCATTCACAGGTAGTGGCATCAAATCCAATGAAGCCAAAGGATTAAAACCATAAACAATTTCAAATGGAGAAAAATGTAAAAGCATGCACAGTTCTATTACAAGCAAACTCAACAAGTGGTATGCATTCTTCACATGATTTTAAATTCCTTTGAATGACCGCACACAATAAGGTAGCTAAAGTCCGATTAACTACTTAGGTTTGACCATTGGTTTGAGGATGACAAGTAGTAGAAATAATAGCTTAGTTCCTAACTTTTCCCACAAAACTTTCCAAAAGTAGCTAAGGAATTTAACATCCCTATCACTCACAATTGTCCTAGGAATGCCATGTAATCAGACAATGTCCCTAAAGAATAAATTGGCTATATTTGTGGCATCATCAGTTTTATGGCAAGGAATAAAATGTGTCATTTTAGGAAATCTATCAACCACCACAAATATAGAGTCCATACCCCCTTTGGACCTAGGCAAACCTAAATTAAATCCATTGAAATGTCTACCCAAGGTTCACTAGGTACAGGCAAAGGAGTATAAAGACCATGAGGTAAGACCTTAGACTTAGCTTGTTTACATGAAATGCATCTATAACACACACTCTCCACATCTCTACGCATATGTGGCCAAAAGAAGTGTTCATGCAGAATATCTATAGTCTTTTGTACCCCAAAATGTCCCATCAAACCCCCGCTATGCGACTCTCGCACAAGCAGTTCTCTTCAAGAGCAGTTAGGCATACAAAGTCTATTCTTCCTAAACAAATATCCATCATGCCTATAGAATTTATGAAACGCAACTTTATCACATGCCTCATACACATTAAAAAAATCAGAATCTTTAGCATATAAATCCTTTATGTACTCAAAACCCAATAGCTTAGAGCTAAGTATAATAATTAAGGCATACTTGTGAGAAAGCGCATCAGCCACGACATTCTCTTTCCCCTGCTTGTAGTGAATGACATATGGGAAGGTTTTGATGAACTCTATCCATTTGGCGCGGCGAAGATTTAACTTACCTTACCCCTTCAAATGCTTTAATGATTCATGATCAGAGTGGATCATGAATTCTTTAGGTCACAAGTAGTGTTGCCACGTCTCTAATTCCCTCACCAAGGCATACAATTCTTTATCATACGTGGATTAGTTCAATGCTGCCCCATTGAGCTTTTCACTCAAATATTCAATGGGACGCTTATCCTGTATCAAAACAGCTCCAATACCAATCCTAGAGGCATCACATTCAATCTCAAAAGTTTTACTGAAATCGGGTAAAAGCAACAATGGAGCAAAACATAACCTATCTTTAAGCATTTTAAAGACATGTTCTTATGCATTACCCTATTTAAACTCCATGTTCTTTTTTATCACTTCAGTTAAAGGTACAACAATGGTGCTAAAATCTCTTACTAACCACCTATAAAAACTAGCCAACCCATGAAAACTACATACATCAATTACAAATTTAGGTGTTGGCCAATGTTTTATTGTTTTCACCTCTTCCTCATCCACTTCTATGCCCTTAGCACTCATCATATAACCCAAGAAAATAACCTTTTCCATGCAAAAATGACATTTCTTTAGGTTAGCAAACACTTTTTCTTTTCTAAGAACATCCAGTACACTTTTCAAATGATCCAAGTGATCATCAAGATTCTTGTTGTACACTAGGTTGTTGTCAAAGTAGACAACAAAAAATATGCCTATAAATGCACGCAACACATGATTCATCAAGCACATAAAAGTACTAGGTGCATTGGTGAGACCAAATGGCATAATAATCCATTCATACAAATCATACTTTGTCTTAAATGCAGTTTTCCATTCATTACTCAGTTTCATTCTTATTTTATGGTAGCCACTTTTTAAATCAATTTTAAAAAAGAGGCAAAAGCCATGCAGTTCATCTAACATGTCATCTAGTCTAGGGATAGGATGGCGATACTTTACAATGATTTTATTGATGGCTCTACAGTCGACGCACATCCTCCACGATCCATCTTTCTTTGGTACCAAAGAAAGATAGCACGGGTACCACACAAGGACTTATGCTCTCCCTCACATGCCCCTTGGCTAGCAGCTCCTCAACTTGTCTTTGAAATTCCTTAGTCTCCTCGGGGCTGCTCCTATAGGTCGGATGGTTGGGAATTGTAGGCCCGGGGATGAATTCAATTTGATGCTCAATTCCTCTAATCGGTGGCAAATCATTGGGCACATCTACATGAAAGACATCCTCGTACTCCTATAGTAAAGAAACAACAGCACTAGGCAAGGAAGAGGTGAGTTCATTAGTGCTCAAATATGCCTTCTTGTACATGAGTACAACTAGAGGTCTTTGTGCATAAAAAGTTTTCTTGTACTCTTTTTATTTTGCATACAAACTTATTTTTTCCTCTCTCGCTGTTTTTCCCTCATTTTTACCACTCGCTTTTTTTTTTTTTTTCTAATTTCTGCTCCTCTCTTGCCCTCATTTTCTCTTCTTTTTTTTTTTTTCAATGCTCTCTACCTCTCTTTTTGTTTTATTCTCAACCTCTCTTTTGTTTTTCTCATCATTTACTCTTTTCAATCTCACTTGATCTTCTTACACTTGCTTAGGAGCCAATGGTACAAGGGTCACACTCCTTCCATATTTTATAAAAGAATACTTATTCTTGAACCCATCATGAGTGACACGTCGATCATATTGTCATGGCTTGCTAATAATATGTGACTAGCATGCATAGGGACCACATCACATAGAATCTCATCAGAATATTTTCTAATTGAAAATACAATCAGCACTTGCTTATTCACCCTAACCTCCCCATACTCATTCAACCATTGAAGTTTGTAAGGCCTAGGATGTTTTATGCATTGCAATCCCAACTTCTCTACTAATGTGGTACTAGCTACGTTAGTGCAGCTCCCTCCATCGATGATCATGCTACACATCTCATCATGGATGTAACATCGAGTATGAAATATATTCTCACGCTGCTCCTCATTTTCATCTTTTACCACGTGCATGTTTAAAGCTCTCCTAGTTACTAATGCCTCTCCATGGACAACATACTCAACATGTAAATACCCAAAAATTATAATAATTAAATAATAGAGAGGGAGGAAATGTTAAAGGGACAAAGCAGGGTTCGTTGACGAACGCCTTGGTTTCGTCGACGAACTTCCATGTAGTGTTCGTGGACGAGTCTCAGTATCTCGTCGACGAAGAGATACCGAGAGAGAGTAATTTAGATCTATTGGTTCGTCGACAAGCTCTTCACCTTCGTCAACGAACTCCCTTTTTCAGTTCGTCGACGAGGCCACGTGTCTCGTCAATAAAGCCATGTGGCAGCAGTCCATATATATGCGCAAAAACAGATTTTGGTGAGAATTTAGTTCCCATTTTCTTTCTCTCTCTAGAAATTCAGTTTCCTTTACTTCTCTCTAAGATTCCGGCCCCAATTTTCCCCGGTTCGACGATCAGAAGTTACCACGATGATCCTGAGGAGATTCTCTACAACTTAGTCGGAGCATAATTTTGGTTTGAGAAGTTTGGGCACCATCCCAAAATCAGGGTAAGTAGATTATTTTAAGATTCTTACAGTTATCAGGCTTTTCTAAACTTAAATTTTGTATAAGATGGAAATATACTGAAGTTTGAATTGATTAAATAATTAATAGTTGAGGGGCCTAGTGGGTGTTCCCTTGGGAACTCAGGTAATATTGATAAATAATTAAAAGTTTAGAGTTTTATGGATAAAAGATAAATGTGAGCTTGGGGAAAAGGCAAATATGGTTATTATTCTGAGTTTGGCTTAATTGAATTAGGAAATGTATATTATTTCAGGATTTAGAAGTGGGTACGCTGCGGGCGTAGGAATAAAATTGGAGTCAGATCTCCTAGCTAGTTAAGTAAGGGAGATATGTTATGCCGGTTAAATTAGAAACTTTATTAGTAAAGCATAGTATTTGATTATGAGTTTCCAGAGTATGATTTTTTAACATATCAGAGCATGGAAATTATATAGTTTACAAATTATATTTTACGAGTTTTATTTAATTGTGTGGCATGAGAAATACTGGAATATTTACAGAATTTTATACAGATTTATAGAATTAAATTATATAGTTTTTACAGAATTATGATATACAACTTAAAGAGTTTTATTTACATAATTTTGATTATACAGTGTCTTATAGAATTATAGTTTACATGGTTATACAGAACTACGATATATAGTATTTCACAGAAATATGAATATATAGATTACAGAACCATTGTTATCTATAGAATCATGATTGTTCAGTATTTTATAAAACCATGATTATATAGTATTTTACAAAACCATGATTATACAGAATTTTACAGAACCATGATATATAGAGCATAGAACCATGACATATAGAAATACAGATTATATAGAATTACAGTTATTACAGTGTCATGGTTAATACAGAGATTTACAGAATCATGGTTAATACAGTTGATACAGAATCATGATAAAACAGATAGATATTATATAGAAATAGTATTACATAGTATCAGACCTTGATGGAACAGAACAGCTTATAGAGCACGGTACCGCAGCTAAACAGTATAGTGGTGCAAGCATACGTCTCTGATAGAGTATGGCGTTGAATTTTGATTGTGCCACAGGTAGAGTAGAGGGCTCCCTAGCGTCCGAACTAGGTGGAGCGGGTCTTTCGTGCTACATACATATATAGAAATATAGTTAGGCTAGCATTGGTAGGCCAACCAGTCTTTAGTCCCCACCTACGGGTCGCACAACCCTGTCATGAGGGGTTAAATCATGACATACAACCATCCAGGGAAGTTTTCAGAATTATGTATATATACAGTATATACGGAAAAAAGAGAGTACCTATTATAGTTAGAAGTATGATTGAATAGATAACTTAGAAATTTTCATATTTTAAATGACATAAGTGTGGATTATTAGACAAATACTTTTGCATGATTTCTCATTTATAGTTTTAATTAACGATTATGTTTTGTGTACAAACTCATATGTCACACACTGGTAATAACATGTTTCTCCTTAGTGAGAGGTGTCTCACCACAGCATTATGAACATTTGAAGTAACCTAGAGAGACGTGCAAGGCCGACTCAGATATAGAGGAGGCGGCTGAGTCAGCATAGTTTTGGGCTGAGTAGTAGAGTGTAGTGACCCGAAGAATAATATTATTTTAATAATAAAGAGAGAGGAAAATGGAAATAGGGACAAAAGGAGGCAGTAGACTTCGTCGACGAACGCGGACATTGCATTTTGGAGAATACAATAATTTCAAGAAATTGCCGAAATTCGTCGACAAATACAGGGGTTCGTCGACGAGAAAATACCGAGAAACATATTTGGGCTACCCTAAATTTCGTTGACGAATGCAAGGTTTCGTCGACGAATTTAGTGAAGGATTCGTCGATGAGGTGGCGTGTCTCATCGACGAATCAAACTTGGATTTTTATTCAGATTTTAGTCTTCACTCTCTCTCCTCTCTCTCTCTCTCTCTCTCTCTCTCTCTCTCTACGTTTTCTCTCACTTTTCTCTTCATTTTCGGGCCTATTCCTCGCCAAATCGAAGATCTGAAGCCACCATGACACTCCTAGGGAAGTTCTCTGCAAGTCTACCAGAGAGATCATCGGTGGGGCTTAGTTGGAAATCATCCCAAATCCAGGGTAAGGCTTGCTACTCAATATTTGGATTTTTGGCAGTTGTAGAAAGTGTTATATGCTTAGAAATATTGAACTTTAGTTCTGGGGAATGTTTCTTTTAGGGTGTTGAGTTGGGTGCCCTGCGGGTGCGGGACGGATTTTCTTAGGGGCTTTTCAGGAATCAGGTAAGGGGATAAACTAAGCTAGTTCTTTTGAGAAAATGTATATATAGCATTTGATTTGAGGAAAGTAAATATGTTTACATATATATGATTTATATTTAGGAAAATACTGTTGAAAATGATGGTATGTTGAATATGTGAAAAATCTGTTAGTGTGGCATGAGTATAAAATGTTACGAAATACTGTTTTCTGGAATGGGATTATGATATAGATTTTTATAATGGGAAAAATCGGGTCGTGCTATGATGTGATTTGCTAGCATACGGGCTGTGCTATGATATGTTTGTCGGTATACGGGCCGATGATTTTCATGATATACGTATATATGCAAAATGATATGATTGATCTGATAATTAATGATATGAGATATCCATGTATCACAGTTTTAATATATGTTATATGATATCAAAACTTGGTTGGCTTGGTCTAGGCTAGCACTTGCATGGTACCGTTGCTATGTGTCCATGGTCTTCGTGATTAAGATATCTATGTTAACGCCGCTGTACGGAGTGGTGTGAGATTGGATGGTCGATGTGATTTTTAAGAAGTGTGTGATCACCCCTGGTGTACGAACCAGGTCAGGAAGACCCATCAGACTTACAAACTGTACTTTTGACTTGGCAGTGGTCGGCTAACCATTGTCAGGTCCCACTTTCGGGCCACACAACCCAGTCATGTGGGGGTAATACATGACAACAGCTAGCTAACCTACCAGGAATGTTTTTGTATTATACTTTATGAGATGAGATATGTTTATGAAAATGTAGTATGTTCTGCCATGTCTTGATAATATATATGTTTTTCCCATATTTGACAAACAATTACTGAATATGTTCTGTATGGTGTATGTATAACACGAAATACTCATGTTGCCACACACTGGTATTAGTTTATTTCCCTTACTGAGAAGTGTCTCACCCCTATATTTTATAAAGTTTTCAGGAACCCCAGATAGGAGAGCGGGAAAAGCCCCGCTGATCTAATGTTGTTTATCTGCCCTTTTTTTGAAGGGTAAGTTTTTGTAGGGAGAGTTAGATTTTGTGGGAAATGTCCCTAGATCTTATTTTTGGGATGTATATACTGGATTACAGTGGATATAGTGACTATGGTATTTGTGTAATTAGATGGATATTTTGTGTTTATAATACTGTGATTATATGTTTCCTGCTGCTTAGTCTTCCGTTTTGTGTTCTGATGTATCCCTGGTACCCACGGGTCTAGGTGAACTATGATCTGCTGAGCTGGAATATGTGATATTGATTTTTTTATTATTATGGATAAAAAAAATGTGGAAATTAAGCAGGTCATCACATAGAGCCCTTAGTATTTTGGAATTTTTGTGAAATGATGTACATGTGTGTGTGTGTGTATATATAGGTGGGTCTGTAGTACTCTGGTATTATGTAATTTGGGATATGGTTTGGATAATTATGTTTTCCCGCTGCATAGGTGTTATATACAGAATGCACAGGCTACCACGGTACCCACTCTGGGTCGTGATGATGATAGATATTTATTTACAGGGTATTCGAGTTATGTTTAATAGCTTGACAGTGAAAAAAAAAATGGTTAGAAATTTTGGGTCGTTACACAACATCACTACACTCTTGTAGTGAAGGCATGAACTCATGATTACTCTCTTTATCATCGGTCTCAATAGTACCATCATCTCTCATAATCATTACTCTTTTATTTGGGCATTGTGATGCAATATGGTCAGTCCCCAAATACCTAAAACACTTGGTATTTCTATACCTATTAGGTTGAGAAGAAGTTGTACATTTTTCATAACTGCCCACTTTGTCTTTGCCTTTCTGCTTCTCTTCCTTGGATTTGGAAACAACCCTTTCTTTTTTTGATTTCCCCCAATTCGGTTTCCATGTGGAATGGGAAGCCGAAGTTGTTGAAGCATGCTTGTTTCCACCCTTGTGTTTAAGTTGCCTCTCCACTTTCATTGACATATGCACCATGTCCTCTTACTCCACATAGTGCTGCAACTCCACTATGTTAGCAATTTCTCGATTCAACCCACATAAGAATCGTGCCATTGTAGCTTCTCTATCTTCCTCAATATTTTCCCGAATCATAGCCATCTCCATATCCTTGTGATAGTCTTCCACACTTTTGGTACCTTGGGTAAGGCTTTGAAGACATTGGTGTAAGTCTCAGTAGCAGTGGTTTGGTAAAAATCGCTTCCTCATCACCACCTTCATTTCAGCCCACGTCTCAATAGGCCTTTCCATATTTCTAAGCCTACTAAGAAGAATTTGATCTCACTATACAAGTGCATAGTCAGTGAACTCCACAGCTGCCAATTTCACCTTTTTTTCTTCGGAGTAGTTATGACACTCAAAAATGAGCTCAACCTTCCTCTCTCATTCAAGGTATACATCCGCATTATTTTTCCCTTGAAAAGAAGGGATCTTTATTTTGATGCTTCCGATGTTTCTATCAATGTTATCTTGACCCCTTGGCTCCAATCGAGGTTGTTGCTCTTACCTAGCACCTCAATAAACAAATCTGCCCATACTATCATGTTCATCATCACTTGCTTCATTGCTACCTATATCATGTTCAAATTTAGCAATCGGAAGAGTATGTGGCCTTCACTGCCTTTCATTGGATTGCCCTCTTCTCAGTCCATCAATTGCAGCGTCTTCTCTATCCAATCTATCTCTGAACTCCCCCAAAATCGTATTGAGTCTTTCAAACTGCTGTTGAATGACTTGCAAGGTGAAGAATGAGTCTTGTGGAGGGTTCTCATTCTCGCTACCCTTGTTGGAAGTTTTAGCGCCAACAGCCTTTCTACTTATGATTTCAAACCTGCAAAAAGGATATTAGAGAGAAAAAAATTCCTCACTCACTCCCTTACGTGTTGACCCTCAAAAAATGAC
Organism: Malania oleifera; assembly: GCF_029873635.1. Classification (NCBI taxonomy): domain Eukaryota; kingdom Viridiplantae; phylum Streptophyta; class Magnoliopsida; order Santalales; family Ximeniaceae; genus Malania; species Malania oleifera. Next base: position 16,662,077 of record NC_080425.1, read on the forward strand.
ACTTAACGCTCGTGTTTTGACACAATTTTTTTTTTTTATTTTTTATTTTTCCCTCTGATACACTCACACACTTGTGCCTTTTACCACTAAGGATTTCTCTTTTAGTTCTTTAATGAACTAATGTCAAACAAACCAATAGTTCAACCAAACGCAACAATTGAATCAATGAATATCAATGAAAATAACACTAAAACATCAAGACACAAAACCACGAAAGAAAGACAAAAAGAAGTCAAGAAAGCAATAATGACACAAATGAAATAAGAAGACATTCAATGGAACAAAATAGCAAACTCGACCAAGGATATATTCAAACACAAATTAGAATAATAAATTGAATAGATTTTAGAATGGACTAAGATAAAGCCAAAGGAGAATCCAAGTTAAGGGCAGCCACAAATTGCACAAACCTTCAAGTTGCTGCCTCCTTTTTTTTTATTACAAAATACTGCCTTTTCTCTTTTTCTTTTTTTTTTTAATGCACAAAATGGCTTTTTTTTTTTTTTTGGTGCTATAATCGGCCTTGTTATATTTCTTGCAATTTCCAGCCATAAAAGATTCAATCTTGATGATGGATGATATTAAAGAAGAGATGGAAAATTTCGGAAACAAGAAAACAAGATAGGTAGATCGGATAATAGAAGAATATGAAATAAGGATAAATGACTATAAGATAAAAGAATTTTTGAAAGCAAACAAGAAAAATAAGATAGATAGAACCTGATTTGAACCTGGCTCTAATACCAAATGATGCGGAACCCCAAGAATGAACGTCCGGAGACCCCAAATTAGATTTATCAAAACCCCAAACCCAAAATAAAATTCGATATGGTAGTGGATCCTTGACCTATTGCTTGACGTGAAGCACAAATCAAGAATATCAAATTAATGGATGAACGCCACAAAAGTAGAACCTTTGATAAGTTCGATGAAAGTTTAATGAAGAACTTGAAAAGAAATAAACCTCACTTGGAATTGTATTTGTAACGCCTCGAACCCTTAATTCCGAGTCTGGTGTGTTATACTTGATAAAATCCCTAATAATCTATAATCAATATATGCGTAGCGGAAAACATAAATATAATCTCTCAATTATATAATACCAGAGTTTTCTAAATCCATCTACCAACCATAATAAATTAATCATCCAGCTGTATTCAAATATATACATATCTCCAAACATTATTCAATATTGATAATACCAGTATGTTTCACAACCTTTCATAATATCTAGAAGACTTAAAATACAAAACATAAAACATAACATATAGATCTCAAAATTAACATAGAAATATACCCTTTTCTTTTTCTATTTCCCAATAATGCTATAAAAACCTCGAGCTCTCTAAGCTCGATCTCAAGGAAATCCTAAAAAAGATAAATTCATATTCGAGTGAGACACATCTCAGTAAGGGAAGAAACAATATATTAAACACAGCATATGGCTAATATGAGATATATAGATATCATTTTAAATACATTTTCAAATCATTATCATAACATTAAAACCATTTTATGAACCTAAACAATCACATGCAGAGATTTACCCACGAGATTACCCAAGGATAGGGGCGATTACCCGCCCATACAAGTAGCACCCGTCTGCTATGATACTTAGGTAACCCTAAGGTCACAATTAAAACATACCAGAACACTCACCTTACTCAGTAAGCCCTCAAGTATTAGATTAATCTCGTACTCATACAATTCAACAATAGCTTACCGACAAAGGCCCTAAGGATAGGGAAATCTACCCGGCCATACAAGTAGGTTCTCTCTACCCTAGTAGGTATGCGGCTACTGCCACATCTAAAACTACTAGTGCACTCGCCTTACTTAGCAAGCCCTTAGGCGAAAGGTACGCCTCGCCCAATCGTAACATGTTTTACGTACATACATACTTCTAATATCATAATACATCATTCTTTCTATCATTATTCAATCATTCACATCCTTTCATGTTCATAACTTAACATTTCATTGTGTTTCACTTTAAGTGACTCTTTCCTATTTGTATCATTCACGTTTCACATTTCATTTCATTGCATTGTCATTCCATTGTCATTTCATTGCATAACATTTTCATTTCATTTCTTCGTACTACAGCTACTTTTTAGCTATCATTTGTTAGTCCACATAGAAATGCGCTAGAATCTGCTATAGTTAGTCCGCATAGAAATGCGCTAGAATCTGCTAACATGGCTATCTTCAGCTATCTTATGTTTACTTGGTTGCATTTAACATACACAGGCAACATTGCCCATATCACATTTTATTCATAATGTCTTACTTACTTAGCCTACATCCCATACATTTAACATATATTTGCACAGAGTCTCATGCCACACAATTTAATAGTAAAATTCATACATATTCCTGTAAAATAGGTCAACCCACATTTAACATGTAATTATTGAAAATAAAATTTCCATTTCTTACATAATTATTCAGAAAATTCCTTCCACTTTGTTCAGTTCATTTCCACAAATACATAACTAAATAAGTGGTCCTAGACTCAAAAATCATAGTTTTACATGGTTGGCATTTTAATAATTTACACCAAAACATACATATAATATAACATAAATGTCATAAAATCTGATTTAATATATAATTTTCCCTTACCTGATTTCTTGAATTACGCCAACAGGGACCTCGAAAAATACCTGCGGCGCTCATCCGGACCCTGAATCAAAAATCCTAATTTCAATAAATTATTCCCGAATAAAATACTATTTAAATATTTCCTAGGGTCATAATTCTGAAATAAATAGTAATACCCACAAATATACCCTATTTGCCAAAATTTTCAACTCTCACTCTCGCTTTGGAGTGAGGCCTAGAAAACCCCAATTGGAAGTTTACCTATACCAAAATGACGACAACCATGATTAGGACCACGTGGTGGTGTCCGATCGTCGATTTAGTCGCATATTTACAAAGAAATTAGAAATATAAGGAAAAATTACCTTTCCCCAGGAGCAGTGCCTAAGCCGTTCCCACTACAAATCTGCTCTAATAGAAATATCGGCAATGGAACCAGGAATCCAACGGCACCTTCCGTTTCTCGATCCGCTGCAAATCCGCCGAGAAATTGTGAGAGAGAGAGAGAGAGAGAGAGAGAGAGAGAGAGAGAGAGAGAGACGAAGAAGGAAGGAGCTGGAGCTGGCACAGGAATAAAATTCAGGGGGGGGGTTAGCGCTCCTCTTCTAAACTGATAAATCAATCTGGATGCTTCTTTAAGCATCCAGATTTCAATATAATACAATATATTATATTATAATATTATAATATTATAACCTTATTATATAATCATATATATATATATATATTCATTCATCCTTACATGCACATAAATATATATATATATATATAAATATATAAATATCATATACTTAATTTAATTAATTCAACTAAATAACGTTTAATTAATTTATTAAGTCGATTAAATAATAATTAATTAATTAATAATTAATCTTATTTTATTTTATTTTATTTTCATACTATTCCTTCTATCTGTTCATTTATTATTTTATTTATTATTATTTTTTCTCAATTATTTTATAATTTTTAGGGTCTTTACATTCTCCCCTCAAGAAATTTCGTCCTCGAAATTCATTACCTAATCTTTCATTTCCATAATTCTACAATTTACTATATCTCATACCATAATTCCACCAATACAATTATATAATTTCCAATATACATCCAAGTTCTTCATATAAGGACTAGTCTCACGGTTAAGAAACATCACCGTCAATGGATTTACCGTGGTTTTCTAAAACCGTTGACTGAATCAGAAAATCACAGAAGTCCGCCAAGAAATTTCGGCCTCCAAGCTATAAGAAAAAATCCTATACTTCGCTACTCCATACGTACTTCTCAACACCTAACTTGACATATCCATCTAGCTTCATAATACTAGTTGTTTCCTATACTCTGGTATAAATCATCTCTAACCTATTACTCTAACATTTATATATCCAGGCGACGTGAAATTAATCACACTTCCTGCTGGACACTGCTCTGATACCATCTGTAACGCCCTGAACCCTTAATCCTGGGTCCGGTGCGTTATACATGATAAAATCCCTGATAATCCATAATCAACATATACACAGGAAAAAAACATAAATATAATCTCTCAATTATATAATACTAGAGTTTTCTAAATCTATCTACCAACCATAATAAATTAATCATCCAGCTGTATTCAAATATATACATATCTCCAAACATTATTCAGTATTCATAATACCAGTATGTTTCACAACCTTTCATAATATCTAGAAGACTTAAAATACAAAACATAAAACATAACATATACATCTCAAAATTAACATAGAAATATACCTTTTTCTTTTTATATTTCCTAATAATGTTATAAAAACCTCAAGCTCTCTAAGCTCGATCTCAAGGAAATCCTGAAAAAAATAAATTCATATTCGGGTGAGACATATCTCAGTAAGGGAAGAAACAATATATTAAACACAGCGTGTGGCTAACATGAGGTATATAGATATCATTTGAAATACATTTTCAAATCATTATCATAACATTAAAACCATTTTTTGAACCTAAACAATCACATGCAGAGATTTACCCACAAGATTACCTAAGGATAGGGGTGATTACCCGCCCATACAAGTAGCACCCGTCCGCTATGATACTTAGGTAACCCTAAGGTCACAATTAAAACATACCAGAACACTCACCTTACTCAGTAAGCCCTCAAGTATTAGATTAATCTCGTACTCATACAATTCAACAATAGCTTACCGACAAAGGCCCTAAGGATAGGGAAATCTACCCGGCCATACAAGTAGGTTCTCTCTACCCTAGTAGGTATGCGGCTACTGCCACATCTAAAACTACTAGTGCACTCGCCTTACTTAGCAAGCCCTTAGGCGAAAGGTACGCCTCGCCCAATCGTAACATGTTTTACGTACATACATACTTCTAATATCATAATACATCATTCTTTCTATCATTATTTAATCATTCACATCCTTTCATGTTCATAACTTAACATTTCATTGTGTTTCACTTTAAGTGACTCTTTCCTATTTGTATCATTCACGTTTCACATTTCATTTCATTGCATTGTCATTCCATTGTCATTTCATTGCATAACATTTTCATTTCATTTCTTCGTACTACAGCTACTTTTTAGCCATCATTTGTTAGTCCACATAGAAATGCGCTAGAATCTGCTACAGTTAGTGTACATAGAAATGCACTAGAATCTGCTAACATGGCTATCTTCAGCTATCTTATGTTTACTTGGTTGCATTTAACATACACAGGCAACATTGCCCATATCACATTTTATTCATAATGTCTTACTTACTTAGCCTGCATCCCATACATTTAACATATATTTGCACAGAGTCTCATGCCACACAATTTAATAGTAAAATTCATACATATTCCTGTAAAATAGGCCAACCCACATTTAACATTTAATTACTGAAAATATAATTTCCATTTCTTATATAATTATTCAGAAAATTCCTTCCACTTTGTTCAGTTCATTTCCACAAATACATAACTAAATAAGTGGTCCTTGGCTCAGAAATCATAGTTTTACATAGTTGACATTTTAATAATTCACACCAAAATATACATATAGTATAACATAAATTATTACCTTTAATTTCATAAAATTTGATTTGATATATAATTTCTTCTTACCTGATTTCTTGAACTACGCCAATAGGGACCTCAAAAAATACCTGCGGCGCTCACCCGGACCCTAAATCAAAAATCCTAGTTCCAATAAATTATTCCTAAATAAAATACTATTTAAATATTTCCTAAGGCCATAATTTCCAAATAAATAGTAATACCCGCAAATATACCCAATTTGCCAAATTTTCCAACTCCCATTCTCGCTTTGGAGTGGGGTCTAGAAAACCCGAATTGGAAGTTTACTTACGCCAAAATGACGACAACCGTGATTAGGACCACTTGGTGGTGCCCAATTGTCGATTTAATCGCATATTTACAAAGAAATTAGGAATAAAGAAAAAATTACCTTTCCCCAGGAGCAGTGCCTAAGCCGTTCCCACCACAAATATGCTCCAGTAGAAATGTCTGCAGCGGAATCAGGAATCCAACGACACCTTCCGTTTCCCGATCTGCTGCAAATCCGCCGAGAAATTGAGAGAAAGAGAGAGAGAGAGAGAAGAAGACGGAAGGAGCTGGAGCTGGCGCAGGAATAAAATTCAAGGGGGGGGGGGGGGTTGGCGGCCCTCTTCTGAACTAAGAAATCAATCTAAATGCTTCTTTAAGCATCCAGATTTCAATATAATACAATATATTATATTATAATATTATAATATTATAACCTTATTACATACACACACACACACACACACACACACATATATATATATATATATATCATATACTTAATTTAATTAATTCAACTAAATAACGTTTAATTAATTTATTAAGTCAATTAAATAAATAAATAATTAATAATTAATCTTATTTTATTTTATTTTATTTTCATACTATTCCTTTTATCTGTTCATTTATTATTTTATTTATTATTATTATTTTTAATTATTTTAATCATTTTAATTTTTCGGGTCTTTACAGTATTCAGCCAAAAATATTCCTCTTTCAATACAACGGAGAGTTGGCTACTTATAGAAAATAAAAGAAGCTTATGACATCATGCCTGACCAATAAAAATAGGCTATGACATCAATGTAACCAATAAAATAGTCCCACATAACCTTAAACATGTCATGTCATTTAATTAAACATGTGCAAGTCAAATGCCACGTGCCATGTCATTTAATGAAACATGTGCAAGTCACATGTCATGCTTAATTGAGACAATTGGCTCACTATTTAGCCCATACTTTAATTAAAATAATAAAAATTTCCCAAACAACCCCTATTGGCTTAAGATTCTAGTTTCACACGTCTTTAGACAATTTACCATCTTAGGCTCTTCAAGAAAGTCCTTTTCTTTAGTGTTCATGACCCTCATTGACTCTTGCTCAAGCAACTTCTCAATTAGTCATTGCGTAGCCTCCTTGACCTTCTTGGTTCTAGCTCTTGTGATGGGTTCGCTTGGCATGTGCAGATCATCTTGTGCAATCGGAGCTTGTTGCTTCATATCATAAAACAACTAAAGGAGTGTTTGGTGTCATTGCCAAAAATTATGAAAATTATAAATGAAACATAAAAACCATAAACAAAAATTAAAATCTAAAAACCAACCATTTGTTTGATTAGTATATCTAAAACTGAAATGAATTAAAAACTTGATTAAACTTAATGCTCATTTTTCTCTTTGAATCAAATAATAATTAAATATATGATTACAATAAGAGTACAAAATAATACAAACTAAAAATACAATAATAAAATATAATTATTATAAATATTATATTTAATTGCTATATTTCAAATTTTCATTTTACAAGAAAAATCTCATTATACATGATAACTAAAAAAAAAGTGAAGATACTTTGTAAATTGCTTTTTATTATTTTTTTAATTTCATTAAAATTTAAAGGACATTTTTATTTTAATTATAGTTTAAATTCATATTGTCATTTAATTTTAATTTTAATTGAAATTATGCATAAAATGTTTAATTTAATTAAAAAATTTTAAATCTAGATGTTAAAATATTATGACAATAAGTTGCCAACAACTGAAAACCATAAATTTTGATTTTCAATTTTTTTTGCAAGTATTTAAAAACCAATAATAGAAATAGAAGACAGATAATGTAAACAAATGCATGTTTTATAACCTATTTCTTTGTCGTATAGAAATAAAAATAGAAAATGGAAACAATATCAAATAGTACTCCTAAATTGTCCACAAATTAACCAATCCAAACTTATCAAGAGATATGCGAGACAATGATGATACAATAACTAGATCATGTATTCTCAAGTCATTTACTTAATCAACCCAAAAAATGAGATTACAGAGGAAAATGAAGACTTTCAATGTCACGCCTTTAACCCGCAAGTGCGCCTCGGGTGTGAATTTAGTAACCTAACCTGTCTTTGTATCAATTAAAATATACATGATACTATACTGAATGAGAGTCCGACCCCATGGGGTTCATGTACACCCTATACACATTCACATACATATCCATACTCATCAAATATGCAGCGGAAATGTTCTTTCTATACATACATCATACCATACAACGTACCATACCAGAGTCTATACATAACTAGGATTTATATTCCAAAAAACCATACATACCCTAGGTGTCTACAAAGCCCAACAAATGCAACCCGGTTACAACATTCGTACTTACATAGGTACTCTATGTAGCTAACCAACACCCACGCTTCCGGACGCTAGGATGCTAGTTTTAGTTACCCGAAGGACCTGAAAAAAATTTGTATATTTGGGGTGAGACACCTTTGAGTAAGGAAGAAAATAAGTTATATCAGTGTGTGGCATACAAGTGTTATTTCAACATAAAACATAACACAATATAGTTCTAGTATTTTCACAATTCAGTTCCAGTACATACGACACCAAACATACGGTTAATGTCGTCACACTCAAGCAACTAATACCTTGCAATAACCGAAGCCTCACAGCGATATTATGCTAATAGAGTGTCCATTCACACCCATCAGTGACCAGCCAAAACAAACAGGTGATATTTCACACCGTCGTATATAGAGCCGGACACTCTCCCCCACAGTAATTAGCCGAGACATGGCGGCAGCGTACGGTAATTAGCTGCCCCTAGCTGCTTTACAAAACCTGGAACAATTTTGGAACTCATATTTCTATACTCATCAGCGCACGATAATTAGCTGCCCCTAGCTATTTTACAAAACCCTGGAACATTTTACATACAACATTTCATTCCACTTATTTGAGTATACACCATTCATATCGTTTTCAGTTCAAGAATACAGTTTAATACAAATACAAGTACGGTCATCTCAATACTACAATTTTATACCACATACGATTTTCCAACATAAATAGAGATGAAGCTAGAAACCCCTAAATTTTCCCAAAAACTGTAACCCAAAAATCCCGCATTTTCACCCGATAGATTTTCTCAAATAAGTAACTAAAACATACATATGATCATAATCTACATGTTTACCGATTTCGATTTCAAAAATAACTAATATAAATAGAATCCCCATACCTTTTCCTGAATACTAAAATACGAACTCTACGGCTCCAAAACTACGAATCAATTTCCCAAAACCTAAACATCCAAGAACTATACTTCACTACAATTCTTACTACTACATATATACTGAAACGAAAATGAAATCGAACCCTGACCTCAATTTTGGGTCAAAATCCGAAAATCCTCAAAACGAATTTCCAATCCGCTAAAAACGTAGAGCTTCTCCTCCTGATCCACATGGTAACGTCGGATTGTTGATTCCGGCAACTGACAGCCTGAAATCCTAGAGAGAGAGAGAGAGAGAGAGAGAGAGAGAGATTTTAGCTTACTTAGTCATGAAGCAATGAAGGAGGATATTTATAGCCCCTTTGACTTGGCCAACCTCGTTGACGAATCATCCACACGTTTCGTCGACGAACTAGCTCCTTCGGTGATGAATCCTATTATGATATTTTACAAAACGTTCGGTATCTCTTCGTCGACGAGACTCTAAATTTTGGCGACGAAGAGTACAAGGGCCTTCGTCGACGAGAACAATGGCTTTGTCGACAAAGCCTGCAAAATTTACCTTTTTACCCTTCCTCATTTATTCAATTTACATAACTCGGGTCGGGTTCTTACATTCAACCTATTGAGAAGATTAAGAAAATAACATAATGAAATGCAAGTTCTTCTAAATCAAAATAACCAGCAACTTATTTAATCTTGCAAGGAGCACACTCAATCAAATTCTTAAATTCTTTTATTTCCTTTGACTACTGTTTGATTCAAATTGAAATTCTTGTATGACTAAAAGGTCAACAACAACTATAGATGTTATTTCAAGCGAGAGAGATATTGAGAGAGATCATCATTCCACTATGAGAAAAATCTTCATTAATTTCAGGATCTTTAAAAGTCCACTACATTTGAATAATTTCTTAAAGATATAGTTTGAATTTGAAATCCTGTCAAGCAATAAAAAATTCAGAATCCATTTTCATTGATATTTCTATTTAAGTGATAAAGAACCAAGATAAGATTGATTCAATTAATACACAAAATTTTTGTTAACTACGATAAATAATTATCATGCATTGATTGGGATCTTAAGAAAAAGATCATTAAATAAAGTGCAAAATAGATATCCAAAGAAACATAATTGGAAAATGTTACAATATATAGTTTGTTTAGGCATTAGATTGTTCACTAGATGCATCTTATTGTGTAAGATCAGTACTTAAAGAATAAATAAGTATGTAACTCATGCAACCATGCATTAGCCACCCAATTAGATTGTCTAATAGAGAATCTAGTAGCAGAATATATAGCAAGCAAATTTCAACTCACGACTTAAAGTGATAACTCAAAAACATATAATAATGTGTTTGAAAAATCATCTTCACTTCACTAAATTTACAAGCAAAATTCATTTGTTACTTGGGGGCAAATCTCATCTGCCAGTTGAGTAAACTATCAATTATGAGTAGAGTTCATTTGCCATTTTATATGTAACGACCTGCTATTTAACTGGGTTTTTTTTTTATATTTATATTATAACATTTAAATTACTTTGATACCACACTGGATTAAACCCAATTATCAACCTAAGCAGCAATAAGCAGAAATCAAATAAATATAACCATATGTAGTTATATACAATACCAGAGTGTTAAGGTGTTTCCCAAAATATACATATATATATATATATATATATATATATATCTGTTTTCCAGAATACCCTCAACTAGTTAGGGTTATACAAAATACTCCCAAAAATACTCACACTATTGTCAGGGCAATATCGAGACCCCTCTACCTGCGAGCCTAGTCTACTCGCCTACTTAGATCACCTGAAAAATGTTAAAATAATTGGGATGAACCAACGCTCAGTAAGACGAAATATGCTATTGCTAGTGTGTGACAAATGAGTTACAATACTGTGAAAATCTATTACTATATAATCATGTATCACTGAATATGAAAAGTACAATACCAGTAATATAAATCATCATCTTTTTTTATTGCTTAACATTTCTGTACTTTAGGTTTCTACTCAAAATACTGCTAATATATATATATATATATATATATATATATATATATTCTATTTCTGTAATCCTGTATAAACATAGTAATAACTGTAGACTTCCCTGTGGAGAATTGTGTGTCATGATTTAACCCCTCATGACAGGGTTGTGCAGCCCGTAGGTGGGATTTACCCTAACTGACCAACTAGGAATAAATCACTATACTCCATAGTCTGATCAGCCCTCCTCAACCCATATCTGATGGGGAGCCTATCCACTCGTGGGCTTTATGCGATCGACCTTTATACCACGTATTATCTAAATAGGTGGTTGCACTCTATAAACTGTATGTAGCTATGGTACCGTGATCTATAAACTGTATGGTCCAATAGGGTCTGATACTATATAATACATCTCTATATACAATTATCTGTTTTACCATGATTCTGTAATAAATATAAAAATCATGATGCTGTGGAAAACTATATCTATATCAACTGTGTTTTTATAATTAACTGTAAATCTATATGTCATGGTACTGTAAAATTGTATAATCATGGTATTTCTGTTATTACTGTAAAATATATTTACTGTCTGTATATTCTGTAAAGCACATCTCTGAAAAATATTGTAAAACATGTTTTTGTACTATATCTATATTCTCAAGCCACACAGTAATTTTAAAACATATTAATCATATTTGATAAACTGTATAAATCTCTACTGTAAATAATACTCTGACAGGACATTTATAATTTTATACTGAAAACATATTGAAATAACCTAGCATAGCATTTTTCCCTTACCTGTTTCCTACTAAAATCGCCTACTATAACGAGTCCAACACCCGCAGGGTTCTCCACTCAATACCCTGAAAATCATAAATCCCATAACAAAACATTACTATTTCTTCGTCAATTACATTTCCTACAACTGCTGGAAACTCAAATTCCGAATAAAAGACCTTACCCTGGATTTGGGATGAATCCCAACTTCGTTCCACCGACGATCCGCTCCGGTAGACTTAGGGAGAACTCCATCAGGAGTGTCGTGGTAGCCTCAGATCATCGATCCGGCGACTGACGGGGCCAGAGTCGAAGAGAGAAAAGGGAGAGGCCGTAGGAGAGAGAGAGAGAGAGAGTGGTGTTGAAATTCTGCATAAAACTGAGTTGAAGCACTATTTATACTGCGGGATTCGTTGACGAGCCACGTCACCTCATCGACAAGTCCTTCAATAATTTCGAAGACAAACTTCCTCCTTCATCGACGAATTTCAATCTGTCCTAAAAACCCCTCTCGGTATCTTCTTATCAACGAAGACGGGACCTCGTCGACAAGGTCCTGAAGAACCCTCGTTGATGAAACCCCTGTGTTCGTCGATGAGGTCTGGGGAAATTTCTTGGAATTATCACCTCCAAAATGCAATGTCATCGACGAAGTCGGCTGCCTCCTTCTGTTACTGATTCTATTTCCCTCTCTCTTTATTATTTAAATACCATTATTTTTTGGGTCGTTACATTATATGTAGTGATCATCTGTCCTGTGATGACCCAAAAATATATATATGATTAAAGTACAATAATAATAAAATAATAAAAATAGTCATTAAGTTAATATCAATACAGAAGTGTTTTTCTGTAGGATCCTTGATTCCATGTTTGATGCCTAAGAAAGACCTTGTCTTAGCGAGTGCTCAGAGACCATTGCGGCTCAGTCGCTCCCTGGAGGTCAGCCTGGTCAAAATGGAATTTCATAGGATAAACAGGATAGACACTATTTGTACACGTAAATAAGTATATATACATAAAATAGTGTTTTGACAGACATAATTTGTAGAAATACATAATAAGATAATAATAATATAGGTATCATATGTGGGGCCGACAAGACTATGTGGGGTCCACATGAGTCTCGGAGCCACAAGACACTGTTTATATACGTAAATGAGTACATAAAACAATGTTTTAACTGATATAATTTGAAGAAATATAAGATAAAATAATAATAATATAGGTATCCTATGCGGGGCCCACAAGACTGTGTGGGGCCCACATGAGTCCCGAAACCGTATGAAGGTTTTCACAAGTCTCAAAACTATGCAGGACGCATAAAATTGTATAAGAGTTATTGGAATTACGTACGATCCATTTGGGTCTCGAAATTGTGTGGGGCCCACAAGACTACACGGGGCCCACAAGACCATGTGGGGCCCACATGAGTTTTTTAAAAGTTAAATTTAATTCTTGTTCAAAAATAAAATAAAATAAAATAAATACTAAATATAGTTTAAAATTAATAACAATGATAATAATAATGATTAAGAAAAATAATAAAATAATAAAATAATTAGTTAGGTAATGGATTAATTAATAAGGTAAGTAATTAATTAAAAATTTATTTAGTGAGAATGGTGGCAAGCACTCCCAAATGGCCTCCACTCAAGTTTAAAATTAATAACAATGATAATAATAATGATAATAATGATTAAGAAAAATAATAAAATAATAAAATAATTAGTTAGGTAATGGATTAATTAATTAGGTAAGTAATTAATTAAAAATTTATTTAGTGGGAATGGTGGCAAGCACTCCCAAATAGCCTCCACTCAACCCATACCTTGCCCATCCCTTGCCCATTCTTTAATTTTTAAAATTATAATTTCACCCATCTCCCCACACTTTTATAAATTCTATTTCTTCCCCAAAATTTTCCTATAAATAGGGAGCTCTCAACCTTCATTTTTCACAACAATTTTCCAAGGAAGAGAAGGATTAGTGAGTGAAAGAATTTGTGGTGGAGAGAGAATTTTTGAATAAATTCTTAATCACCCACTTTTTCCGATCTCATTTCTTAAAGATAATTATTGTGTTCGTAGCACACGGTAAAAGAAGAAGGTAAGTAAATTTTGATTATGTTAGTTTCTTTTTATTTTAAATTCATACCCGAGCTTATTTTGTACGTAAATTTTAATTATGTCAATTAGTTCCACAAAATTTTCATGAGTTTATTTTCACGCATATTTAATTATACCAGTTCTATCTTTAATATACTTGCATCTATTTTTGGGTTAAGAAATGTTCCAATCCCCTTGGGTAAATTTTCAGCATTTCTTTCTATTCAAAAATAAAATTATATATATATTTTTAACACAAAAATTGTGTGGCATGAGTTTATTTCTACGTTACATTTTTTATGTAAATATGAGTAAAGATAAGATTTTCACGATATTATTTTAAATTTCATAAATGATAATAAGATGATTTTCAAACCCCTTATGGCAACGAAAGTTCAAAGTTACAGATGCTCGGTACCGCAGCTTAAAGTTTATACGGATCAGAGTGCACCCACACTGTTTACAGAGTGGTTATTTATGTTAGTGGATTTCTCCTGAGTGCACACCTGGTTTAAGTCCAGGACTTAATAAGGAAAATCTCACTTAAAGTTTACGTACGTTGATTTAGTTTGGTCGGCCAGCCAACTAAGTCCAGTCTTCGGACCGCACAACCCAGTCATGGGGGTAAACATGACTTACGGCAAACAGGCCTAAGGGTGGTTTTTATAATATATGTTTATACATATTTAATTACCTATACAAGTTACTGATGATTTGAAGGAAAAGTATAAGTTTACGTGAAAAGGATCATTCTGGTGCTTAAATGACGATCTAAGGAAAACGTATAAGGAAAAGTATATGTATGTTTATCATTAAATGTTTTTACAGTTTTAAAGTTAAAAGTTTAATTTAGCAGTTATAATATATGATTATAAAAATTTACTGTTGAAATTGATGACAAAAGTTTTATGCAGAAATTTTTAAATTTATATTTATTCTAAAAGCAGTCTTGAAGTTATATTATTAAATATTGTTTTACGAAATTCTTTAAAAGCTCATTTTAGCCACACACTAATAATAATCTTATTTACTTACTGAGCGTCGTCTCACCCCAATCATATTTTATTTCAGATAACTCTGAAGGACATGTCGGAAATCAGGCTTAGCAAGCATGCGGGTGGGGATTAGAAAAATAAAGATTAATTAGAAATATAGTATGATTTCAGATATTTACGTTTGTGTAATTTTCCTTCTTTTGAAATAAATGATTGTAATATGGAATATTAGTGCTCTGGTTTAATAAAATTTGAGTTTATTTGCTTCCGCTGTAAATTAGTAGTAAATAGTTAATATCCCAGACCCCTCGGAGTCGGGGTGTTACATTTGGTATCAGAGAAATAGGTTATAGGTTCTGTAGACTTTAAAGAAATAATTTTACCAAAGCATAGGATATAGGTTCTGCATAATCTAATATATAAATTTTATCAGAGCATAGGTATAAAATATGATTTGGGTAGGATTGGGTAGTTTAGAATATTTATTTTAGTTTGTTATATTATTATACGTTAATAATAGATTTATGATTTTAAAATAACATTTGATCATTATTTAAGAATGGATCCTCAAGATAGTAGCATTGGAGGAAATGAGATTTACGTGAAGGCTCCCAAGGACAGGTATAATTATAAATTCTCTAAGAAAAATAGTAGTATTATTGAAGACATGTTAATTAATTTAAATATGTTATTTATGTTTATAGAAACACGTACCCATATTGATGATTCATAATTAATTGTCAAATGCATTAATAATTTAAAAATTTTTATATATATAAATATAATAATAATATCTGAGATTTAATTATTTTTACTGTTGTTATTTTCACTAAATATATAAGAAATAACCCATTAGATCTTACTGAATTTAGAAGTGCTACACATACAAATAGATATGAGCAAACGGTTTATTATGAAATCTGAATTTACCCAAAATTTCTTTGCATGTATAAGTTGGATATGAATATGTATTTTTTTTTTACATCACATATTCAGTTATCAATAGAACATTCAAGCTTAATTTAGGAAAATATATTTTTACAAAATCTTTAATTTTAATTTTGTATTAATTTATAAGGAATTAAATATAATTTAAATATTATATATATTTAAATTCAATATATATATAATCCCTTAGCATGTGCAAGTTAAATATATCTATTTTTTTTTTCATTACATATTCAATTTCCATCAAGTATCCAAGTTTAATTTAGGAGTACAAATTTTGATGAAACCTTTAATTTTGTATAAATTTATAAAAGTTAATACAACTTAAAATTTTCTATATAAAAAAAAATATATATATATATTTTTAATGAAAGCAATATAAAAATTTACTAATTTCCTTCAAATAACTAACCAATGTCAAATCATCAATCGGCTAAACATGCCCAACATTTATTTGATCTAATAATAATAATAATAATAATACTAATGTTAATGGAATATATATATATATATATATATATATATATATATATATATAAGGTGTACTCTTGTAGTTATAAAAAAAAAAAAGGGGGGCCTCATGGGTGGAAATCATCGGCTATAGCTCACTTACCCCCGAAGCAAAGTCAGAGCATGAGACCACTTGGGCGTAGTGGGGACTCGAACCCGCGATCACATGGATGCACGGCCGGTTCCTTACCACTAGGCCACCCACCCAAGTGGTGATCTAAGGATAAAATTAATTATAGTTAAAGCATTAATAAAGATGTAAAAACATAAAAAGAACCTAGAGTTTGCAAATTTTGCAATACGTGTCACTCGCTCAATTTCCGCGACACATGTTGCTATCTCTCGATTTGTGCAAAACGCGTTGCTCAATATCTGTGACACGCGTCGCTCTCTCTCGATTCTTGTGACACACATCGTTCTCCCTCGATTTGTGCAAAACGCGTTAATCGATATCTGTGACACGCGTCACCCCCTCTCGGTTCTCACGACACACACCGTTATCCCTCGATTTGTGCAAAATGCGTTGATTGATATCCATGACACGTGTCGCCCTCTCTTGATTCTCGTGACACATATCGTTCTCTCTCGATTTGTGCAAAATGCGTTGCTCGATATCCGTGACACACATCGCTCTCTCTCGATTTGCACAACACGCGGTCATCCCCTTATAAAAAGGGTACGCCCTCCTCGAACTCTAAGCATCACAGTTTTCTATCATCTTGAACAATCACATTTCGGTTTGTAGTGATTAGCTCTTCCCAACTTGTCTCTTAGTTGTCTCATTACTCGAAAATGTTGCCAAATCACCCAACTCCCGAAGTTGCTGAGAGCAGCACTAGATCGTTGATTCAAAGATGGAAACCCGGTAAGGCACAGCTGGAGATTCTAGAGGAGGTCTTCCACAACAGTCAAGGGGAACTCCCTTCAGTGGAGCAGACTATCTTGCTTGCAGCACAACCCCACGATATGGTCCAATCGAGCCGAAAAATATACGCTTTTGGTTTGAGAACCGTAGGCGTAGGCGGGGATCAGTTGGAGAAGCCACTATCTCAACTACTGCCCCAACAATTCTCCATATTACCTCCTCCGCCACTACCGACCCAAGTAGTGCCCCTGCCATTCTTCCAACCCTCTTCCCTATCGAGAATATTCCGGCTGTGAAACTTACAACTAATATCTCACCAATGAGCCATATCCCTTACAATGGCAATATCGCAGTCACCACACTAAGGGTTTCGGATAATGCTGGCCTACTTCACCATTTCAAGCAAACCCGATTCGCAATGAGACTCATATATGGGCCACTAATAACTCGGGAAGAGAGCAGCTCTTCCTCCTTCGCCGAACAAATGGGCGTCCTCTCCCTTTTTCCGACCCAAGCCGGCGACATTATAAGAGGTCAACTCTGCCAAGAAAGAACCCAAGCGGTTAGCAGTGACACCGCTAGTACTGCGATAGATGTTGACGTTGATCTAAGGCTCTAAAGGCCAGATCTCGTATATTTTTTATTTATTTATAGGACATGTATAATATATATACATATATATAATTATCCTTTTCCACATCTTCTGAATTTCTTTTCCATTTCAACCACTATTAGACCGATGATTCACACTTCAATTCCCAAAATAAAATACTTCGTCAAATTGACTCTTAATCTATTCTAAGACTTAATTAAATCATTAATCGATTTACTCTTTCTTATAGCGCAAACCAATTATACAGTACTCATTTTAAATTAGTAAATTTCGAGGACGAAATTTTTATAAGGAGGGGAGATTGTGATGACCCAAAAATATATATATGATTAAAGTACAATAATAATAAAATAATAAAAATAGTCATTAAGTTAATATCAATACAGAAGTGTTTTTCTGTAGGATCCTTGATTCCATGTTTGATGCCTAAGAAAGACCTTGTCTTAGCGAGTGCTCAGAGACCATTGCGGCTCAGTCGCTCCCTGGAGGTC
Source organism: Malania oleifera (assembly GCF_029873635.1). NCBI lineage: Eukaryota > Viridiplantae > Streptophyta > Magnoliopsida > Santalales > Ximeniaceae > Malania > Malania oleifera. Next base: position 16,680,555 of record NC_080425.1, read on the forward strand.
AGCCTGGTCAAAATGGAATTTCATAGGATAAATAGGATAGACACTATTTGTACACGTAAATAAGTATATATACATAAAATAGTGTTTTGACAGACATAATTTGTAGAAATACATAATAAGATAATAATAATATAGGTATCATATGTGGGGCCCACAAGACTATGTGGGGTCCACATGAGTCTCGGAGCCACAAGACACTGTTTATATACGTAAATGAGTACATAAAACAATGTTTTAACTGATATAATTTGAAGAAATATAAGATAAAATAATAATAATATAGGTATCCTATGCGGGGCCCACAAGACTGTGTGGGGCCCACATGAGTCCCGAAACCGTATGAAGGTTTTCACAAGTCTCAAAACTATGCAGGATGCATAAAATTGTATAAGAGTTATTGGAATTACGTACGATCCATTTGGGTCTCGAAATTGTGTGGGGCCCACAAGACTACACGGGGCCCACAAGACCATGTGGGGCCCACATGAGTTTTTTAAAAGTTAAATTTAATTCTTGTTCAAAAATAAAATAAAATAAAATAAATACTAAATATAGTTTAAAATTAATAACAATGATAATAATAATGATTAAGAAAAATAATAAAATAATAAAATAATTAGTTAGGTAATGGATTAATTAATAAGGTAAGTAATTAATTAAAAATTTATTTAGTGAGAATGGTGGCAAGCACTCCCAAATGGCCTCCACTCAAGTTTAAAATTAATAACAATGATAATAATAATGATAATAATGATTAAGAAAAATAATAAAATAATAAATAATTAGTTAGGTAATGGATTAATTAATTAGGTAAGTAATTAATTAAAAATTTATTTAGTGGGAATGGTGGCAAGCACTCCCAAATAGCCTCCACTCAACCCATACCTTGCCCATCCCTTGCCCATTCTTTAATTTTTAAAATTATAATTTCACCCATCTCCCCACACTTTTATAAATTCTATTTCTTCCCCAAAATTTTCCTATAAATAGGGAGCTCTCAACCTTCATTTTTCACAACAATTTTCCAAGGAAGAGAAGGATTAGTGAGTGAAAGAATTTGTGGTGGAGAGAGAATTTTTGAATAAATTCTTAATCACCCACTTTTTCCGATCTCATTTCTTAAAGATAATTATTGTGTTCGTAGCACACGGTAAAAGAAGAAGGTAAGTAAATTTTGATTATGTTAGTTTCTTTTTATTTTAAATTCATACCCGAGCTTATTTTGTACGTAAATTTTAATTATGTCAATTAGTTCCACAAAATTTTCATGAGTTTATTTTCACGCATATTTAATTATACCAGTTCTATCTTTAATATACTTGCATCTATTTTTGGGTTAAGAAATGTTCCAATCCCCTTGGGTAAATTTTCAGCATTTCTTTCTATTCAAAAATAAAATTATATATATATTTTAACACAAAAATTGTGTGGCATGAGTTTATTTCTACGTTACATTTTTTATGTAAATATGAGTAAAGATAAGATTTTCACGATATTATTTTAAATTTCATAAATGATAATAAGATGATTTTCAAACCCCTTATGGCAACGAAAGTTCAAAGTTACAGATGCTCGGTACCGCAGCTTAAAGTTTATACGGATCAGAGTGCACCCACACTGTTTACAGAGTGGTTATTTATGTTAGTGGATTTCTCCTGAGTGCACACCTGGTTTAAGTCCAGGACTTAATAAGGAAAATCTCACTTAAAGTTTACGTACGTTGATTTAGTTTGGTCGGCCAGCCAACTAAGTCCAGTCTTCGGACCGCACAACCCAGTCATGGGGGTAAACATGACTTACGGCAAACAGGCCTAAGGGTGGTTTTTATAATATATGTTTATACATATTTAATTACCTATACAAGTTACTGATGATTTGAAGGAAAAGTATAAGTTTACGTGAAAAGGATCATTCTGGTGCTTAAATGACGATCTAAGGAAAACGTATAAGGAAAAGTATATGTATGTTTATCATTAAATGTTTTTACAGTTTTAAAGTTAAAAGTTTAATTTAGCAGTTATAATATATGATTATAAAAATTTACTGTTGAAATTGATGACAAAAGTTTTATGCAGAAATTTTTAAATTTATATTTATTCTAAAAGCAGTCTTGAAGTTATATTATTAAATATTGTTTTACGAAATTCTTTAAAAGCTCATTTTAGCCACACACTAATAATAATCTTATTTACTTACTGAGCGTCGTCTCACCCCAATCATATTTTATTTCAGATAACTCTGAAGGACATGTCGGAAATCAGGCTTAGCAAGCATGCGGGTGGGGATTAGAAAAATAAAGATTAATTAGAAATATAGTATGATTTCAGATATTTACGTTTGTGTAATTTTCCTTCTTTTGAAATAAATGATTGTAATATGGAATATTAGTGCTCTGGTTTAATAAAATTTGAGTTTATTTGCTTCCGCTGTAAATTAGTAGTAAATAGTTAATATCCCAGGCCCCTCGGGGTCGGGGTGTTACATGTCCATTATAAGTAGAGCTCATTTCATTTAAGAGTAAAACTTATCTGTCAATTATTAGCACAACTTACTGTAATTGAAATTCTTAGGAGTTATCATAGATATATAAGACTATTCACTATGTCTTAAAGCTTGATATCCTTCCCTGCCAGATAAATCATGTAATCAAGAAAAACTATGAACTAGAAAAGAAAATCTTGCCTCGCCCACAAGTTAATATCTAATAGTAGCCTCATTAGACTTTGTCTTTAGTGTGCGTGAATGACTCGCCAAATCACCTTATACTAACTTAGACAATGGAAGGTCATCACAAAAGCATTTTATTTCCTTTTTTTATTTTTTATTTCTTTAGCCTCCATAGGCCTTGGAGCCAAGGTATTCCTTGGTCTGAGGGTCAATTCAACTACCCCTCACATCCTCTCTTTTCTTTGTTGTCATAAGGATTTTTATGTGGGAATCAAAGTTTCCCTTCTTTTCATGCAAAATAGTTAATACAAAAACTTGAGCTCAAAATTGTTAAAGCCAAAAATTGAACTCATTCCCCACGTCTACAAATCATGACTATCACCTTCAATCAAGGAAAGAAAGAAAATAATTTAGGAGACCCCTAGTGGCCTCTAGAGGCGCTCTCTAACACTCAAACTAATATCGAGATAGCGAATAAGCTATGCAATTATAGTATTTTTATAAAATATCTTAGTCGATTGGAGTACATGCTAGACTCCTCTCAAAGTGTCTCCCTTACCCTCTCCTGTTGTATACCTTATACAGTCTTTCATTCTTTTTTCCTTCTTCCTTAGGGGAAATCAAGTGTTTAGGTAGGAAGGGGAAAGGGCACACACTCTATGCATGTTTAACTACTTTTTCTAAAATTTTATATTTATTTTGAAAAATAATTGTAGAAAAAATAAATAAAAGTTGAAGGGAATTTAGATTTGATTAGAAGAGTTGTTACAATTAATTATAAAGACATTTTAGGATAGTTACATGCAGTCAAGGGGTGTTTAAGGACAATTATAGGTGGCCCAAGAAAAGGGAATCTTCTTTCTAGAGAATATTATAAATAGATCATAGAATTAGTTTCGTATCTAATATTAAATAACTTATGACAATTACCTCTTATTGTTCAATGGTGGGGACAAGTTTATATATATTTGTGTTTATAGTAAATAAATATATTACTATTATATTAATTTACTGCTTACATTCCACTTCTTTAAGTCTATCATATTCTTATGTCATAGTTTTTTGAATCAAAGTAAGAATAAAAAAAATTTATATTTGATAAATTACACAATATTGTTACAAGGTATTTTTGTCTTCAAACATTAATGTTAAATTTACTTGTTTCTAACAAAAACATTGCAAAAATTAGTGGGAGGCTTTTGGAAGAATATTGAATGAATATTTATGTCAGATAGTTGATGAAATCAAGTTTAGAATTTTATGAATAGTATTATATCAAAATACTAAATAGCTCTCGACTTATATCTTAATACAAGATAGTAAACATATATTTTTTTAATGGCGGTGTTTATACATAAATATTAAATAACATATGAACATTTTTCGATTTATTCTATAATCAGAAATGTGTTTATTAATTTGCAATTTCATATGAACATTTCTCATTTGAAAAATTGAGAATTTGAAATTTGAGAATATCATTATACAAACAACCATCTTTATATAAACAAATTTACATGCACTTTTTGCCCTTTTTCTTTTAGCCTTCTCAGGCCTTGAGACCAAGGTATTCATTGGTCTAGGAGTCAATGAAGGTACCCCCTTATGTCCTTTCTTTTCTTTTCGGTTACAAGATTGTCATATAGGAAGCAAAGTTTCTCTACCTAGCACGCCAAACTATTGGCATGCACCAAACTCAAACTCGAAACTGTTGATGCCAAAAGTTGAAGTCAATCTCCACATCCATAAATCACGGTGTTCACTTACAACCAGGGGAAAAGAAGAACTTGGGAGATCCTAGTAGCCTTTAGAGGCCTTCTCTAACACTTAAATTAGTAGTGTGGTAGTGTATGGGTCATGTAATCATAATATGTTTTTTTATAAAATTATGTTAGCCTGAGTGGTTACATGATCCTAATTGTCATATTTGATGAATAACAACTCATTAGCGGTTCTACGTTAAACTAATCTTTACATACTAAGTTGTGATAGTTATAAGTGGCGAAATCACACAAATACAGGGTTTAGTGCAAAGATCAAGCGAACGTTCTCATAGGCAAAGATTGAGTGGACACTCAAATAGGCATAGATTAAGAGGACACTCACTCAGGAGATCTCAAGCACATACCAATGGAAACTAATGAAAAATCATATGTAATGGGGAGTGTTTGAGGTAGTATTTGTTGTAACTCTTGTAGTTCTATTTCACACATGTTTATTGAGCAAGAGTTGAGCAAATTGCATGTACATACTAGTTTATAAAAGTTTATAGGATTTCACTAAGTCATAAGTTTAATACTCATGGTTTTCAAAGACAAACCAAAAAGTTTAACAAAAATATCCTATACTCAAATGTATTATAATATAGGACAAGTTTTAAATCATCTTAGTGTTGTTATCTTTAAAAGACTTGGTCCCGATTGGGTTTAAACCTCATTTATATATGCATCTTAAAATCAAGTTAATGAAGAAACAGGGTAAACCGTTGACGGTTTGGCTGGGTGCATCGACAGTTTCAGGTAGCACGTTAACCACAAATGCATTTATTAATTTGTAGTTTTTATTACACTTTCATTTATAAAATAAAAATTTGAAATCTATGAATATTATTGTATAAAGAACAATATTTATATAAATAAATTTACATACTTTTTCTATCTTTTTTTTAAACCCTTTTTGAGCCTTGGGGCTAAGGCATTGCTTGGTCTTGGATCCAATTGAGAGGCCTCTCATGTTCTATCCTTTCATTCTAGTTACAAGGATCATTGTGTGACGACCTGAAAATTTAACCTGCTAAATATATCAAATATGCTCTGATACCACCTGTAGCGCCTCGACCCGCCACGTGGACCCGAAGTGCTAGTAAAACATATAAGTCTCTCTGATACTACACATATATATATTGCAACTCACCCTAACCAGGGAATCTCGGATACATCTTTCATTACTGGAATTAAACCATACAATGGAAATACTAAAACATCAAAACACTTTACCAGAGTTCTAAGTATTCCCAAATACATACATACAACTACTTGTCTATATTATATAACCCATCCAAGCACAAAATGAAATCGCCGGTAACTCACTAGCTCTGTCTATCACCCCCAAAAGGCTAATCCCTACCCCGTAGTAAGTTAGGCATGGTTCCCTGAAGGACTTGAAAAATGATTTGTAATGACCCGGAAAATAATGGTATTTAAATAATAAAGAGAGAGAGAAATGGAATCATTAACAGAAGGAGGCAGTAGACTTTGTCGACTAACGCTCCGCGTTTGCCGACGACATTGCATTTTGGAGAATATAATTTCAAGAATTTCTAGGGTTCGTCGACGAATGTCTTTAGGATCTCGTCGACGAGGTCCTATTTCGTCAACGAGAAAATACCGAGAGACGGATTTGGGCTACTCTGAATTTCGTCGACAAAGGGTAGGGTTTGTCGACGAATTTACTGAAGGACTCGTCGACGAATCTAGCCCTATAAGTAGTGAAAAATCGGATTTTTATCACATTTTCAGGCTTCTCTCTCTCTCCTACGGTCTCTCTCCCTTCTCTCTTCGATTTCGGCCCCACCAGTCGCCGAATCGACATTTCGAAGCCACCACGACACTCCTGGCGAAATTCTATGCAAGTCTACCGGTGCGGATCATTGGTGAAACGAAGTTGGATTTCATCCCAAATTCGGGGTAAGGTCTTTTACTCAGTTTTTGGCCTTATGACAGTTATAGGAAATGATGTAGGTAGAGAAATGCTGATATTCTGTTCTGGAAAATGTTGTTTTCAGGGTGTTGTGTAGGAGACCCTGCGAGTGTTGGACCCGTTATAATAAGGGATTTTTAGCAGGAAATAGGTAAGAGAAATATGCTATGCTAGGTTATTTGAGAATGCTTTTAGCATAAAATTATAAATGTTTCACCAGAGTATTGTTCTACAACAGAGATTTATGCAGTTTATCAAATATGATTAATATGTTTTAAAATTACTATGTGGCTTGAGAATATGTACCTAGTATAGAAACATGCTTTACAGTATTTTTCAGAGATGTGTTTTACAGAATATACAGATATTGAATATATTTTTTAGCAATTACAGAAATACCATGATTATATAGTTTTACAGCACCATGACATACAAATCATAGTTAATTACAGAAACACAGTTGATATAGAGATACAATTTTCCACAGCGTCATGGTTTATACAGTTATTACAGAATCATGGTAAAACAGATAGTTGTATATAATGGTGTATTATATAGTATCAGACCCTATTGGACCATACAGTTACAGAGCACGGAACCGTAGCTACATACAGTTTATAGAGTGCAACCACCTATTTAGATAATACGTGGTATAAAGATCGATCGTATAGAGCCCACGAGTGGACAAGCTCCCCATTAGATATGGGTTGAGGAGGGCTGATCAGACTATGGAGTATAGTGATTTATTCTTGGTTGGCCAGTTAGGGTAAATCCCGCCTACGGGCTGCACAACCCTATCATGAGTGGTTAAATCATGACACACAGTTATCCACAGGAAAGTTTACAGTTATTCTTATGTTTATACAAATTTACAGAAACAGAAAATATATACATATATTAGCAGTATTTTGAATAGAAACCTAAATTACAGAAATGTTAAGCAACAGGTAAAAGATGAAGATTATATTTCTAGTATTGTGTTTTACAGATTCAGTGATACATGACTATATAGTAATAGATTTTCTCAGTATTGTAGCTCAATTGCCACACACTAGTAATAACATATCTCATCTTACTGAGCTTTGGCTCATCCTAGTGTTGAATTATTTTTCAGGTGAGCCAATTAGGCGAGCAGACCTGGCTCGCAGATAGAGGGATCACAGTACTGCCCTGTCAGAGGGAGTGAGTATATTCTTGGTAGTATTTTTGTATAGCCCTCACCGGTTGAGGATATTGGGGGAACAGTCAAATATGTGTATTTTGGGAAACCTGTTAGCACTCTGGTATTGTATATAATTATATATGGATATGTTTATTTGATTTCCACTTCTTACTACTTGGGTTAATGATTAAGTTCAATCCAGTATGGTATCAGAGCATGTCAAATATCATAGTATATAAAAAAAAAATCCAGTTAAATAACAGGTCGTTACATGATTCGTGTAATGGGGTGAGACGCTTCTCGGTAAGACAGATTATATTATTATTAGAGTGTGGCTAGCATGAGTTCACATGTGAATATAAAACTTCCATTAATTCACTAAATATAAAAATGTCATTTTAAAACTATACTGCACTATATACCTGAAAATACATAATTTCAGAATAATAAACTGTCGGCTCAGTATATCCCATTAATAGTAAATTTGCCCATATATGCATAAGAGACACAACATAGACTGCTAAATGTGCGTCGTCATGCTATCACATACTCATACAACATGCTTCCCCCCATGAGGGGTTGTACAACCTAAGGCTGGACTCAACATATGGCCGGTCGACCATAGCTGAGTCAGAAAAAGGTTGTAAGTACGAATGTGCCTACCTGCGGTCACCCGGAACTGCATCGGATGGGTCCCCTCGGTACTGACCTCGGGGTAGTATTGTAGCCCAGGTGTCTAATCGACTATCCCATATCACACTTCCATCCTCATGTGATTGCACTCACTGCCAACATATAGCTATGGTACCGTGCTCACAATATCACATATCGCATATCCATAGGGTTCTAGAATCATATATGACAATTTACACAATAAAAATTGTATTATAACTCATTTCGTATAAAACCTGACATTCAGCAAAACACGACCCTCGGCCGTTATATCAAAACTTGACCGCCAACCGTTATATCAAAACTTGGCCCCCAGCCGTTATATCAAAACTTAGCCGCCAGCCATCATATCAAAACTCGGCCCCCGGCCGTTATATCATACTATATAAAATCAGTAAAAACATTCTGCCCAAATATGCCATTTAAAAATTGTTCTTGTTGGCCTTACAAGGTTTAAAATCTTGTTTTGATGATAACAAATAAGATGAACTTAACATATTTAGTTAAGTGTTGATATTTCAGGACTCAAACATATGATTACAAGGTCAAGTGCTTACAAAGATCATTGAAAGCTTATACTTCAAATAAAAGATGATCAAATGAAGATTAAAGAGTAAAGGCATGGATTCATAGTAATAAAGCTTGAAGATCATGAGAGCATGAATACTAAAGAGGACTTGCTAAAAAGCTTAAAGTATATTGAAGCTTGAAGACAAGATGGAGCCAAAGAAAGTCAAAGAAAGAGAGCTCAAAGAAAGACAAGCATGAAGACTTATGTGCTTAGAATGTCAAAAGTCGTAAGAAGTCTTTATGTAAGTACTTCGTATTTAAACATCTTATGGAAATATGATGAAAGCTCTTTAGGATGCAATATTGACTTAGAGACCAATTTTTGAAAACCCTGGAAAATTATTTTTAAAGTCACATTTGAGTTTTTCAAATAAAAGGGGTTCAAAGTCTTAAAAAATGAAAGTTTTGGAAAAATGAGTTGTTCAACCGACTAACCAGAATGAACTGTGTTTTCTCAGTCGATTGACAATTAGGTTTTGGAAAAATGGACTGTTCAGCTGACTAACCAGAATGAACTGTGTTTTCCTAGTCGACTAACGATTAAATTTTTTAATTCCTAGACAGATAGAATGGACTCAGTTGACTGACCCTATATAGAACAAGCCTAGTCGAGTGACCCAGTCAAGTGACTTGCAGAGTTTTTAAATTTTGAACTTTAACGGGAAAATTCCAAAAATTAGTTTTTCAAATCTAAGCGTTGTAAAAACTTAGGGGACACTCCAAGCAACGTGGGAAACAAGGAAACTCATTCTAATAACTTTATAAATATTCCTTTAACCCAATGAATTAAATAACCAAGCATACAATCAGCATTCAAGCACTCTACTTGCAATCTTTTCTAAAGTTCACTCTTGCTCAAATTCTTGTTGGAAGAGTACCACTGATTTCCGACTGATCCATCTTATCTTTGAGTTCTGAGTTGCTAATTCTCATCAAGAAGGAACTCGGTGATAAATTCTCTTGAGCTTCATTGTATTTCATATTGATATTTAATATTGAAGTATATAGTGCTGAATTTGTACTAATCTGCTCTTTGTGAGAGTGTTCTTGTACGCAGAGTTTATCTTTGTATTCTTGTAGTTTCTTGGATGATTCCAGGTTGTTGGATTGTTGACCAAGCATGGGGTATCGCTTGGAGAGGTGTGTTGCTCTAGCCTATTAAAGGAGTGACCGAGCGTGGGATATCGCTTGGAGAGGCATTGCTCTAACTTACTTAAGGAGTGTCTAAGCATGGGGTATCACTTGTAAAAGGTCTGTTCCGCTTGGAAAGGAACAGTATAGTAGAATCCTTTGGTGGTATTGCCAAAGGCGAGGACGTAGGCTGGGTTGGGGATAAGCTGAACCTCATAAAAAATGTGGTGTCACTCTCTTTCCCTATTCTCTTTAATTTCCAGTATATATTAACTACGTGGATGAATTTTAATTCTTAATCATAAATACTACGTGGATTGAAAATTAAATAAGCCAAGGTATAATTTAGTTTTGGGATTGCGGAAACCGAAAGGGAGTATGTTGGTTGATCAATATTAATTTCGGAAACCTCAAAGGGAGTACGTTGATTGGTTAACACCCAAAGACAAATTAACTAAGAGTTTATTTAAATTCTGAGTTGTTGGAAATTTGAGTTGTGGTTTGCATTGAGGAATCAAATTTCATTCAATACAAGGCTTGAAACAATCATATACACAGGGCTACATACAAAAGCTGAGAATTTCCAAAAAGCTGAATATTATATTGAGTGGTTGATTACTTTAAAGTTGATTGATTGATTGGATGTTTGTTTAAGTTTTGGTTTCCTTGTGCTTAGGAAATCAATTGGTTGATCTTCATTACTTTGTATAAATCGTGAATCAATTCATTAATTGAAGTGTGATTTGTGATTGGCCTATATAAGCATTGAATATTGAACATTCTTGTGTGTTTGATAAATATAAAACAAGAGGTTAAGAATTCATAAAAAGATTTAAAATACAATTTTAATAACCCAATTCACCCCCCCCCCCCTCTTGAGACTACACCTTAGTTTTCAATTGGTATCAAAGCGGGGTTGTAGCAAATTCTAACTAGTAGCTACATAAAGATCTATATGACACACCTAGGAGTAGCTCCCTTTGGAGAGGGCCAATCCTCAACTATGCCTCCCATATTTTATGGTTTAAATTATACATTTTGGAAACAAAGGATGATAATTTATATTCAAACCATGGATTGGAAAGTATGGAAGGTTGTCATACATGGTGACTACATCCCTACAAAAAATGTAGATGGCAAAGAAATTCCTAAAGAAGAAAAGGACTTAACCGACATTGATTACAAGATGATGCAAGTAAACTCTAGTGCCATGAATGCACTATATTGTGCCTTAGATGTTAATGAATTTAATAGAATCATAGCTTGTAAAACAACGAAAGAAATATAGGACAAGCTAGAAGTTACCTATGAAGGAAACATTGATGTTAGAGATAGTAGAATAGACATGCTCACAAGCGAGTATGAGGCTTTCAAGATGAACCCGGATGAATCTATCACTAGTATGTACACTAGGCTCACCTATATAATAAACTCCCTTAATGCCTTAGGAAACAACCACTCAACTTATGAAATGATTTGAAAAATTCTTAGAGAACTTCCACCGATTTGGGAACTTAAGGCCACTGCAATAACTGAAGGAAGAAATTTGAAAAACACCTCCCTAAATGAATTAATAGGTTCTCTCTTCACATATGAGATGACAGTAAACGAAAGAAGTGGAAAAATCAAAGCCCAAGAATCCGTTGCATTTAAAGCCTCAAAAGAAAATTCCAGTGATGAAAATGAAGAAGAGATGGATGAAAATGAAGTAGCCTTCATATCCAAAAGACTTGCAAAAATTTTTAGGAAAAAGAATAAATTTACTAGAAAATTTAGGAACTCAAAATCAAATGAGGAAGAAACTAATAAGAAAGAAACAAAGAAAGAACCACCTACATGCTATAATTGAAAGAAAGTATGACACCTAAAATTGGATTGTCCAAAACTTAAGAAAAATTACAAAAAGAAAAAGAAAAAGGCAATGAAAGCTACTACTTGCTTGCTATATGGCATGGGATGATGAGGAAAGTTCCTCATCCAAATCTTTTAATGAATCATGTAGTGAATCTAGCAACGATGAATCCAATGATGAAAATATGCCATCTTATGAAGAACTACAAAGTAAATTATTCAAAGTTCATAAGATTCTAGTTAGAGTAACAAAACGATATACTTCATTGAAAAATAAGAATGAAACTGTGATGAAAAAATTGGAGTCTAAAAATCTTGCCGAAAGAGAAAAGGATCTAAAAATCAAGAAATTAGAAAGTAAGAATGAAAAGATGATGAAAGAAATAGAAGATCTTCGATCCCAATCCTCTATGGAAAATAAGAAAGACACATATACTTCTGAACAAGAGAATAAAATCAGTAAGATATCTCAAGACAAAGAAAAACTACAAGAAAAGGGTAAAAACCTACTAGACTCAGAAATTGGTGATCTTCAAAGAAAAATTTAGGATCAAGCCAAAAATATCTACAACTTCACTAAAGGAAACGAAAATCTTGAAAAAATGATTGGAGTACAAAGAATGTCCTTAGATAAAGAAGACATAGGATTTAATGGAGTTGAGAAAAAAGGGAAAAATAATTTTTATAAGGGATACTTTACAAAAGCATCTAAAAATTATGCTAGCACCTCTTCAAATGCTTACACTCACACCACATACTTTCTATATAAGAAGAAATGACATATAAAGTTTGAATGTCCATTAAAGAGAAAGAGTGTGAAAACTAAACGAGTTTGTAAAGTAAAGGAAACATCCCTTGTTAAAAACTATCCAGACCCAAGAAAGTATGTGTACTAAGATGAAAGTTTAGTTCATAAACCAAGGACTCCATAAGATCTTAAGTATAAGGATTCTCCTATTAGGAATTGAGAAAACTAAATTTGTATTAAAATGAAATGTGTTAGTAATGACTCAATAGCCCATAGAATTTAAGTAAAAGAAATAAAGTAATAATTATAAGTGTGCTCTGATAATAGACATGCTTAACTCATAAAATAGATTTGTCTTCCTCAAAGATTTGATAGTCTATATTAACTATGCATATAAAATTTTAGCGATAGCTAAAGGGATGAAAAAGGATAACCTTAAATGAATTGTTATAAGTACTTAAGGTTAAAACTTTGTAAGAGCATAACATATAATATTATTTACACATACTTGAGATTTAAAAGATCAAACGAAGCTTATAAGAAAAAAATATGAAATACAGATGATTAAAGTATTGTAGATGCAATGAACTTGTTTTTTATCAAAACTATAGAAAATCATTTCATAATACAAGGATATTAGACATGTTGAAATAGGAGATAAAGATGAGTTTCCGATCTTATTGATACTTATCATATTGAAACAAAATAATATTGTTGGCCACAATCAATGGTTGAATTGTCCAAGGCTTATTTGTCTTGTGCTTACATTAGAATACATATGTTGATTGATAAATCTTCTTTATTAATGTCAAAAAGGGGGAGAAAGAGTTGAATTAAAAATTGGTATCTATGAAATATGTTGGTATCCAAGAGTATGTTAATTGATACTTGAGCATGACAGCACATTTGTATCCATGTGCATGTTATGATATTGGTATTCATGAACACTTACATGAAATAAACTAATAAAAGCTCAAACTGGTATCACAATTGGTATTTTCATGAAAACATAGTTTAATTCACGAATAAAGTCTGAATTTATTGAATATGAAATACTTCATTCAGGGGTAGTTAGACTTAATATCATAATTTATGTTCATAACTGAAAATTATTGAAAATTATGATACACAATCTTTTTTATTTTTTTTTCATGCTACTTTGAGACTTATTGATAATCTTCTTATGCATGTTGAATGCAAAGTTTCTATTTTTGAGCCTTCACTAGATCTAAATTTTTGCTTATGGTTGCTCATTGCCTTAGTATTTATACGTTTTTTTTTATTTATATCTTACTCTTTTTGATTGATGTCAAAAGGTGGAGAAATTTTGGATAAAAATTGAGTATGATCTACCTAAGCGTGATATCTTGAATGATCTATATGAGCATGATGTTGAAATTGAAATTAATATTGATCTTGATATTACAAATGTTGTTAAGATGATGCTTATTGTAAGGGGAGAATTTTTTAAGGTTTATTCAATTTTTTGCTCCTTATTTATCATCATAAAAAAGGAGGAGATTGTTGGGCTTACAAGGCTTAAAATCTTATTTTGATGATAATAAATAAGATGAACTTAACATATTTGGTTAAGTGTTGATATTTCAGGACTCAAACATATGATTACAAGGTCAAGTGCTTACACGGATCATTGAAAGCTTATACTTCAAAGAAAAGATTATCAAATGAAGATTAAAGAGTCAAGGCATGGATTCATAGTCTTAATAAAGCTTGAAGATCATGAGAGCATGAATACTAAAGAGGACTTGCTAAAAAGCTTAAAGTATATTAAAGCTTGAAGAAAAGATAGAGCTAAAGAAAGTCAAAGCAAGAGAGCTCAAAGAAAGACAAGCATAAAGACTTATGTGCTTAGAATGTCAAAAGTTGTAAGAAGTCTTTATGTAAGTACTTCGTATTTAAATATCTTATGGAAATATGATGAAAGCTCTTTAGGATGCAATATAGACTTAGAGACCAATTTTTGAAAAACCTGGAAAATGATTTTTAAAGTCACATTTGAGTTTTTCAAATAACAAGGGTTCAAAGTCTTAAAAAATGAAAGTTTTGAAAATATGGGCTGTTCAGCTGACTGATCAAAATGAACTGTGTTTCTCAGTCGACTAAAAATTAGGTTTTGGAAAAATGGACAATCCAACCGACTGACCAGAATGAATTGTGTTTTACTAGTCGACTGACAATTAAATTTTTTAATTCCTAGATAGGTAGAATGGATTAGTCGACTGGCCAGTCAACTAACCCTATACAAAATAAGCCCAGTCAAGTGACCTGCGAAGTTTTTAAATTTTGAACTTTAATGGAAAATTCCAAAAATTAGTTTTTCAAATCTAAACGTTGTAAAAGCTTGGGGGACATTCCAAGCAACGTGGGAAACAAGGAAACTAATTCTAAGAACTCTATAAATACTTCTTTAACCCAAGGAATTAAATAACCAAGCATAATATCAATATTCAAGCACTCTACTTGCAATCTCTTCTAAAGCTCACTCTTGCTCAAATTCTTGCTAGAAGAGTACCACTGATTTCCTGCTAATCCATCTTACCTCTGAGTTCTGAGTTGCTAATTCTCATCAAGAAGGAACTCGGCGATAAATTCTCTTAAGCTTCATTGTATTTCATATTGATATTTAATATTGAAGTATATAGTGCTGAATTTGTACTAATCTGCTCTTTGTGAAAGTGTTCTTGTACGTAGAGTTTATCTTTGTATTCTTGTAGTTTCTTGGACGATTCCAGGTTGTTGGATCGTTGACCAAGCGTGGGGTATCGCTTGGAGAGGTGTTGTTCTAACCTATTGAAGGAGTGACCGAGCATGGGGTATTGCTTGGAGAGGCGTTGCTCTAACCTACTTAAGGAGTGTCTAAGCATAGGGTATCACTTGTAAAAGGTCTGTTCCGCTTGGAAAGGAACAGTATAGTAGAATCCTTTGGTGGTATTGGCCAAAGGCGAGGACATAGGCTGGGGATAAGCCGAACCTCATAAAAAACGTGGTGGCACTCTCTTTCTCTATTCTCTTTAATTTCTAGTATATATTAACTGCGTGGATGAATTTTAATTCCTAATCATAGATACTACGTGTCTTGGAAATTAAATAAGCCAAGGTATAATTTGGTTTTGGGATTGCGAAAATCGAAAGGGAGTACGTTGGTTGATCAATATTAACTGCGGAAATCTCAAAGGGAGTACGTTGATTGGTTAACACCCAAAGACAAATTAACTAAGAGTTTATTTAAATTCTGAGTTGTGGTTTGCATTAAGGAATCAAATTTCATTCAATACAAGGCTTGAAACAATCATATACACAGGGCTACGTACAAAAGCTGAGAATTGCCAAAAAGCTGAATATTACATTGAGTGGTTGATTACTTTAAAGTTGATTGATTGGTTGGATGTTTGTTTAAGTTTTGGTTTACTTGTGCTTGGTAAATCAATTGGTTAATCTTCATTACTTTGTATTAATCTTGAATCAGTTCATTAATTGAAGTGTGATTTGTGATTGGCCTACATAAGCATTAAATATCAAACATTCTTGTGTGATTGATAAATATAAAACAAGAGGTTAAGAATTCATAAAAAGATTTAAAATAAAATTTTAATAACCCAATTCACCCCCCCCTCCTAGGACTACACCTTAGCTTTCAGTTCTCATGCCACACAATTTTCATCTGATAACCATAAATAAATAAATTGACGGGGAAACATACAAGTTGCGGAAAACTGGATATGAGCATCTGTAGGGTTTTATTTAACTCAAACTACATATTTTATTGAAAATAGGAGATTTCAAACCAATCACGTTAGTTTTCCCCAAAAATGTATAAAAGTCCAAACGACTATTTCCGTATAACCAATTCGTTCGGAAAATCATATATATCGTTTTTGTAAACATAAATTGCAATTTAACAGGTCCATAATTCAAAAACAACTGACATAATATAATCCCCTTACCTATTCCCGAAGAAAGTGCCTAAACCTTCAAAACCACGAAAATCTAACCGCATGAATCCGCTGAAGATCGATGACCTATGTGCCAGAAGAAGGGAGAGAAGATCGGAGAGCACTAGCAGAGAGTTCTCGAGCTAGAAAGGGAAAAAGAAGCAAAACCCTAATTTTTAGAGAGAGAGAGAGAGAGAGAGAGAGAGAGAGAGAGAGAGAGCAAATGTAAAATATGAAAGAAAATGAGTAACTTAGCCCTTAAGTAAACAGACCCGTAAGAAAACTGTCGCCAATTTTTCTAGGCTTGACTAAACCGGTGTCGGCTTGGCCTTAAACTTGCTCTCGGTTGTTTACCTGCAGGAAAACCGTCGACGACTTTTCTGATCATCACAAAACCGTCATCGGTTTTCTCCAAGCCAAACCAATCTCCTCTTTTTCCTTTCTCTTTTCTTTTATTTATTTCTTTATTTTCTTGGTTCGGGTTACTACAATCTACCCTCCTTACAAAAATTTCATCCTCAAAATTTGCTAACTGATTCCCATCATATCCTCTAAATGATTACTGATCTGTTGATTTGACTCTAGGAAGAGCCGACGGCCACCCACATAGCAGCCTAGTCCCAAATCTATTAATTACCCTCACTTATAGTGGAGGAATATCATGGTTACACATATGGTCTCGAGAGATTACAATACCTATACAAAACTCTCTTGAAGACCAACCATATGCCAACACAGAAATGACAATTAACCTAGCAAACTTACTATAAACACCCTATAGATACAAAACCAATCATTTACCTACTATTATACCTACCTGATTAGCACTGAGCCTCCCTGAACAACTGTGGATACTTCTGACGTATCTCCGTCTCTAATTCCCATGATGCTTCCTCCACTGCATGATTACATCAAAGTACTTTTACAAGCGGAATTCTCTTAGTATGTAGCTCTTGCTCCTTATGGTATAAGATTTGTACTGGTATCTCCTCATATGACAAAGTGTCCCCAAGCTCCAAAGACTCATAACTGATCACATGCGAAGGATCCGGAACGTACTTCCTTAGCATGAACACGTGGAAAACGTCGTGAATCCTATACAGTGTTGGGGGTAATGTTATTTTGTATGCCATTGAACCAACTCTCTCTAGAATCTCGAATGGCCCGATGTATCTAGGGTTTAGCTTCCCCTTTTTCCCAAATCTCATTACCCCTTTCATCAAAGCATTCCTAAAAATTATGGCATCACCTATCTCGAACTCCAGCTCTCGCCAGCGTATATCCGCATAGCTTTTCTGCCAACTTTGTGCTGTCTTAATTCTTTCCCTGATAAACTGGACCTTCTCAGAAGTCTGTTGCATAAGCTCTGGCCCTGAAATATGTCGCTCACCAACCTCATCCCAATACAATGGAGATCGACACCTTCGACTATACAGTGCCTCATACGATGCTATCCCGATACTGGCCTGATAACTATTATTGTATGTGAACTCAACTAACGGCAGATATTTAATCCAACTACCCCAAAAATCCAATACATACACCCGCAACATATCTTCTAGAATTTGAATGGTTCTCTCTGACCAACAATCAGTCTGCAGGTGAAAAGCAATACTGAAAGTGAGTTGAGATCCCAATACTTCCTGTAAACTCTTCCAAAATTGGGAAGTAAACTGCGAGTCCCTATATGAAACAATGGACACAGGTACCCCTTGCAATCTGACTATCTCCTGCACATAAAGCTCTATCAGCTCATTCATGGAATAATTGACTTTAACAGGAATGAAATAGGCAGTCTTCATCAGTCTGTCAACAACTACCCAGATAGCATTCTGTCCATGAAGTGCCAATGGCAATCCCATGACAAAGTCTATGGAAATGTGCTCCCACTTCCACTTAGGAATGAGAAGTTGTTAGTTTTGGTGTATTCCCAATAGGGGGTGAATTGGAATTTTAAAACTTATTCCTAAGTTAAACCAGATGTTAGCAGAATATCACAACCTAAGGTCTTTCTATACAATCCCAAATGCGCATATAAATATAATATGTGAAAATTCAAATCATGCGCATCATTCACACTATAATATACATGTGCGGTAAATATAAAGTGCGGAAATATAAACAGACACATGATATGTTATCAGGGTTTGGCCAATTGTGCCTACGTCCCCGCCTCTAGCTCGCACGCCTGAGGATTCTACTAATGTTCACTTAATGGGTGGAGCGGCATCGATTACAACTAGGTCAATTAGCACAGGACTGACCTCAACCTTTACAAATTCTCCTTGTGGGGCAGAGAAGGCCCTAGGTCAAATTCACAGGGCTGAAGCCAACCAAATCCTTCCGGGCTAGATCAAGCCCCCTTAGGCCATGCTTGGAAATACAACAGTA
This sequence comes from Malania oleifera, assembly GCF_029873635.1. Classification (NCBI taxonomy): domain Eukaryota; kingdom Viridiplantae; phylum Streptophyta; class Magnoliopsida; order Santalales; family Ximeniaceae; genus Malania; species Malania oleifera. Next base: position 16,699,399 of record NC_080425.1, read on the forward strand.
TTCTTCACAAATAATCGGTACAGTGATTAGCTTCTCAAGTAAAGTAGATATGTACCCAATACACTCAATCACATACACATCAATGATATAGGTAATGTAAGCTCAGTGATGTGTATTTGTGCAAGCAACACTCAACAATGTATTATCACTAATATGCTCAAGAGTGTTCTAATCAAACTATTTCTTTGAAACAGTAAATATCAAATCTCAATAACAAATCAGGGTTTCAATGATGCTGATCAGATAATCAAACTAACTAAAAATATTTTCCTTCAATGTAATGAGCTCAAAAGTAGTTTGAAAAATATTATAACTTGTAGAAAATGTTTTTGCACAACAAAATCAATGCTAAGGGAATCTTACAATGACAATGCAAAGATCCCTAAGCTTATAAGTTTATCCCAACACAAAGATTTATAATATTGAAATATGTGGGATAAACTTAACTAAACACCCCAAAAATCAATCAATCAAACAAGAACAGTGAGAGTATTAGCAATACCTAATATACACTAGCACAACCAATATGCTCTTACAATACTAAAATGTATCAAGGGAATGGAGATATAAGAGTATTTGGGCAAGAATAGGATTTTGAAATAGAGAGGATTTTTGTTAATGATCTTCTACTAATCACTCTCTAATCCACACAAATGAACTCATATTTATAGGATAGGGTAAAATTATAACCGTTTAGGACCTATTAGGTATTATTAAAAAAGTTTCAAAATGCTTAAACACTATTAACCCAAATTAACTCAATTTTACCGCAATTAAAATTATTTTAACCCGCCAAGGTTCAGGTGGTTGAACCGAGGTTCGGTCGCCCGAACAGACATAGTAATAAAAGTTATTTAAATAGGTTTGGTCGCCTGTGTCGTGCTTCGTCAACCCGAATCAAAATCAGTAGCATTTGTTCATGACTTCGGGTGCCCGATCCTAGGTTCAGTAGCTCGAACTCGTGCGTTCGGGCACCTAGGGCCTATTTTGAACTAAATTCCTCGGCAGCCCGAGTTAGTGAAAAGGTCACATCTAGGGGTTCGATCGCCTGAGGAAGATATGGTCAAAATGTGTTCGGTCTCCCGAAGCATAGTCAAATTATTGACCTCTCAATAGTTCAGGCGCCCGAGGTGAAATGAACCCCTTGGGTTCGGTCGCTCGACCTCTCATATATTTGCCTATTAATTCCAATTTCTAATTCAATTATTTCTCTTGATAATATATGTGATATAGTGACTATTTTGTGCATTTGTGTAGGGACCTAGGGTATTTTCAAGTACGCCCAAAAACTTGGCGTCGGTCGATCATGCCCAATAGTCATTCGGTCTCTATGGTTAGTCTATGGCATTTCTAAGCTTATAAACCTACATGCATGACATGTAGAAATTATTATAGACCATATCCCTAGTTACTATTACAGACCCTTATTACATTAATTGACTTTTCAATATGAAATAGAATCTTCAAGGTCTTCAGGCTTCACTTCAGGTTGCCGCATGCCATTATATGAGTATTTACCAATAAGAACTTGCACACAAACTTGACAACCATTAAATACCCGAGTCTTTGTCATAATCAAAATAGGGTGTGACCTATAAGGTCAACGGAAGTGGTTGCAACGGTCCTACTAGTCTTTGGTGCTTAACCTTCACCTATTGATATGTCAAGCACTACTCTACAAAACGGGCGATCTCCTTTTTCATGTTAGACCACCAGAAAGATTCTTGCAGATCTCTATACTTCTTTGCTCTCCTTGGATGCACTGTATATAGAGAGCGATGTGCCTCTTCCAGGACGGTCCTTTTAATCATAACGTCATTCGGTACGCATATACTAGTGTGAAATGTTAACACCCCATCGTATGAGACATTGAAATCTACCTTCAACTCATCTTATACTCCACTCACAATCTTTACCAACTCTGCATCTTTCGTCAAAGCTGTCCTGATTCTTTCCCGTAAGATCAGTTGCACTACCAGGCTAGCAATGAATGCCTAGTGATTTCCTTCCACTAACTCCACACCCAACCTTTCCAAGTCCATCCTGAGCCGATGCTAAACTCCAACTGTTGAGATTAATGCATTCATTGACTTTCGACTCAAAGTATCAGCTACCACATTAGCCTTTCCTAGGTGGTAAATGATGGTACGGTCGTAGTCCTTTATTAACTCAAGCCATCTCCGCTATCTTGTGATCAGTAAAAATCTCACACCTTTCATCGTACAAGTAGTGCCTTTATATTTTTAATGCATAGACTACTACTACCAATTCTATGTCATACGTTAGATAGTTATTCTCGTACTCCTTGATTGGCGAAAAGCATACGCGATAACCTTTCCCTGTTGCATTAAGACACACCCGAGTCCCTTTTTAGATGTGTCACTGTAGATCACAAATCCACCCTCTCCTGATAGAATGGTCAATACTGGAGCAGTAACTAGTCACTGCTTCAGTTCCTGGAAACTCTGCTCACACTCACTAGTCCGTTCGGACCTCATGTTCTTCCTCGTAAGCCGTGTCAATAGACCTGATAGTCTAGAAAATTTCGCTACGAATCGGCAATGATATCCTGCCAGAACCAAGAAACTTCTAACCTCATGCACGTTCTTCGGTCTCGCCCAATCAACTAACGCTTCTATTTTGCTCGGGTCCAATGAAACACCTTCTCTGGACACTATATGTCCTAGAAATGTCACTTGCTCTAACCAGAATTCACATTTTTTGAACTTTGCAAATTAATTTTTCCCCCTAAGTAACTGAAGTACCAACCTCAAATGAGTTACATGCTCCTCAGGACTCCTTGAATAAAGCAGGATGTCATCAATGAAAACAACCACAAACTCATCTAAGTACTCGTGGAACACCCTATTCATCAAGTCCATGAATGTCGCAAGAGCATTGGTTAATCCGAAAGGCATGACCAGAAATTCATAGTGGCCATACCTAGTATGGAAGGTCGTCTTTGGTACATCTTCTGATTTAGCTCTCACCTGATGATACCCGGATCGCAAATCGATCATGGAAAAGACCTGTGTGCCCTGTAACTAGTCGAACAAATCGTCAATTCGGGGTAACGGGTACTTATTCTTTACTGTCACTTTATTAATATCTCAATAGTTGATGCACATCCTCATTGACCCATCTTTCTTCTTTACAAACAACACAAGTGCTCCCCAGGGTGATACGCTTGGTCTGATAAACCTTTTGTTAAGTAGCTCTTGAAGCTGCTCCTTTAACTCCTTTAGTTCAGCTGGAGCCATTCTGTATGAAGCCTTAGAAATAGACGCTGTCCCTGGAAGCAACTCAATGGAAAACTCCACCTCGTGATTAGGAGGCAATCCTGGTAAATCCTTTAAGAAAACATTTGAGAACTCCCTTACCACGAGGATATCCTCTAGTTTAAGTTCCTCCCTCGGTGCATCTTCCACAAATGCTAAGTACCCCTGACATCCCTCTAGGAGTAACCTCTTTGCTTGAATGGATGAAAGAATCTGTGGTGTAGAGCACACACACTACCTAACAAATTTAAACTCCTGCTCACTGGGAGGTCTAAACACTACCTCCTTCCTGTAGCAATTAATATTCGCATAGTTGGCTACTAACCAATCCATCCCCAGAACGATATCAAAATCGTGCATGTCAAAGATAATCAAGTTAGCAGGTATCATTCTCCACTGAATCTCCACTAGGCAGTCTCGGATCACTTTACTACATATTACCACTGACCCTGTTGGTGTGACCACCTCTAACTTGGCATCTAACGATTGTGTTTTTATCTCGCACAATTCAATGAATCCCCAAGAAATGAAAGAATGCGTCGCACCTGAGTCGAACAATATAATGACTTTATTTGAAAGCACATAAATGTTACCTGTCACCACATCTCCTGCATTCTTGGCGTCGCTAGGAGTCAAGGAATACACCCGTGCCTAAGTTGTACCCCTTTGATAGTTTCCACGCGGTGTTTGGTTACTCCCCAATACTGCTACTGTGGAGGTGAGAAATTCAACATCGTGCGGCAATCTCGCGCCATATGTCTGGGCTTACCACACTAAAAATAGTCACCTGGTCTACCCCTGCACTCTCCCGAATGCCTCTTGCCACACTTAGGGCAAACAGAGTATGATGAGGTACCCTGAAATGCTCTACCACTTGTATCCCGTCGCTGGCCTCCATCGTTACCGTACCTCCTCCAAGGATCCTACCTCGCACCCATATGAGAACTAGAAGGCATCGACCTCTTTTTCGAGTTCTGAACCTCCACATCTTCCTATAGGCTTGTCTCTACCACAGTGGCACTTAACCACCAGTGTAGAGAACTCCTACACCTGTAACACAGCCACCTACTTTATAATCTCTTGCCTTAGACCCCTCTCGAACTTCCAAGTCTTGGTGGACTCATCAGGTACCATATAGGGAGCAAAACGTGACAACTCCACGAATCGGGCAGCGTATTGCTGAACAGTTAGCAGTCCCTGAGTCAAGTTTAGGAATTTCTCTACCTTTACTTTTCTGACAGCGACTAGAAAATACCGATCAAAAGAAACCTCTCTAAAGCGGATCCACATCATTGCCACCGGTACTAGTCTCTACTCCTAAAGCAGCTTTACTGCTTCCCACCATATCTCGGCCTCTCTAGTCAACTTAAATGTGGCATATAGCACCTTCTACTCATTGGTGCATCGTAGTATGGTCAAGATCTTTTTGTTCCCGAATCCAATTCTCCGCAAGGATCGGGTTGGTACTTCTCACGAAGGTAGGAATCTTCAGGTAAGTGAACTTCTCGATAGAATCTCCCATTTTAGTAGTGGGACGATCCTGCCCCCGAGAACTACGCATAACCTCAGTCATAAAATGCTAGGCAAAATCCCGAGACACCACTGTAGAGTCGCTGCCACCCTCATGGGCAACCTTCTCACTGCTACTCCCTCCGGCGATAGCGTTACTGTCCCTGGGATCCATCTTGAAGATAGAACCAAAAATAATTTAGAATTCTAATATCCTAACATGTCTGGCGCAATTATAACACTAAAATGCTCACTTTAAATAAATTCCAAATATCGACCTAAATCATTCCCCCTAAATTATGTTATACTCTGCCAATTTCATATTCCCATTCTAGTTTTCAAGTTCCTGTCCTTCCACTCGGAAACAAAAACGTCGATGGATTGCCGTGGTTTTCTGAACCCGTCGACTGATCTAGAAAAACACATAAGTTTGTCAAGGAATTTATGCCTCCAGGTTTACTAAGCAAAATTCAAAATTCTTATTCTACCCATTCTTATTCTCGTCCTACTTGAACCTATACTCTGGTAAGATCATCTGACATAGTCTGCAGAACCTAGCAACCTAGGCTCTAATACCACCTGTGACGACTCGAAAATTTAACCTGCTAAATATATCAAATATGCTCTAATACCACCTATAGCGCCTCGACCCGCCACGTGGGCTCGGAGTGCTAGTAAAACATATAAGTTTCTTTGATACTACACACACACACACACACACACACACACACACACACACACACACACACACACATATATATATATATATATATATATATATATATTGCAACCCACCCTAACTAGGGAATCTCGGGTGCACCTGTCATTACTGGAATTAAACCATACAATGGAAAGACTAAAACATCAAAACACTTTACTAGAGTTCTAACTATTCCCAAATACATACATACAACTACATGTCTATATTATACAAACCATCCAAACACAAAATGAAACCACTGGTGACTCACTAGCTCTGTTTATCACCCCCAAAAGGCTAATCCCTACCTTGTAGTAAGCTAGGCACGGTTCCTTGAAGGACTTGAAAAATGATTTGTATAACGGGGTGAGACACTTCTTGGTAAGACGAATTATATTATTATCAAAGTATGACTAGCATGAGTTCATGTGTGAATATAAAACTTTCATTATTTCACTGTATATAAAAATGATATTTTAAAACTGTACTGCACTATATATCTAAAAATATATAATTTTAGAATAGTAAACTATCGGCTCAGTATAGTCCATTAGTAGTAAATTTGCCCATATATGCATAAGAGACACAACCTGGACTGCTAAATTAGCGTTAGTACGCTATCACATACTCATACAACATGTTTCTCCCCATGACGGGTTGTGCGGCTCGAAGGCTGGACTCAACATATGGTCGCCTGACCATAGTTGAGTCAGAAAAGGGTTGTAAGTACGATTGCACGTACCTGCGGTCACCCGAAACTGCATCGGAGAGGGCCCCCTCGACACTGACCTCGAGGTAGTATTATAGCCCAGGACTCCAATCGATTATCCCAAATCACACTTCCATCCTTGTGTGATTGCACTCACTACCAACATATAGCTACGGTACCGTACTCACAATATCACATATCGCATATTTATAGGGTTCTAGAATCATATATAATCATTTACATAGTAAAAATTGTATTATAACTCACTTCGTATAAAACCTAACATTCAGTAAAACCCGGCCCCCGACCATTATATCAAAACTCGGCCCCAACTGTCATATCAAAGCCTAGCCCCCAACCGTTATATCATACTGTATAAAATCAATAAAAACATTCTGCCCAGATATGCCATTTAAAAACTGTTTTCATGCCACAGAATTTTCATCTGATAACCATAAATAAATAAATAAACTGGCAGGGAAACTTACAAGTTGCTGAAAATAGGGTCTGAGCATCTCCAGAGTTTTATTTAACTCAAACTACATATTTTTATTGAAAATAGGAGATTTCAAACCAATCACGTTAGTTTTCCACAAAAACGTATAAAAGTCCAAACGACCATTTCCATAAAACTGATTTGTTTATAAAATCATATATATCGTTTCTGTAAACATAAATTGCAATTTAACCGGTCCATAATTCAAAAACAACTGACATAATATAATTCCCTTACTTGTTCCTGAAGAAAATGTCTAAACTTTCAAAACCATGAAAATCTAACCGCATGAATCCATCGAAGATCGACGACCTACGTGCCGTGAGAAGAGAGAGAAGGTCGGAGAGCACGAGCGAAGAGTTCTCGAGCTAGGGAGACAAAAAGAACCAAAACCCTAATTTTTAGAGAGAGAAAAATAGAGAGAGAGCAAATGTAAAATATGAAAAAAAAAAATGAGTAACTTAGCCCTTAAGTAATCAGGTTCGCAGGAAAACTGTCGCCGGTTTTCATAGGTTTGACCAAACCGGCGATAGTTTGGCCTTAAACTTGCTCTCAGTTGTTTACATGTAGGAAAACCATCGACGACTTTTTTGATCCTCACAAAACCGTCACCGGTTTTCTCCTGGCCAAACCAAACTCCTCTTTTTCCTTTCCTTTCTTTTTTCTTTTATTTATTTCTTTATTTTGTTGGTTTGGGTTACTACACATTGTGTGAGAAGCTAAGTTTCCCCACCCTGCACACAAACTATTGAAGCCAAGACTTGAACTCAAATGATTGACGACAAAAATTGCACCCAATCTCCACATCTGCAAATCGTGGTAATTACCTGCATCTAAGGAAAAAGAAAATAACTTGGCCCTAGCGGCTTCGGGGGACCTTCTCTAATGCTCAAATCAATATTAAAATAGCATTTAGGACATAAAATCATAGTTTTATTTTTTAATCTTATTGCGTATTGGAATACTCTTTAGAGCCCTCCTTAAGCATCTCTCTAACCTTCTTTTACAATATGCTTTTTTTTTTCTTTCTTAAGAAAATGCACACACTATTTCACTATTTTTTACTAAAAAAATTACAATTATTTTGAGAAAAGAATTGTAAAAAAAAAAAAAGTTCATATATTTAAATTTGATAAGATGAGCATTAATAATTAATTATAAAGATATTTTAGGGCTTAAGAAATATTTTAAGATATTTATAAATAATTTTGTGACATTTTTTTATAATTTAAAATTTAGAATTAGACATAAAGAAAGAAATCCTTTTCTAGATAGACAGATCAGATATTAGAGATTATAGATTATAGCAAAAAAATTAGGAGACGCGCCCGGTCTATAGCCTCTCTCCTCGGCGTTCTCGGATTTCTCACCTGTTACAACTCCGTCTGCCCTTCCGACATCGTTCCTACTTCCTACGTCGAACACATTGAAGGAACGCCACCGCCGCCGTTCCTGCCATGGACTTCCACATGAACCACGGTCAATCATCCCCCTCTTCTTCATCCGCCGCCTCCGACCCCAACCCTAACCCCTCCTCCGGCAATCACAACGACCCGATGCATTCCTGGTGGGAATCCATCTCCAAGGCCCGCTCTCGCATCCTCTCTCTCTCCTCCGTGCTCCCTCCGTCGTCTTCACTTTCTGTCTCTTCCCTCGCTGACTCCGACCGTCCCGCCCGCTCCCTCCTGGCTTCCTCCGCTGCTTATGATGCCCTTTCCGATGTCTTGTCCTCCCCCAACTCCGGCTCTGGTTCCGATCCCCTCTGCCATTGGCTCTACGATACCTTCCACTTCTCCGATCCCGACCTCCGCCTTGTCTCCCTCTCCCTTGTTCCCCTCCTCGCCGGCCTTTACCTCTCCCGCGTCGTCTCCGATTCCTCCCCATCCCTCGCCGGATTCGAGGCCGTCCTCCTCGCCCTCTACGCCTCCGAGACCAAAGCTCGCGCCGGCAAGCCCATCCACATCTCCATTCCTGATCTTTCACAGCCTTCCCTCTATCACACTCCTCGGACCAAACCAGCTCCCGGTGCCGCTCCTGCCCCCGTCCCCTCCCCCCAGTCCAGGTCGTCTGTAGGGGTTGTTTCGGCCCCGCTCGAGCCACAGATGGCCGTGAAATCGACTAAAAGAGCTTGCATTGTTGGAGTGGCGCTGGATTGTTTTTATAAGCAGATCTCTCAAATGCCTAGTTGGTCTAAACTGGAGCTATGCCAATTTGCCGCGGCGTGGGCTGGGCAGAATTGCCCTTGCAAGGGTGAATTCGATGAGTATGAAATGGACGGGTTTTCCATGGTCAGAGATATAACAGTGGGAGGTGATGAGATTGAAACCATGGTTCAAGAAATTCAGAACTTGGAGATTGGAGAAGACAACACGAATTTGGGATCTAAAGGTTCAAGAATTCCGCTTCCTTGGGAGCTTTTGCAGCCGATATTGAGAATTCTTGGGCATTGTTTGTTGGCTCCTTTGAATTCACAAGATGTTATGGATGCTGCATCCGTTGCGGTAAGATGTTTGTATGCTAGGGCTTCTCATGATTTGGTGCCACAGGCAATCTTGGCAACAAGGAGTCTAATTCAACTAGACAAGAGAGCGCGCTCAGCTGCAAAGGCTGCAGCGACAAATGCCTCTAATGCTAACACACCAAGCAAAGCTAAGAAACCTGAAATTCTTTTGGTTTCAAAATAACTGGTGGACGCAATGCAGGTAAAGGATGACGTGTTGTATAGTGAATTTGTGGTAGCGCCATGGCATTGATGTTTAACTAAAGAAGGATTGTTTGAAATTTGATCTTGTTTTGTATTTGTATGTGAAAATTTGTGCAGGCGGCACTTGATCATTTGAATCAATGTGTGTATTTATTGTTTGATAGATCTAGAAAGCATGTGCCTTTTTCAGTTAGGAGTTGTTTATGGATGTGCCTTACGGGGGATTTGTTATTGTTTTATTGTGTGTGTAAATAACTTGGTGTTTCTTGGATTCATGGCGGTTGGTTAAAGGTCATTGCTTTTAAGTGATGTGTCCTACATTTTTATTTTCTGTTTTTCTAGTCAAACAATTTGTTGCTTACTGTAAATGCACTAAAAACTAAGTCTTTCATTCTAAAAGCTGTCCTCCATTTTTTTTTTTTTTTGTCGGTTTTACAGTTGCTTCCTGTTTATTGTTATTCTTATTGAAATTTTGGTATCTCTTGATTTTTATTTGAAATTGACATATTATAATATCTTAGCTTATCATGCAAAGGTTAGTTAATAATTGGTTTTGATCAGTAAGAAAAAGATCAAAATCTGTTTAGACTTAAATTAAGCTAAGGAAACAAGATGACAAGCCTGCAATGAAACTATACATGCAGCAGATCAACTATCCAAGAGGCATAAACTTATTCACTATGGATAAGGTATGCATCAGAGCTAAAGAATCAGCTATTGAACTTCTTGCTTGCAGACAATGTAGGAGGATACAAATTTGACATTCTACGTTCTACGGTACATGTAATACTTATTTTAATGCTGCTTTTTTTAAAGTCAAAGAGACTCCAGTGGAATCCTTTGCCATATATTGTTGATTTTATTGCATTTGAACTCAAATAGTGATTTCAAGTTTCCTATACATCTATGCCCTAGAAATTTTGTCTGGTTTATGTTGTTTTTTTTTTTTTTAATTTTTTTTTTATCAGGCAACGAGAATATACATTTGAAGGCATCAAGATGTAGCCAAAACTGAAAGAAATGACGCGTAAAATAAAAATTCATTAATACTTTCATTTATTCACTAGTAGAGTTGTAGATTTCAGATAAACTCTGTTATTAGAACTAATTATTTATAGCCTCTCATGACTCTGTTGTTTCCTTTATTATTACCACCTGCCTTGAGATCATTGATGGTCTAATTAGGTTGTTAAAGGCATAAAGCTGCCAAGCTCCACACCATAGTGCTTCTATGGGCATAGGTGAGGTGCATCAGCACAGGCACACTTGAGGTGCAAGGGATTTGGAGTGTTAGGTGCAAAAATTAAAAATAAATAATTCTCCTTGTTGATTTTTTCCCCTTGGCAACCATTTCTTTCCATTCTCTCTTTATATCTCTCTGGCCATTCAAGAAAGAAAAAAAATAGGAAAGAAACAAATTTATTATACAATAAACAATAGAAGGAAAAATCTGTAATATAATATAATACGACTTAGTACATATAATACAGCATTATAATATTATATTACACAATATAGTGCTGTTCTATAATATGATATTATAAGCAACCACTCCATAAAAAGTTTAAGCCGGTAGGTGTTGTTAGGTGGTGGGCCAACAACATATATTAAGCTACTCAGCTCTCCCCTGTCTTGTGTGACCCTATGATAGTTGTTCAATGTGCAAGGGTACTTGGAGCCTAGGTGCGAGGTGTAGGTGCTTTCCTTATGAAGGTGAGGTGCATGTTTAAAATTGTGTATAAGATGTCTTATTGATTGATTCTTAATTTGTGAAGACATTAGCACTAATATTTGATTTTATTGAGGCCAAAATATTCAACATTATTGTTAAAGCTTGATATATATTGTTGGCTCACAACCTAACTACTTAAGAATTTAGGTAAAATGATAATCTAACTTGGTATCAGAGCTCAGGAGGTCCTGAGTTCTAGTCTTGTTGCTTGCGTTTATTATTTTAAAAAGTTAGTATATTTCTTGTAATGGGGTGTATATCTATCGTGTGTGCATCTCTCCACATGCTGTTGGGCTGCATGTGAGGAAGTGTGTTAAAGCTTGATATATAAATGGTAATCTAACAATTATTTTGCTAACTGTATTTGTATTTGCATGCCATTGATCGAATATATTGAGCTTACCTCTTTCTAAAAAAAAAATTCAATACAAGAACATAAATGCATAAAAAAATACTATTACCTATAGTTGGTTATTTACATAATTGGTCATTGAACCTTTGACTTAAGTTCAAAGTGGTCACCAAACTTCATTTTGGTGCAATTCTGGCACTGAAGCATTGTGATTGCTTCAATGCCATCTAATTTTTAACACTGGTTAAACCAACTTGATGGAATGCTTATATAGCATTCTGCACTTTCCAGTCAGCCTTCCAATCATTAGATGCCCCACCAAAGTTTTTAATTTTCATCTTCTTTTTCTTTTTGAGTGAGAGAGAGAGAGAGAAGCCCCCACAAGATCAGCCTTCAAACCCACCAACACATCAAACCTTACTTAAGCCCCATAATGGCCCTGTTTTAGTAGCTCCTTCCTTCCATCTAAGTCTGCCTAATGAAACCACCTTCTGTCCCACAACCTGTATGTTTAGCTCACCAACAGCTCATTTGCCACCTCTGCTGAGACCAGCACTGCCGCCCCACCTAGCACCGTGACAGCACCACTGTGCTGCAGCTCTGGTGGTAGATGGTGCCAGTAGCATGATGGCCTGGTTTTGGTAGGAGATGATGGTGGAGAGGCTGTCATAGTAGATGGAAGCGTACCTATCGGGTTTTCTGATGATGCTAGTGAACTACATGGTGGCTGAGATCATTGGCAGCAGCAATGTTGATGCTGTAGAGGGCAGCACTGACCAATGTAAACTGGGGTCGTAGACTAACCACATGGTGAGGGCTTTGATGCCTGCTAGGAGGAGGATGGTTGTGATGCATTGTTCAGATGCTGCAGCCTAGAGTGTTTGGGAGTACTCAAAAGCCATGATGCCTTTGTTTTTGGGATAGCTTTCACTCATTTTGGGGTGGTTTGGTTTTATGGTAATGGACTGTGCTCTTCTACCATGAAAGTAGGTTTTAAGGTATGTATACACACATGGGAAAGGGCATTTCCCATAAGCATTAAAAGGTTGTGAAAGATTGTCATGCAAGTGCGGATGCAGCCTAGATTGTTAGGGAGGGAGTCAGAAGCAATGGCGCATTTGTTTTTGGGATGACTTTCGCTCAATTTGGGGTGGGTTTGTTTTTTGGTGAACTGTGCTCTTCTGGCATGAGAAGAGGTTTTAGGGTGTATACAAACACACACACACACGGATGCACCTTGTTTCTTAGTGATTCTTTTGCCATTGCCTCATTTGAGTTAAGGGTTGTAGTTTTCAGTGACAATGATTCTAGTTTCTGTGGTACTTACTGCTACCCTTGCAGCTTTGGTATGTTGAGCACCATACACATTTTGATGGTACAATTTCTTGTGCTTTTGTCCACAGTTGTCAAATTGAGATTCTAATTGTAAATCAAAATTCCAATTTAGGGAATCGTGATTCAAGAATCGAATCAAATCATAAGATTCAGTACAAATTTCCAAAATCAATTCTAAATGATAGGCATATAGTGATATGTGAACAATAAGAAAAATAGTGTACATTTGCATTTTGACAATAAAAAAAATCATATTTCATGTGTATGATTTTCCTAAACAAATGAAAAGTAATGGAATGAGTCAAGAAATATTAATTAAAAAAATGAACATTGTGTTGTTTAAGGGAAGGAATCTAGAAAAGACAATGAAAAAACTGAACTTGTGGTGTTTATCAACAATTAAAAAAAAATTTCATGCATATTCCTTCTTGAATTAAAAAAAAAAAAACTTTAAAAAATAATAATAATTAAAAAAAAATACTAAAAAAAAAGAAAAAAAACTTTTGAATCTTAACAACATAATAAATCGTGGGTAACACCTTAGCCAATGTGTGTTTTTCCCCTTTTTCTCAATGGCAGAACACTATACTCTGAGAGTGAACATGGTTTTGTGAAGGCAACATAAAACCTAAAGTTCTATTTTCTCCTCTTTTTTAGCACAAAAAACTGGTGTAGATGAGGAATGGAAGGTAATTGTGTAAAAGGAAACCAATTAAAGGAAAAAAAAGAAAAGAAAAGAAATGGGGCCAATCAGGCCTATTAGGATATAATGGGTCTAGAATAATGTGAGTCGATAGATTTGGATCGATTCGCTAGATTCACGAGGTGAATCAATAGATTTGGCAACAATTCAGTTGATTTTAGATTCGCTAGTAAGATTCGAATCGATTTGGTGTAGAATTGATATGAATCGTATGAATCAAGTCTTGAATTGAAAGATTCTAACAACTATGATTGTGTCAGATTCCGGGTGTTGGAATCCTGTGTCTGAGAATTTTCATTCATTTTATTTATTTATTAGAGATGCTCATTGGTGACTAGTTTTTAGTCTATTTGGGAGTTGTTTGATTCTCATTTTTTTAGACATGTATTGTTATTGCTGGCTTGTTATGGACAGTGTGTTTGCATTCATATCATTCATGTGGAGTGTGCAGTTTGGCTCACCTTTCTCTCCATTTTTGCTTGCTGAGTTTATTCAAATAAATAGAAAATTAGATTACTTTGAATGTCTAAATATTTAACTGATTTACCGGAGATTTTCTTTTGGCTTCTGTGATTTTGGGGAATGCTCTGTCGATTTTAAGGAAAAAAGATTGATGATAGAAAACAGTGATGATTTGAGGATTGAAACAATATAGCAGAGAGTGACCATCAGTGATGGTCAAAAATAGAGGCAGCAGCAACTCTAAATCTCTAATTGCTGCTTTGAATGCTGCTTTATTTCCTGGGTTAACAGGGATGTCAGAGTGGGAAAAGGTCACTCTTGGCCGCAACTGATGTTTTGTATAAAGCATGTACATGTACCCTTTGAGAAGTAGAAGCAATCATGTATATCTGATTCAAAGCGTGGAAGGCATTTCCTTCAGCTTGCTGCTTCTGTCAGTTCTATGTTTGTGTGTGTATATACTACACACACACACACACACACACACACATATATAAATATATATATATAATGTGCACCCTCTCCTTCTCTTTTCTATGCACAGCAGTAGGGGACCTCCTGCATATTGTACCTCCACAGCAGCCTGCTTTGCCTCCTTGGCATCTTGAAGATAAACCTCTCTCTAACCTGAGACCACTCTTGATTCTCTCACTTCCTCTGGCTCTCCAAGCTTTGAGCTCTTTCCCAGCTCAGCCTCCAGCTGTTAGCTGTCCCTTCAAGGCTTCCCCTATCATGCCAACCAGAATAAAAATGTCCGGAAGAAGCCATCCACTGTGCTGGAAGGATCCAACTTCAAAGCCGTTGCAGCAATGCCCTTGTACCTGTCTGGCTGGGGGAGAGTCGCTGCTGCTGTGTTTTGTAGCTGCTGCGAATCTGGCCTGTTATCTTTATCTCTCTCTCTCTCTCTCAAAAGGAGGAAAATCAAAAGGTTTGGTGGGGCATTTGCTGATTGGGATGTTGTTACATGTTGACTCGGATGCCATATACGCACTCCCTCAAGTTGGTTCAGCTGGTGTTATGAATTTGATGGCATTGAAGCATTTTAAGAGCCTCAATGCAAGAATTGCAGCAAATTGAAGTTGGTGATCACTTTGAACATAAGTCACAATGCCCAACTATGTGATGAACCAACTATCAAGTATAGTCAACATAAGGCCCTTTTGAATTTGTTAATTATATCTAATTATGTTTCTTGATTCACTTCCATATTGCTCGATATGGTCTACAAACAACAACAAGAAGCCTTAGTCTGACTAGGTGGGTCGGCTATATGAATCCTTTTCCACCAATTCACACGATTGAGTGCATTTTCCTTGGCTAGTTTAAGAGTTATTAAATCCCTTCTCATTGTCTCATTCCATGTTCTTTGAGGTCTACCTCTACCCTTGGTACTACTAGTTACAATAACTCACTCCCTTGTACTGATGCATTGCTTGGCTTGCATTTCAAATGTCCAAATCATTTAAGCCACTCCTCCCTTATCTTATCTTCTACCTGTGCTATGCCTAGCTTCTTACTAATATGTTTGTTCCTTAATTTATCTCTTAATGTTATACTACTCATCCACCCACTTTTACTTTTTGGATATGGTGTTTCTTAGTTGCCTAACATTCTAATCCTTAGAGCATGGCTAGTCTTATAGTTGCCCTATATAACTTTCCTTTAGGGTATTATAGGATCACATGGCACACCCGAAACACTCCTCCATTTTATACAATTTGCTCCAACTCTGTGTTGCATCCTCTTCAATTTCCCCTTCTCCTTGCATAATGGGTCCAAGGTAACAAAATATATTAGTGCTATTAATTTATTGATTATCAAGTTTAATTTATGACAAATGTTCTTCCTTGTTTGGCTGAAATAACATTTCATATATTTCATCTTATATCTACTCCGTTGAGCTCATATTTGTTCTCCATGGTTCTAACCAAGGTCTTAAATTTCAATTTTGACTCAAATTTTGGAGCTCCAAAAGTATGGAAATTTCGACAGAAATTTCAATTTGAAAAAATAACGGAAATTAGTAGTAAAACATTGAATTCTTTGTGAAACTTTAGAAATGGTTAACAAACACAATAATATAAGTTTTAGGACTAATATATTACAAATTAAATACATCTATGTTTTGTATGAAGTGGAAAAGTTGTAAAATAGTATGTGTATCAAACATATTTGTAAGATAATATATATTAAACATATTCAATTAATACAAATGAATTTCATAAATCATTTAAATATTATTTATTATACAAATAATGATAATTTAGACATGAATGGTTAAAATTAAATAAAATGTTATTGTAAGTTTATTTTTTTCATATAATTTTAAAAACACTTGTAATAATCTTTTTTTTCGATAAAATAAATAAATAAATTAAAATAGAAATTTCACTTCACTCCTAAATTTTCATTTGAATTTTGACGAAATTTCATCATATAGTTAAAATTTCGACAAGTTTCACTAAAATTTTGAGATTTCGATAAATTTCAAATGATTCGTTGAGATTTCGATGGAAATTATGCAAGACGGAAATCGACTGCCATTTCGATTTCGAGGGTTACGGAAATAGGAAATTTCGACGGAAATTTTGACAATTTCGTGGAAATTTAAGGCCATGGTTTCTAACTTAGATTCTATTGCACTCCTACTTTCATTAATTAAACAATATTATCTGCAAACAACATACACCATGGGACTTGTTCTGGATATTCCTAGTGAGTTTGTCAATCACTAAAGTGAAAAGATATGGGCTCAAAGTAGAATCTTGATGTACATCTATTGTGATTGGGAATTCTCTGGACTTTCCTTTAGCAATCTTACTGCTAGTTGTTACTCACATCAAATATATCCTAAATGACATCAGTATCTCTACCGTCGTCTCTTTTATTTTATTTATTTATTTTTTCTAAAACTCCATCAAATAACTTCCCTAGGTATCCCATCAAAGGCTTTCTCTAGGTCAATAAAAACCATATGCAAGTCCCTCTTCTTTACCTAAAATTTTCCCTCTCCTCTTGCAGTCTTAATGCAAGTTGTTACTCATATCATATATATCCTAAATGACATTAGTATATGTAGTTATCTAAAGCCTTCCCCCCCCCCCCCCCCCCCCTTTTTTGTTTTTTTTCTAGAACTCCGTCCAATAGCTTCCTTAGATATACCATCATAGGCTTTCTCTAGGTCAATAAAAACCATATGCAAGTCCCTCTTCTTTTCCCTAAACTTTACCATTAACCATCTTAAAAGATAAATTACTTTTGTTGTCAATCTCTTGTAGGCATAAAGCCAAAACAATTCTTTGAGACCCTAGTTTCTAATCTTATTCTTTGTTCAATTACTCCTTCCCATAGTTTCATCTTATCTTAAAAGTTTAATTCTACAACAGTTATTACAATTTTGACTCTCACCTTTATTTTTGTATACAAGTATTAATGTGCTTTTTGTCCATCCTTTTGACATTTCCTTGGTTTCTATCATAGTGTTTGATAAATTAGTTAACCATATACTTCCTTTATTCGCTAAGCATTTCCAAATTTTAATTGGATGTTGTTTGATCCTATAGTTTTCCCAGTTTCATCTTTTCTAAAGCCATCTTAATTTCAATGACTCTAATTTTGCGAATGAATCTCATATTTTGAGTCTTTTCCTCAGTTGCTAATGACTCTAATTTCTCTTTACTGATAAAAAAAAAAGTTCAAGCTTTCAATTTGGTTTTCATTAAACAACTTATTAAAGTATCTTTGTCACCCGTCTTTTATGCCTTCTTCTTTAACCAATACATTTTTCATTTTCATCCTTTATACATTTTATGTTACCTAAATCTTGCACTTTCTTTCTTGCCTCTAGCAAGTTTATATATGTCTCTTTCCCTATCTTTTGTATATAGTCTAGCATATAAATTATCATAAGCTTTATGTTTAGCTTCAATAATGACCTTTTTTGCACCCTTTCTTGCTTCTTTATACTTAAGATTTTCTATGTTTCTAGTTTCTACAACTTTGTTTTACACCAAAATATTTTTGACTTTACGACTTTTTGGACATCTTGATCCCACCACCTACTTTCTTTATTGCTAAGAATCTTCCACTAGATTCACCTAAAATTTCTTTTACTATCTTTTTAGCAGACCTAGCCATCTTATTCCATAGTGTGCCCGCATCTACCTTATCCCCAACTATCTAATCACCCTCTTTGATTACTTTATCTGGAAATTTTACTATATTTTCTCTCTTTGAACTCCACCTAGTGCTCTTGCATTAATTTATGTTGGTCTGTCTCTCTCTCTTTCATTTTTAATACATTTATCTAGTAATAGAATTCTATGTTGCTTAGTCAAACTTCTCCCTGGGATAAGTTATAATCATTACATGGTGAATGATCCCCGCTCCTGGTTAGGAAAAAATCTAAATGGCTTTTATTTTGTCCACTCTTGAAGGTTATTAAGTGTTCTTCCCTTTTCTTAAAGTAGGTATTCATTATTAAGTGGTATGTTGCCGTAATGGCCATTATGGTTTGTTACATGCCATTATTGCTTGCTATCTATTCTATTATGCTCCCAAACTACGGATTGCTTTAAATTTTTTTTTTCTACTCTATTTTTTTGTTTTGTTTTGTGTGTGTGTGTGTGTGTTTATTTATTTATTTATTTTTATTTCAACCTTTAAAATTTGAAAAAAAATTTATAAACTATATTCATTGTTTTAAATATCAAATAATCAATGATTAAAGTTAAATTAATTGAAGATAAACATACTGAGTGGTGTTTGAAGCAAGCAAAATCATATTTTAGAAGTTTTTTTTTTCTATTGGTTAGGTATGATATTTTTGAATTCAGGTAGTTTGGTTTGATGTTTATGCTTTTACATGATTGTGCTATGAAATATAATATATATATATATATATATATATATATATATATGTTCTATCATTTATGTTTCATTATTTTTTATTTCTTAGTTTATATTAGATTTACCTATTGTAAATAGTGACTAGTAAGTTAGTAATAACGATATGACTTCTCTCCTTTTAGTTACTAAAGAGGCAATATAACATTCAACATGTTTAGCATATGTTATGCGTAACTTGATTAATAATTTCAAGTACTTCCTTGAATTTTATCATCTGACTAATGTCCCAACTTCCAAGTCCCAACAATGTGTATCTTAGTGTATCCATAGCCTTCATAAATGTACTTAGAAAAAGGTTTCTTTTCACCTTATACGCAGACATGAGGGCAAAGAAGAAATACTCCAAAAGATAGGCATCAAAACAACTCTAGGTGCCCTTTTATGGACTTCCTTTGCCCATTTACAAGAATTCCATTTTTCAAAGTTAAACATCTTCCCTTGTTGAAGATGTATTGAACAAAATGTGATAAGAAGATGCATATCTTGTCACCCTAGGCCTAAGTAATTCCTTTCCCTCTGCAAATTACTTTTTTATATTCACCAACAACACTATTATGAGTACAATTGTTTACGAATACTACTATTTTCAAAATTGTAGAAATTGTAGGTATCTTCCTAATATCCTCCAGCATCAAATAAATGGAATGTTCAACATGCGGTGCTTAATATAAATGTGGCCTCTTTGTTGTAAACAAACTCCCTATTGAAAATCAAGGCATTAAAAACACTAAAATAAATATTATATACAATTAAATTAAGTTTTAGGAGTAAGTCATCAATTTTGATATTTGAGAACATGCGTTTTTTGCACGTGCCTCAATATAATTAGTTTAGGGCATTATTTGTCACCACCTGAATCACGTTCTGTTCCCCAATTTGCTTGAGCCATTTCATCAAGCAATTTATGTTGTCTATCCGTAATCTTCACGAAGGAACTCTACTACAACAACAACAATAACAAGTCTTAAGTCCTACTGGGTGGGGGATTGAGAATATGAATCCTTTTTTGCCTATTCACATGATCGAGGGCATTTTATTCGGCGATCTTAAGAGCTATTATATCTTTTCTCACTATTTTATTTCAAGTTATTTTAGGTCTACCGCTACCTCATCTACTACTATTAACAATAACTAACTCACTCCTCTTCATTAGGGAACTACATGGCCTACGTTTCAAATGCCCTAACCATCTAAGTCGCTCCTCTCTTATCTTATCTTCTATTGGTGCTATGCATACCTTATTGTGAATATATTCGCTCCTTAATTTATCCTTTAAATTTATATCACTCATTCACCTTAGCATTCGCATTTTTGCAACTTTTACTTTTAGGATATGTTGTTCATTAGTTGCCTAACATTGTGATTCATATAGCCAAGGTCTTAAATTTTGATTTCAGCTGAAATTTCGAGGCTACAAAAATACAAAAAGTTTGATGGAACTTTTGATATCTATGTCAATTTCGGTTTCAACTTTAAAAATGATGGAAATTATGAGTAAAGCATGGAATTATTTTATTAAACTTGTGAAATTCTCAATAAACATAATAATGTCAGATTTTGTACTAAAATATTATAAATAAAATACATCAATGACATATATGTGGTGTATGAGGTGCAATAAATTGTAATATAGTAATAATAATAAAAATATTCAATTAAAGTAAATGAAATTTGCAAATTAGTTGAATATAATTGAGCAAACAAAAAGCCGAAGCTAATATATAACTTTAATTTTCCATACAATTTCATAAGTATGAAAGCTATCATTCATATCCTTCCTACAAGAATCTTTAGTTTCAATTAAAAAAAGGTTAATCAAGTGAGAAACTTCTATTTGGTTTTCAAATCTCATATTTCAAGGAAATTTTATTTTATGGTTAAAATTTGCCAAATTTCGCTGAAATTACAAGATTTTGATAAATTTTAGATGATTCGTGGAAATTTTGATTGAAATTTTGCAAAAAAGAAATTAACTGCCGTCTCAATATGAGGTTGGTGGAAAGTGGAAATTTTTAGATGGAGATTTTCGACAATTTCGCAAAAATTTAAGACCATGCATATAACATAGATGGTCTTATAGTTGTCCTATAAAACTTTCCTTTTAATTTTATTAGTGTTCTACTATCACACAACTTGTCTGAAATACTCCTCTATTTCACCCACCTGCTTTAACTCATGTATCCCTCTTCCATCTCTCCCTATGCTAGTATGACAGATCAAGGTATCAAAATCTAGTAGTGCTATTAATTTCTTGATTATTAATCTTAATCTTATCTCCAATATCCCCCTAATGGTCATATTAGTAGGCAAAACAAGTAAGCAAGCAGTAGGTCCAACTTTCGTTAGGATGGAGACAAGGCCAATGGCATGTGCATGTAGCGTTTTAAATGAATTTCAAGGGTAGCGTTTGGTTCTAATGTGAACCATAACACTATCACCCTCTAGTTCTAAAATGCACATTTGCAGCAAGTTTGTAATTCATATTACTCATGGCAAATTTTCCTTAACCACAACATGCACCTCATGGATGTTGAGAACAAAGGACTTAGCAAGCTCTAAAATACGAGCACTCAGTGGCAAAGGAACAAGATCAATGCGTGCATACAAAAGAGCTCTTACATGTGCTCATATTCACTAAAATTATTATTAGCAAACCCGAGTGTGGGTAGCACCAAGCCCTAAGTGCCCTATTTTTCTCCCACTATACAGCTAAGTAGGTCACCAACATCAAGGCCAATAGCACCAACCTCAACATGCAACTCACCTCATGAAGATGTATCAAATGGTCCCCCCTAGTCTTACTTAAGATCCATATATCATTGAAGTAGACCTCTAGGAATTTTCATATTGATGGATGTGAGACTTGTCATAACCCTCATAAAATTGCTAGGAGTATTAGAAAGTCCGAAAGAGCATGACCAACCACTCAAATAAACCATCCCGAGTCTTAAAAGCAGTCTTCCACTCATTTCCTATATAGTCTAAGGATCACTTGGAACCAATTATAGGAAAGTATTTTCTAGAAAAAGTACTTATCTAACCCCCTTTGGGATGTGTTAAAAAATATGTACTACCTGAATTATGTACTACGTGTCAATTTTAGAGTGGTCTGAGATTATTTATTATAAGTACTTTTTCAAATAAGTACTTTTTAAGAAAAATACTTTTTCAAAAAAATACTTATTTTCCTAAAAAAAAAGGTTGTTTGGAAAGGTTCTTTTTGAAATAAGTACTTAGTTGAGTGTAAACCAAACAGTAATTATTGATACAAGTACTTAATTTAAGTATTTTTCATTATAAGTACTTTTTTTTTTAAAGACATTCCATGAGGGGGCTGATTCTAATTAGTGATATCCATTGCACGGGTCAATCTTGGAGTACCAACTAAAACCAGCTAGCATGTCGAGCATATCCTCTAATCTAGGTATAGGGGACTTTTACTTGATGATAATCTTATTCATGTCTCTATTATCCACACATCCTCACAATTCATCCTTCTCCGGGCTTAGAAGGGCTGGCACAGCACAAGGACTAAGGCTATATCTGACAAAGCCCTTCTCAAGGAGTTCTTGTACCTACTTTTTCCCTCATTGGGGTTCATCCTATAATGAAGCAAATTTGGTAACTATGCACTATGATGAGATCAATGGCATGCTAATGTCTTGCATGGGTGGATACTCATTAGGAAGCTCGTTAGGTATTACTTTAGATAATTCAATTAATAACTTCTTACCTAGAGTGCATATTCACATGGTAACTCACCTTTAAGAAACTTTTCAGGCTATGATTGCTAAGAAACACATATTTCTAAGCTTTCTAGCAATTTAGTTACTTCTTGTTCCTAAACTTAGGATTATTGGGTGTGGGCTTAGTAGGGGTCAAAGTGATCTTCTTGTCTTTGTTCCTAAACACAAATGTTTTCTTACCGTAATTGGCCACATCAAGCTCATTTAACCACGGGCACCTAACTGGACATGGGCTGCATCCATCACGAGTACATCACTATCTATCTTTACGATCTCCCATTTTTATGGGTACAAGGAACCTCTCACATTTGTCCTGTTTACCCAATCCACTCTAAAAGCATGGTGGCATGGCTCTCCCTTAAGGTTTAAGCTACAATTCCTACTTTGAGTATATCTTTGGGGATTGCATTCATGCTACTACCTGCACTAATAACCAAACTTCATGCCCTATCTCATATAATTAAAGTGGAAAAAGTTTATTTATTTCCACAGTAATAAATGTCTGGTTGCTCTTGTTGGTAGCATTATTGGTAGTTTTTTTTTTTTTTATGAAATAAATATTTAAAATTGCTCCTTTAGTCTCACATTGCTTTCAACTTTTTGAATTTATATGGCATGCTTCTTTTGACAGCAGCTTGGTTTTTGGAAACCTTTCAGACATGTATATCGAGATGATAGACTTTGGTTTTGGTCCGTCTACATTGAATTGCGTACTAAATCTGTGTATAATCATGAAGGAATGGGCCAGTGGTAATGGGCTTGCACCCTGCATTTGATTGCAGTTCAAACTTCACCAACCTCCTCCCCACTTATTTATCCCACAAAAAATAAAAAAGGGTCTATATAGAACTATTTAGCTTCTGCGTTGGGGTAGACAATATTAGTAAGTATTGATCTCTACGAATCTACGTAAATTTTATACAAAATGGTTCAAAATCATGTGATTTGAGAGCCATGCCCCATTGAATTGAGGGGGATGCATATGTATTTCTCATAATTTCAAACAAGTTATCTGTCACTCATTTTTTCCCCTAAAAAAAATGTGCACATCTGATATCTTTGACATTTGCATATATTTTCATGAGAAAAAAATTCATTTATGGTTTGAACCAAGTTACCTTGAAGGGATCATAACATTGCTAATGTCATTTGAGGACAATGCAGCCCTCCTTAGTCCTTAGCCATGGAATTGGATTTTGAAGTTATTGCTTGTAGTCTGTAGAGAGCACAGAACAATACATTCAATGGTATGGCTAATAATTTTTTTAGAATGGTGAGATTCCACTTTCTGTGGGTGAATTTTGTTGCCTGTAGATAATTTAATAACATTAGAACAGCCACTTCAAAAAGCAATTCTGTATTTTTCCAATGTCTATGATCTAGATTTTCTGTGGGTCATTGTTTTCATTTTGTAGACTTAACCATGCTGGTAGCCTGGTACTGCTATGATTAAGTTCTGTATTATTATCTACTTTTTTTTTCCCCATGGTTTGGGGGCTGGGGGTGATTTTGTTAATTAGTGCCCCCTTAAGATTGTTATGATGCAGGTAAAAAATGTTGTGTTTCCTGATATATGCTACTGCTGAATTGGATGTAATGGCCTATGCAATGGTTCATTCGAAAGATCATTTGCAAGTCTGTTTTAACTTTTTGAGTATTTCCTGCGACATGTTTGCTTCAGTATATTTTTTATCATGGTTTTTAAAATTGTAATTGTTAAAATCATGATCTGGGTCATAGGATTGTATTACTTTACTAAAACGATGCCGATCCTGCCTAGAATCGCAAATTGGTAGGATTGTAGGAGGATTGTACTAGGATCTTAGAATGTAGTGGGATCTGGTAGGATCATAACTAAAATACTTCTCATATAGGTTGGGCTTTTGTTTTGTTTAACTTATGCATGAAATAGACAACTTAGAAAGTGATTTGGTTTATTTCATACTGAGGAAATTATGACTGAAAAATTTATGTTTTGGTTCATTGGTGATTATTAATGGGTGCAAACTTTACAAATTAATAATGAAGATAGGTGAATAACACATTGTTGCATTTAACAATAATAATGATAATGATAGTGATGATTTTGATGATGGTCTTGGTTAAGCCATTGATGATAGTCTTAGTGATACTAATGAGACACATGGTGGCTTGGATGCTGACATTTAAGGTAGAAGCTAGCTTGATCGTTTAGCTTTTGTTAAGAATATTTTTGAAAAAGAAAAATGGATATTCAAGTTGTATGGTTGTTTGTTGACTCATTTGTGTTAAAAATTATTTCATTTTCTTTGTAAGCTGGTTTGATTAAGTTAGGACTGCAACAGCACTTCATCTTTTCATATGCATGGTCTTAAATTTCCATGAAATGGTTGAAATTTCCGTTGAAATTTTCAATTTCCGTCGAAATTTTCAATTTCCGTCACCCTCGAAATCAAAATGGCCGTCGATTTCCGCATTGCATAATTTCGTTGAAATCTCAACGAATCATTCGAAATTTATCAAAATCTTGAAATTTTAGCGAAACTTGTGGAAATTTTAACTATATGATAAAATTTCTTCAGAATTCAAATGAGAAATTTAGGAGTGAAGTGAAATTTTTATCTTAATTTATTTTATCGAAACAAAAGATTATTACAAGTGCTTTTGAAATTATATGAAAAATTAAACTTACAGTATTTAAATGATTTATGAATTTCATTTGTATTAACTGAATATGTTTAATGTACATTATCTTACAAATATGTTTGAATTACATACTATTTTACAAGTTTTCCATCTACAAAACATAGATTTATTTAATTCGTAATATAACTTATATTATTATGTTTGTTAACAATTTCTAAAAGTTTCAAATAATTTCTTCCTTTATTACTAAATTTCTGTTGACATTTCCGTACTTTTAGAGTTCCGAAATTTGAGTCGAAATTGACCTTGTTCATATGTTTGTAATATGAGGGCCTAATTTTTTTTTACTCTTTCTACACTTACTAGCTAATTTTGTAGGTTTATATTATAGATGTTTATGAAAAAAACAACATGCAAATTCACTTTTCATATTTATTTATGTATTTAGTAGAATCTTATGGTCTTCAATTTGACTGTACGATCCAATCCTGCAAACTATCCTAGCGATCCTACGTGGGATCCCGATTTTAAAAACCTCGTTTGTGATATTTTAGAAACTCTTTTAAGGTCATAGTTATTTCAATATTTTTTGAACTTTGCTTTCACCCGTACAAGGCTCCCACGAATTAGACCAGTTTTCTGTAGTTGTTCCTTGTCAAAATGAGGGCTTCCATTCATAATGCTGTCTTGGTTGGGACTCCCTTTCTTGATGCTAAAGAGGTTGTGATTTCATTAATTATCTTGTTATGTTTTTAATGTCTTGATTGCATAATTGTATAGCATATTATGCTTTTTTTGTTTTTGTTTTGTTTATATGGCATACTGTTTTAGCGATTGAATTTGGTTAGAATGTTATTTTCATCATTGATTTGGCGTTGGTGTCCATTGTACATGATCCAACTTCGTTAGCGTTACTACAGATTTTGGTAAAATCATATGGCTGGAAAGTTTACTGATAAAATGATATAAAAAGTACACATTAGGACAGTGAAGTTCATTAAAATACTAATCGACGGGACGGGCAATGCATGTGCATGTGCCTGTGCATTGCGCACAAGCACATACATAAAATATGCAATTACCATGCACAATCACTAAACACAGTATGATTAGGATTAATGCTTTCTATAATGGTGGTCTTGCTGCTGTATAAATTTTGTTCTTCAGAATTTATAAGCGACTCTTATTGTCTCTGTTGGTATATTTGAAATGCCAAGGGCTTGGTATGTCATCGTCTTTCTTTCTTGAGGTTTTCTTCTGCTCATTGCTAATCATCCTTCGTATGAGATATTTGGATCTGAGGATCCTTCTGAAGAAAAGGAAATGTACGCTTCATAGTTTTGATGACACTATCCATTCTCTATGCATGCATAATTTGTTTGTTGGGTTTGCATATTGATAAAATGATGTTTGTTCTCTACGATTCATTGTACTTGAAGAGAGATAATCATTTTAAAATTTAAATAGATAAATGGGTTATATAGAGTTTATACAATAATATTTTTATGAATGAGTAATGTGCAAAAAAAAAAAAAAAAAAAAATAGTACACGTAAGAGAGGCAAATGAGAAAATCACAATTTTTAAAAATTAGATTGATCAATGAATAAATTAATATTTAAATGAATAGAGTCGCAAATTGAAAAAATACTAGACAAAATACGCCGATCACCTCTGAGATTTGACAAGAAGGCAGAAACCTTTCCTGAGGTTTCAAAAATTTCAAAAACATCCTCTAAAGTTTCAAGAATTTCAGAGGCTATTCTGAGGTCTGTCAAAAAAAAAAATGTTTCCTACCCCCAGGGTGTGGTTCAAGTGGTAGTACGGGTTGCAAGAGTGTCTTTCACGAGGTCAGATGTTCAAACCCTCTTGAGCTCGTTTCCGCTCCTGAACTCCTAAATTTACCCTCCCTTTGGAGTTGTGGGGTCAACTTCAAGGGGCGCAAAATTAGTCACGTGGACCGTAAAACGGACGCGTGGATGCCCGGTTCGTAATCCAAAAAAAAAAATATAGTTTCCTTAGTGCGACAAATTGGAAAGTTTCATTAAGAAAAATCGTAAGAATTCTAAAGTAATCATAGAATTTTCCTAATAATTTTAATTTTTGGTTATTATAGCGACTAACAATTTTAAAAAATTAATATTTTTAAATGACGAAAATAATAATTAAAAATCAATATAAAGCATCTCTGTTCTATTGGGATTGTAATAATAAATAATTCTGGAGGCCCAAGACCGACGGCCGAAAGAGGTTGGGCTTGATATATTGTTGGATCTTTTTTGTAGCCTGCTCACGTGGACCTTGTGGGCCGTCGGGCCCAAAAAAAATTGTCTCGGGGGGAGCCCACTTCTCTGCCTTTTTCGGAAAATTTAAAAGAAATTTATTAGAATTTTACATTACCTCTAACTACTCAAATTTATACAAATTTGTTTCTAAAGCGAGTCTCCAGGGAAGAGATTTTGAAACTTGGATTTTTAGTTCACATTATTTTAGTTTAGAATAAACTCAATATAAATTTATAGTGTGATTTGTGTAATTCACACAATTTAAATTTAAGATCTAAATCTTATACTCTTAAATTAAATTACTTATAAAATGATAAAAAAGGAAATTTGATAGCGCTTAAATTAAAATGCCAAATTTGTCCTTCATTTGTTATTCATATAAAATCAAAATGACACCCATATCCCAAAATTAGAAGCCATTACATTCCCTATATTTGCTTATTCAGGTTTCCTTGTCTTTTATGCTTCCTCTCTCCCTCAACAGAATCTAAGTGTCTCATATATCGCTCTGTATCCCGTATTTCTCCATTCACACGTTTTAGGTATATCGCTTCAACTATCCTTCTTCAATTATTATTTGTTTGAATCGAGCTATTCATGGACTAACTACCTTCTTCACCTCTCTTTCTTTGATACAAGGAGCTTTTCATTTGAGTTCTCAATCTAATAGACTTTTCATTCAGGAGAAGTAAAAAAAAAAAAAAATTGAGAAAGAACAAAAGATAAAAAAAATGTATCTTTATTAAAAGAATGATGGCATTGTGAACACTAAACTATACAAGGAGTGACTCTTTTAAATAGAATTACATAGTTAGGTTGTAAATAAAGAAGACATTATGAATAGCAAATTTTCCTCTTGACTTTGTGCTGGAAATCAGATTTCAAGGTATTAAAGACAAGAGGAACCTTGGCTAGGATGGCTGAATTAGCAACAATCAAATCGTCGATGGTTTCTTTCTAATTTTTGTTTCTATCTAAAATTGGCGATGTAGCTATCAACGGTAAGATCGACGGTTTCCTTCTGAGTAGTCTTTGCCTGAAATCAATGATGTTTTTGTCGACAATTTTGTGTCAGGGTATTGTCGGATCTTCGTGTTGACGTGAATCTTCCTTTTTTGGTTTGATTTTATTGTCGGTAGAGTAATCTTTAGGCTAATTTGAATCTTCCCTCTGATTTGAGTCTTCCTTCTCTACTGTGAATTTAAATATATTGCCATGTTGATTTGAATTTCCTTGATTTTTAGGAGTTGTTGGGGTAGTATTGATAATATTGACTCGATTAGTTGTTGTATTGAGGGTGCTGAGCTGTGATGAATCGCTAACACCCTATCCTAAACTATGCCGGGGTCGAAGGCAGAGTTTGTTGTGAAAATAATGAAGTGTTGATTTGGACATAGGTTTTGTAAAGAGGTCTGCGATCTGTTCATGAGTAGAGATATGTTGAGTGATAAATAGTCCACGAGCAACTCCTTTGCGCACAAAATGGTAATTCGGCTCAAGATGTTTACTGCGAGCATGGAAGACAAAATTAATTGTAATGTGAAGGGCATTGAGGTTGTAACAATAGAGTGTGGAAGGAGACGTTAGTGGAATGCGAAGGTCTTGGAGGAGAAAGGTGAGCTAAGTGACTTTAGCTGCAATGTTGGCCATGGCACAGTACTTGGCTTCCGTGCTCGACTGTGAAAAAGTATGTTGTTTTTTTGCGCACTACGAGATGAGATTCCCTCCAAGGAATATACAGTAGCCTATGGTTGAGCATCTTGTGGTAGGGCACCCTACCCAATCTGCATTTGAAAAAGCAAACAGATCAAGTGTACAAAGTATGAATAAAAATGTAATCCCATTGCAATTGTACCTTTAACATAGCGTAGAATATGTCGTACCATTTTCAAGTGTGTCATCATAGGAGCATGCATGAATTGTGATACATAGTTGACACTAAATGAAAGATCAGGGCGAGTGAGGGTGACGTATTGTAAGGCTCCAAAAACTCCACCATAGTAGCTAGAATCATCCAAGATAATATCATTGGCACAGGTCTTTGTTTTAGCTTCAAGCGGTGTACTCATGGGCTTGCAGTCAACCATAATGGAGCGTTCAATAATTATAGTAGCCTAGTGTGATTGAGACAAATGAAGACTAATATTGGTTGGTGTTATTCCAATTCCAAGAAAGTGATGAATAGGCCCTTAGGTCTTTCATTGCAAATTCACTGTGTAGTAGGGAAATGAACTTTGCAACAAGGGTTGGACTAGAACCTATGAGCAATATATCATCCACATAAAGGAGCAAAATTAATGAGCCAAGATTAGAGCGAAATATAAATAAAGAAGTGTTTGCTAGACTACAAAAGAAACCATATGTAATAAGAAAGGCACTAAAACGGTCAAACCAAACATGTAGTGCTTGTTTTAGTCCATAAAGTGCTCTTTGTAGCTTACAGACGTATGTTGGATGCCACATATCTGCCATTCCTGGCGGTTACTGCATGTATAGATCTTCAAATATTAAGCCATGCAGAAAGACAATTTTTATATTTAGTTGGCAAATAGACCATTGTTGAGCAAAGGCTACAGTAATAATTAGTCGGATTGTTTCGGTTTTGATAACAGGCTGAAAAGTTTTAGTGTAGTCTACTCCATCAATTTGATGATACCCTTTGGCAACCAAACGGGCTTTGAGGTGATCTAAAGTGCCATTAGGTCTAAGTTTCGTTTTGAACACCCATTTAGACCCAATGATGTGCATGTTGGGCATACGGGGAACAAGTTTCAATATTTCATTTTGAAGTAGAGCATCAAGCTCTTCGTGCATGATTGCTTTAGCGTTGTGAGGCTCACGGGGTATGTTGGCAGAGGTGACGGTGGTCAAGGCATACTTTGGATTGGGCTTCACCACACCTTGTTTAGATTGGGTGACCATAGAGTGTGTTGGAGCTCTAGAGGTATGGTTATGGTAAGGTGATTCTAGAGGTGTAGACATGGGTTATGAGACCATGGCTTGGAGTATTTCTAGATTTTAGGTGTTTGTGACTCGTGTGGCGATGATGTCTTTGGTGAATTTGTGTCGTGAGCTAACTCATGAGTGTCATTTGTAGGATTGGTTGTTGTGGTATGAGACCTTATATTAAGGTTGGGCAGAGGTGAAGGTTCGGTTGGCATGGAATTTTGGGCGGGTGATGCTGTGTCTTGGAGTGGCAGCGAGGGACTTAACCAGGGCGGGTGTGAAAGAGTCCGAAGATGTCCTTACAGAAGAGTAAGTGTTAGTGTGTGGTAACCAGGTTTCAAAAATATTGAGCACCTGTGGCTGTGCTGTGGTAATGCAGGAAGTGTTTGTAGATTTATAAGGAAAAACTAATTCATCAAATACTACATGCCAGGAGATAAAAAATTTTAAGCTTGAGGGATGAAAACATTTATAAGTTTTGGCTTGAGGGATGAAAACATTTATAAGCCTTGTGTTTATCACTGTATCCAACAAAAATGCATAGTAGTGTTTTGGGGTTAAATTTGTGGTGTCGCGCATCCCAAGTGTAGGGAAACCACTTAGACCCAAAGGCTTGAAGTGAGGAATAAACCAGATGGGTTCCATGCAGTGCAAAGTATGGGGTTTTATGGTTGAGGGCGGAAGATGGTAGTTGATTCATGAGATAATCAGTTGTAGTGAAAGTTTCTAACCATAAAAATAAAGGAGCACCACAGTGAAATAACAGTCATACCTAATTCTCTTATAGTCCTATGGGGTCGTTCAACCATACCAGTTTGCTCATGAAGTATGTGGGGCTGATACGCTTGATGAACAAAGTGAGTTGACAGTTTGGAGTTAATGAATTCACCACCTCCATCTAAATGGAAGATTTTTATTTGTTTGTTGAATTGTCTAACAACATTTTTTTCAAAGGTTAGATATGCATTGAAAAAATCAGATTTTTGAAGTAAAAGAATAATCCATGTATACTGAGAGAAGTCATTTACCAAACAAGCATAATAAAAAATTTTTGACCCAAGCACAATTTTTTTTTTATATTATATATCCTATTTTATGGGAAACTGAAAAACACCCTTCCTAACGATAGCCCCTTAATTTTTGGTTATGTTGTTTCATAGATTTTTTTCACTGATTATAATTTTTAAAATTTTTTTAATGATCATAACCAATAGTTATGTGTACATTCCTAGATGATTAGAAATTAAATTACACAAGTCCAAATCAATATCCCATATTTAACAAATCTAAACAACAGACATGAGTTTGCTTTGGAATTCCATTTCCATCATGTATATTAGCCAAACTATGGATTTAAAATTCCGTAGAATATGTGAAGGAAAAAATTGTAAATCCTGCTGCAACTCCGCAATAGAAAACAAAATCCTTTGCATTTGTTCTCACAGCCGTGGCCAATCTTCCTCCTTTTCTTGAGGAACAAACTGTCTGCATAACAAACATAACATGCATTCTTTATTGCATAAAAAAAAAAAAAAAAATCCTATTAGAATATAGGAAAAGGCACAACTAAGAATACAATGCATCCTACGATAGAAAATAATTGCAAACACATATAATGCATTCATCGAATACAATGCATCCTACAATTGAAAATAACTGCAAACACATAAAAGACATTCATCTCAACTGAGCCTTGCATTTGTGCTTAACATTTTCAAAGCAAAATTCTCGAAACAGCCTGCAATAAAAGCCTAAACAGAAGCCACGTACTCTATCCTACCCCCAAGTAAATGTAAAAATAAACTATTGCCATAGAATATGTGAGAATTCTAGTATAGCCAACTCTCTAGAAAACAAAAAATAGTGCATTTCCACAACCGACCAAAATCCTTATGCTTCCCAAATCCTATAAAAGAGATACTCAAAGACTCCTCAATCAACTCGATGTTAAGAATTTCACTTCTGAGTTTGTCCCACACTGGAAAAATTGAGTGGATGATGAGTGCTTATAAACATGGTTGGGCCCAAAACCAATAGGCTTAAGTTTTTGGGTTAAGTTGGTGCTCACCTAAGTGTATCAAGCCTACCCATGGACTCCCCTGGTGCTAACAAGTGATGGTATTAGAACTGACAATTCATAACTATGAGTGAGCAACATCATAAAAAAAGTCGAGGCATAAAGCTAATTCTCCTAATGTGCTAGCAATTGGAGGACCAAGTGTGTGATCGAGGCCAATAAGGATCATCTTGGCTGGGAAGATGGATCCAAATAGGGTCAAGACGGAGGAAGTAGGATTAGTTTGGAGGCACTTGGAATGCATTTCGAGGCACGTAAGGTGTGGCGATAAGGTCCACTTGAGCAATTGTTGAAGAATTGGGCTTACTTCCATGAGGGAGATGGATTCCATTCAAGGGGGAGCAATTGAAAATCACAAGCGAGGGGGATATTGTAGATAATTCCATTTGTGAGTTTGTCTCACATATGAAATATTGAGTGGATGATGTGTGCTTATATATATGGTTGGACCCAAGACCCAATAGACTTAAGATTTTGGGTCAAGTTGGTGCTTACCCTTGTGTATCAAGCCTACCCATGGACTCCCCCGATGCTAACACTCGAGTCACTCCCAAAGCTCCTCCAGTAACCAAAAAACTCTATTCTGCATATCTCAAGTGAAAAAACAACGCAAAACAAATAATAAAAGGTCTTTGAAGAGCAACCACACACAAAAAACATACATCATGAGACCACACACAAAAAGCATACGTCATGAGCCAAAGTCTGAGAGGGCTTCGACTCTGCAACAAATTGTTGGGGTTATCTATATTAAGAGCCGCCAACCAAATAAAATACCTAATCGAGGTGAGAGGAGAAAGACAAAATACCTGCATGAATATCCAACTAAACTCCAAATCCCATACCCTAACATCCCTTCTGCTAGACTTTATCTACTTAATCAAGAAATAATAGCATTATGGAAGGAAGACTAAGAGCAGTATGAATGGAAGAAAGGCAATACCCATGAACAAAGCTAAACAACAAAGCAGAAATCCCTACCCAAACATTATCACAAGAACCAATACTTAGACTTCAAAATTTTAGCTTGGTTAAAGGAAGAAACAACGGATAAAACATCTTAGGACTCTCACAAGAACATGTAAGACCGATATTGGTCATCAACATGCAAGCCAATTTTCCTTTTTATAAATTTGTGCCAAATGATGCGGGGTAGCATAAAAAATATATAGCCATAGGAAAAGTGAAGAGATTGAAGAGAGGAAGGAAGGGAAGAGATGAGAGAGGAGATACAAGGAGGAAACTCATGTTCAATTCCAATTCAAGTTCAACAATAACTATCTACATTGTGACTTTCACATGTTATTTATAAGAAGTCTTCTACACATGGAATTATACATATATCCCCTAAAAAAACATGAATTACAAACAAATCCGTACATTACACAAATGCTAGAAACAAACCCCCAATACACAATCCTATACATATTAATACTAAACACACATACTTGAACAACTATCTAACTAAGCACATTTAGGTTTTGGACTGAATACATCATTGATCCTATTTTTAAAATAAGCCTTCAAAATGGGTCTAAATGATCTCTCTAGCTACCCGCTTCTCATCTTACATTGTGCACCTTTTGTTCCTTTGCATTGAGTTCTTCTTTTTCCATATGCTTTTAGAGGTATGAAGTAACCTACCGAGGATCCAAAGCTTAGGTAAAATTCATGCCTAGAGTACTTAAAGAGTTCGATAATGAGATGGGGGAGCTTGTATAAGTGTGACGAGGTATTATTATTGGACCAGTTGATGGCATAAAATGAGGGTAAAGAGTGATTTTCACTCTCTCACATTCATACCCAAACTATGGGGGGACCACATATTTTTTTGGTGGTATGCAGTGAATGTTCATTATTGAGGTAGAGCATGAAGTCCAAAATAATGTTCCTGGGCTAGTGTTCGTTGTTTCAAGAACATAGATGGCTGAGTAGGAAGTTTAATTGACAATTAAGGGGTGCTCAAATTTCCAAAAAGGGCATCCTTTCAATTCCTAATTGTAAAATTATAGATATTCTTTTGTGCAAAGAAGGGAATTCTATAGGGGAGGAGCTATAGCATTATATTATTGGGGTAGAAAGAGGCAATTGTACAAAAACTCAAGGAATTGGGTATTAGGTTGGTGACTCCTTTAAGGCTGAGTTGAAAATGGTCATTTTTGCTAATTGAATAAATTAGCTTACCACCCCTGCCCCCCATTTTTGTGAGGTTGGGGAGGAGGGGTGGGTAATGGAAGAAGAAAGGAATTAAAGTAACTAAATTATTAGGATTATTAATATCAATGTGACGGTTTTTTATTAGTGACGGTATGATCCATCACTAATAACCTTATTTTTTGTAATGATAACTAG
This sequence comes from Malania oleifera, assembly GCF_029873635.1. Taxonomy (NCBI): domain Eukaryota; kingdom Viridiplantae; phylum Streptophyta; class Magnoliopsida; order Santalales; family Ximeniaceae; genus Malania; species Malania oleifera. Next base: position 16,734,317 of record NC_080425.1, read on the forward strand.
GAGTAAGGTTGTATACACTATGAAAACCCTTTCTTGACTCTCACAAAACGGGGAGCCTTGTGGCCCAAGGATGCTCTTTATTATATGTTGGAAGATGGTTCTAAAATCAGCCTTTGGGAGGACTTATGGATATTAATACTCCTTTATATATATATATATACTTTTCTATGTCTATTCACAATTTATGATGTTTTTTTTTTTACTAACTTTTACGCTTGATGTTACTTTAATATCACTTGGAATCTTCTATTCTTTTTTAATATTATACATATGCAGTCAAGTTTATTTCTTTTAGTTTTGTGTTAGTTTCTCTTTCTTTGGACATTTTTCTTTGGTACCCTGAATCCTAATGCTTATCTTCCTTTTCATTAGCTTTGTGATTGAGTGATTTTCTTTGCTTCACCTTGGGCTTTAGTTGTTGACACTCTTGCAAGAGTTCCTCTTATTCAAATATAAAACCACTACATTGCTTCACTATTCCACCTTTTTTTTTTCTTTTTTTAAATTGATTTTTCATTTATCATTCGTATTTTATTTAATTTTATTTTTTCTTTTTGCTGGTGTACTTGAATATTTTTGTACTCTCACACTTAAGGAATTCATTCTTGTATGCGTGCATATGGGTTTATATAGAAATCTTTGCCCCTGTTGTCAGGCTTGAAACCATTAGATTATTAATTTCACTTTCAACACAAAACGGATGGAAGATTTACCAACTGGATGTGAAATCAGCATTTTTGAACAGTTTTCTGGAAGAAGAGATTTATATCGATCAACCACCTAGATATGTAAAGAAGGGAAAAGAAGATAGAGTGTACAAGTTGAAGAAAGCACTCCATGGCTTGAAGCAGGTACCTCGTGCGTGGAACATGAGGATTGATGACTACTTCTAGATGAATGGATTTGAGAAGTGTCCCTACGAGCATGCGCTATACATAAAGATGGAGACAGATGGAAGCATGCTGATAGCTTGCCTATATGTTGATGATCTGATCTTCACCGGCAATAATCCAGAGATGTTTGCCGCTTTCAAAAGGAGCATGGTCAAAGAATTCGAAATGACGGATATTAGCCAGATGGCTCACTTCCTTGGCATAGAAGTCGTACAAAGCGAGAAAGGAATTTTCATCTCCCAGAGCCACTATGCAAAAGAAGTATTGAAGAGTTTTGGGATGGACAAATGCAACCCAGTGACAACTCCAGTTGAAACGGGATTGGAGTTGAGAAAGAATGAGCAAGGAGATGTTGACCCCACATATTTTAAGAGTTTGGTTGGAAGTTTGAGGTATTTGACATGCACTAGACCAAATATACTTTACGGAGTTGGACTTGTCAACAGTTACATGGAGACTCCTGACCAGTCCCACCTGAATGCAGCAAAAAGGATACTCCGATATGTCAAGGGTACCATCACCGATGGTATGTTCTATTCATCAAGAGGTGATTGCAAACTTATCGGCTATTCAGATAGCGATTGGAGAAGAGATCTTGATGAAAGAAAAAGCATAACGGGATTCACATTTTTCTTGGGAGATACAGCGTTTACATGGTCTTCAAAGAAGCAACCCATCGTAACGTTGTCATCATGTGAAGCTGAGTATGTTGCTGTCAGTTCAACTGTTTGTCATGGTATATGGATTGGGAATGTACTGAAATATTTGAGATTTCTTCAAGATAACCCCACAGAAGTCTACATCGACAACCAATCAGCGATTGCACTTGCAAAAAAATCCAGTTTACCATGAAAGAGGCAAACATATTGATACTCGGTATCATTTTATCAGGGATTATATCAAGAATAAAGAAGTGGAATTGATATCTTGCAGAACGTATGATCAGATTGCTGACATTTTCACAAAACCACTCAAGCATGATATTTTTGCAAGACTGAAGACAATACTCGGAATGACAAAGTTAGGAGAGTCAAGTTTAAGGGGGGATGTTGAAAATAGTAACCTTGACTAAATGTGGAGATGGCCGGCAGCCCACCGCTGTTGACATTGGAGATTGGCAGGCAACCTACTCCACCTACCAGGCCACCTCCGTTGAAGTTTAACTCCCACCATTGTTGATTATATTGTTGTATGATTTACTATAAATAGATGTGTGTATGTGTTGTGAAAGTGTGGTGTGTTGAGAGAGTAATAGCCAATGAGCGAGAGAGTTCTCTGTATTTTCCAGATTGAAATATATTTGTTTGGTATTTATCCTCACTGAGTTTCAGTCACATCCAGTGACCGAGTGTACCTCTCCACCCATCAAGTTGTACATAACTTATCATTAGAATGTTGTAATGATATATTTGTAAAAATATATGATTACATATATTATTGTCATGTTAAATGAGAATATTATCATAATACAACATATTGAAATACTGTTTTGTGAGCATAATAGAACAAAAACAATAATAGTGTTGTCATGTTGTTATTATTAATAATAAATTATTGTGGCAACATTATTATTTGGCATACTTCTTAATAGTATTTGTTAAAGCTAAGTGAATTGTCACATTGTAAATTTATTTACTACATGAACAAGAATAGAAATTTAACATTTTTTTTGAATTCTCTTTAATTCTTCATAGGGTTTTCTAATATGGACGTTAAGTTGGCCATGAAGTTTTTCTCCCAACTTAATGTGTGTGTGTGTATATATATATAATGTAGGTATGTATTTGTGTACATATGTATATTTGTATATACATAAAATATGTAGTAGGTGCTTCTAATTTTAGTGTTAGATGGCAATTTTGTTGCATGGGGTCTCATTTCCATGGAAATGAATGAATAGATATACGAGTCTATTACTAGTCCTCCTGTATTTGCTTTATATATATTCTTTGCTATTTTTGCATGGGAAAGATTGAGTTCTACAAATGCCAAATTAATTATAAGTGTAAACCCATGATTTTTTCTTGCTTCTATAATGAGGGTTTAATTATAAGTGTGAACTCTTGATTTTTTTCTTGTTTCTATATTGAGGATTTAATTATAAGTGTGAACTCATGATTAACTTTTTTTTTTTGAGGTCCTATTTCCATGGAATTGAATGAACAGATGCATGGGTCTATTACTAGTCCTCGTGTATTTGCTTTTATATTTTTTTTCTTTTTGCTATTTTTGCATGGGAAAGATTGGATTCTACCTAGCTATGCCAAATTATAAGTGTGAATCCATGATTTTTTTTTTCTTGTTTTTAAAGTGAGGGTTTGATACTGATGATTTCCATGAAATTGGATGAACCGGGTCAATTGCTAGTCCTCCTGTATATGCTCTTATATATATATATATAGATTTCTTTTTGCTATTTTTGCATGGAAAAGATTTTGTTCTACGTATGCTAAATTATAAGTGTGAATTCATGATTTTTTTCTTGATTCTATAATGAGGGATTTAATTATAAGTCTGAACTCCTGATTAATTTGTTGATCATGGAACTGATAATTTCCATGAATTTGAATGAACTCAGGTCTATTACTAGTCCTCTTGTATTTGCTTGTACATATATATATATATATATATATATACAGGGCCGGCTCAACATTTAGGCAACTGAGGTGCTTGCCTAGGGCCCCAAAAATTTTGGGGTCCCCATTTATTTTTAATATAATAATTTAGTATTATTTATGGAATTCTGTTTGGTGAAATTAATTTTAAATAAAAATAAAAATTAAATAAAAAATTAAGAGCTCCTAATTAAATAATTGTGTTTGATGAAATTAATTTTAAATAAAAATAAAAATTAAACAAAATATTAAGGATCTCTAATTAAATTATGTTCCATATTGTGAAGAGCCACTCGTGTATTATATATATATAAATATTTTCCCCCCTTCTTTTTGCTATTTTTGCATGGGAAAGATTGAGCTCTTCCTTCTGCCACCTTAGGAAAATAAGGAACTTTCCTGCTAACCCCCACTCTACATATAAGTGTGAAGTCATGACTAATTTTTTGTTTCTATTTTTGAATGACGAGGGGTTTAATTGTAGGTGTCTGGATCATTCTCTCTCTCTCTCTCTCTCTCCCCTTTTGGGTGGTAGATTTGCCTATAAATACAATGAGTTGAACTCAAAGACAACCACACCTCATATCAATTCCAATTCAATTGATATAGCTAGCTGGCTTCTTTTTTGGTTCAAGTAATCACAATGACGAGTGGATTAGGGTGGTTAATATTTTTGTTCGTATTGGCTGCCGGAGAGGGGGCTCAGGTCGACGGCAATAGTACTACCGCTCTCACTGTGGGTTTTTACGACCGATCCTGCCCAGAAGTAGAATCTATAGTGAGGGCAACCATGGAGGCCCATTTTGCGTCAAACTCGAGGGTGGCTCCGGGCATTCTCCGAATGTTCTTTCACGACTGCTTTGTGAGGGGCTGCGACGGCTCCGTCCTCCTCGATGGTCCATCTTCAGAGAAAACCGCCCCACCGAACCGCAACTTGAGGGGGTTCGAAGCCATCGAGGAGGCAAAGGCCCAATTGGAGTCCGCCTGCCCAGGAGTTGTATCCTGCGCAGACATCCTGGCCCTCGCTGCGAGGGATGCCGTGATTTTGGTAATTGTTTATATAATTTTATGTGATTTAATTTGTTGTTTAAATGTTCCCATTTGATTCATGAATGCAGCAGCTCGGCTTCTTAGTTTTACGCTCTTAAATATATGTGGTGTATGTTAATTATATTGGTGGTGTGTGGTTGCAGACTAATGGACCGAGGTGGTCAGTGCCCACAGGCCGGAGAGATGGGCTGATCTCTTTAGCTTCTGAAACGGCAAATTTGCCTTCGTTTTTGGACTCTGTTGAAACACAGAAACAAAAATTCAGTGACAAGGGGCTCAACCTTCAGGATATGGTCACCCTTGTGGGTGAGTATTCAAATAATTTAATTTTATGTTTTAATTTATGGACCCAGCTTATTCTGCTTAGTTCGTTTTTCAGGGGGGCATACAATTGGAACTACCGCGTGTCAATTTCTCAGCCATAGGTTGTATAACTTCAACAAGACGTCAAAAGCTGATCCCTCTATCAATCCGAGCTTCCTCCCTCGGTTGAAAGCCCTGTGTCCTCCCAATGGCGATGCAGTGAGGCGTGTGGAGCTGGATACAGACAGTTCAGCCGTGTTCGATACATCTTATTTCTCAAACCTAAAGAACAGCAGAGGGGTTCTTGCCTCTGATCAACTGCTGTGGAATGACAACTCCACCAAGCCCATAGTCCGGCAATTGCTGGGGGTTGGAGGCCCCTCCCCTGCAATCAACTTCAATATGGAGTTCGGAAATGCCATGGTGAAGATGGGGGCCATCCAAGTCAAGACTGGGGCAGGTGGCGAAATTCGAAAGATCTGCTCAGCTCCAAACTGAAAACCAATGTTACTCCATAAACAAATATACACAGTGTCTGTGCCTAACGAGCTGATTCATGCCAATGGTTCATTTCTCTGCTTCCATTGTATGATAAAGCTAGCTAGCCTTTTCAGGCAGAGACACACTATATACTATATATATAAATGCTTTATTTATGTGCGTATAAATGTGTATTGGACACTGAAGTTTGAAATAATATATAAAATTACCTCTTCCATTTATCTATACTACTCTTAATTTGCCTCCTGCTCAACCATATATGGCAGACTCTCAACTTCACCCTTCCATAGTGAGGTTGTTAAATGCTTTTGTTTGAATAGTTGCCTTCCATTTGTAGTTAAGAGTACTACTAAACTTAAGACAGCGTGTGTGAATGCTTTGACTATACATCAATCCATGAAGGGCTATGTAAACATAGGGCTATGAAAAGGCATGTGCTTTGATCGGATGGGGTATTACACCAGCCCCATAATAATAATAATAATAATAATAATAATAATAATAATAATAATAATAATAATAATGATAAGAGAGTATAATCACAATTCCTAAAGCATTTTACCACTTGCATGCGTCCATCCTTTAAAAAATTGTAAATCCTGCTGCACCTCTGCTGTAGAAAACTAAAGCCTTTACATTTGTTCTCAACATGCAGTCTTTATTGTCAAAATAAAATAAAAGGAATTTCTATTAGAACTGGGGGGAAAGAAAAAGTTACAACCAAGAACACAATGTATCCTCACACAAAAAAGAAAGCAAACATATACAACACATTGCATCTATTACATTTAAAAAAAAAAAAAAGTTTTTTAGCATCTCTTCTACGTTTGGAGTTGTAGATGTTGGATTATAAAATTTTTACACTTTATTTTCTTGGATTGGAATGTGACTATTTTTTATTATACTATTTTATGGGAAAATGAAACTACCCTTTCCAACAAATAGCCCCTTAATTTTTGGTTATGTTAACGTGTATTAGGCTTTCGGCTGAAGTCCAAACCTTATTTACTTGTACTACTCTTATTACTTGTACTGCACTTGTACTACACTCCGTGCCTCTTATATAAATAGGCACCCATGTATACTCTTACATACAAGAAATACAATAATACTTGTTCAGTATTTCTAACATGGTATCAGAGCTAATGCTCTGGCCTTCTCTTAGCAGTCTTGTTTTCGTAGTGTTGCTTCTTCCCTATGGCGCTTCTGCCTCCGTCAAGGAACCACACCACAAACCACTGCATCCTCTGTGGCCGCAGTGCTTATCACTCTGATCAAGCTTCTATAGGTACCATCGAGATCGTCGTTTGCCGATCTACTCATCGATGGAAACTAGGACGTCATCAGAGCTCGCATGGGCCCGCACGCGCCGCCGCCATGTTCTAATTCAAAGTCCATGTGCCTCATGCGCCAATCACATGCTGCCTACACGAGCTCCACGCGCCTATTTCATCTTGCCACGTCAGCCATAGCTGACGTCATCACGCCACACCAGCTTGCCATGTTAACACGCCACATCAGCACTGTTGACTATTGACCCGAGTGTTGACCAGATCGTTGACTTTTTTTGGGTTAAATTTTTCAGGCTACGTTCTCCTCGCCTAGTTTTTTGCGTAGATTTCATTTTTGATGGGTGAAGGGGACTCACTCAATCACTGGTTGTGATAGAAACTGAGTGAGGATTGCACATAAATACAAAATCATTAATTTCAATATGAAAAAGAAACAAACAGAGACAAATTTAAGATACACAAGCTCTATTCTTCTCACTAGTTATTCACCCTCACTCCACCACACATTACATTACACATACACACACATCTATTTATAGTAGAAGATGGACAATAGGTAGAATTAAATTCAACTAAGTAGGATGAGTTGGTGGTCGACTCTCCACTGTAAATTCAAAAATAGTGGGCTGGGGTTGGTGGAGCTACTGCCATGTTTTGCTGCCACCGTCCCACCATCAAGTTTACTCTTTAACATCCTCCCTTAAACTTGACTCTCCTGGTTTTGTAATTCTGAGTATTGTCTTCAGTCTTACAAAAATATCATGCTTGAGTGGCTTCGTGAAAATATCAGCAATCTGATCATACATTCTGCAAGATATCAACTCCACTTCTTTATTCTTGACACGCTCCCTAATAAAATGATACCGAGTATCAATATGCTTGCTTCTTTTATGGAATACTATTGGATTCTTTGCAAGTGCAATCGCAGATCAATTATTGATATAGACTTTTGTGGGGTTATCTTGAAGAAATCCAAGAAACTTCAGTACATTCCTAATCCATATATCAGGACAAACAGTTGAGCTGACAGCAACATACTCAGCTTCATACGATGACAATGTTACAATGGGTTGCTTCTTCGATGACCATGTAAACGCTGTATCTCCCATGAAGAATGTGAATCTAGTCGTGCTTTTTCTTTCATCAAGATCTCTTTCCCAATCGCTATATGAATAGCCAATAAGTTTGCAATCACCTCTTGATGAATAAAACATACCATCAGTGATGGTACCCTTGACATAGCGAAGTATCCTCTTCGCTGCATTCAAATGGGACTGGTCAGGAGTCTCCATGTACCTGCTGACTAGTCCAACTCTATAGAGTATGTCTGATCTAGTGCACGTTAAATACCTCAAGCTTTCAACTAGACTCTTGAAATATGTGGGGTAAACATCTCCTTGCTCATTCTTTCTCAATTCTAATCCCGTTTCAACTGGAGTTGTCAATGGATTGCATTTGTCCATCCCAAACTTCTTCAGTACTTCTTTTGCATAGTGTCGTTGGGAGATGAAGATTCCCTTCTCGCTTTACACGACTTCTATGCTAAGAAAATGAGCCATCTGACCAATATCCGTCATTTTGAATTCTTTGGCCATGCTCCTCTTGAAAACGGCAAACATCTATGAATTTTTGCCAGTGAAAATTAGATCATCAATATATAGGCAGGAAATCAGCATGCTTCCGTCTGTCTCTATCTTCATGTATTGCACATGCTCGTAGAGAGACTACTGAAATCCATTCTTCTGGAAATAGTCATCAATCCTTATGTTCCACGCACGAGATGCCTGCTTCAAGCCATAAAGTGCTTTGTTCAGTTTGTACACTTTACCTTCTTTTCTCTTCTTCACATATCCAAGTGGTTGATCGATATAGATATTTTCTTCTAGAAAACCGTTCAAACATGCTAATTTCATGTCCAGCTAGTAAATCTTCCATCCATTTTGTCCTGATAGTGAAATTAGTAATCTGATGGTTTCAAGCCTGACAACTAAGGCAAATATTTCTCTATAATCAATCCCTTTTTTCTACTTGTAGCTTTTGGCGACAAGTCGTGCTTTGTATCTCTGAACTTCTCCTTGAGCATTCTTCTTAGTCTTGTAGACCCATTTCACACAAATAGTTTTGCGGCCCTTCGGGAGATTTGTCAACTCCCAAGTCTTATTCTTCTCGATGGATTAAATCTCCTCATCCATCATTTTTCTCCATTTATCTGCTTTGTTAGCTTCCTCAAAACTAACTGGGTCGCTGGTCAACAATAGACTATATAGTGTAACATACTCTTCTATTGTTCTGTAGTTTTATATAGATTGACTAGATTACGAGCTCCTCTAAGCCTCATGTCTGAGATTTCACCCTCAATTGGTGATGGAGATTCATTCCTCTATGGTGAACCATATGGAGGCATCTGCAGTTCAAAAACTTGTGACTCTATAGGCACTTCTCTTGTTCGTGTGGGTTCTTCTCCTTCAAGCGGCAATTCCGGATCTTTAGATGATTCAGCCTGGTCCCACTTCTAGGATTCATTTTCTTCCAAAATGACATCCCTACTGTGAATAACATTCTTATTGATGGGATCGTATAGTCGATATCCCATGGCGTTGTCACCGTATCCAACAAAGATACACTTCTCTCCTTTATCTTCCAACTTTATCCTTCTTGTTTCTGCGATCTTGGCGTAGGCTATGGAGCCAAATACTCTAAGATGACTCACACTGGGCTTGTGAGTACTCCAGGCTTCATGTGGTGTTTTTGTATCAAGACTCTTCGTAGGACACCTTTCAAGAAGATAAACTGCACATGATACTACTTCTGCCCAAAAACTCTTGGGCATGTTCTTATCCTTTAACATGCTTTTGGCCATGTTAAGGATCTTGTTGTTCTTCCTCTCAGCTACACCGCTCAACTGGGGAGTGTAGGTCGGTGTGAACTATTTTTGAATCTCTTACTGCCTAAGGAATTCCATGAAAGCTTTGTCCTTGTACTCTCCTTCTTGGTTTGATCAGAGTGACTTGATGCGATAGCCACTCTGTTTCTCCACAAGAGCTTTGAACTCTTTGAACTTGTCGAACACCTCTGACTTCCTTTTGAGGAAGTAGACCCAAGTCTTCCTGCAGTAATTGTAGATGAAGGTGAGAAAGTATTGATTTTGTCCATTTGAAAATGGTGTCAATGGATCACACACATTTGTGTGTACTAGTTGGAGCGACATGGTAGATCTCCAGTTGGCTTGCTTTCCAAAGTTGTTTTTGTGTTGCTTGCTCATAACACAACTTTCACATATCACATTTGGGTGGTGGACGTTGGGTAAGCCTTTCACCATCTTCTTGCTCCCCAATTGTTTCAAGCTTTCAAAATTCAGATGTTTATACCTGGGATGCCATAGCCAGTCTTTGTCTTTGATGATAGCACTTAAACACCTTGGTGCATCATGTTGAATGGCAAGTGAAAACACTCGATTCTTTGCCATTTGTACTCGAGTAACGAGCTTACCTCGAGCGTCTGTTATAACCATCTGCTTATCTTTAAGGCTAATTTGGTTGCCTTTCTCCACAAGCTATCCGAGATTAAGTATATTAGTCTTCATGGGTGGCACATAGTATACGTTGGAGAAAAAAGCATGGTCTCCATCCTTCCTTTTGATTATGAAATTTCCCCTTCCCCGAACTAAGACTTTAGAGAGATCACTAAATGATATCTCTCCCTGAACTTTCTCATCAAGTTTATGAAATAGGTTCTTGCTACTAGTCATGTGATTGCTTGCTCTAGAGTCAAGGTACCAAACGTTTTGGTCCTAGTGGGTTGAATTATGTGCCATCAATATCAACGATTCTCCTTCGGCTTTCTCCTTTTATGCAAAGTTAGCATTTTCATTTACTTAATTTGTGATTTTGGTGATTACCTCTGCGCTCATTTCTATAGTGTCCATACTTGTGGCAGTTGTGGCATTGAACGTTTCTCTTGTCTACGTTTGGACGGTTATTGTATCCTCCTCTTCTTCTTTGTCTTCTACCTTGTGGGACATAGTTCTGTTGATTTCGTCCATCTCTAGTAGGATGTCTTCTGCCTCTGCCACCTTCTCTAGGAGTCAAAATTTTCATAATTTCTTCCACGAGATCCTCGACCTCGTTCTCTTCCTCGCTGTGACGTCCCCCCTTTGTCGTATCTATCTGTAGTAAGGGACAACTTCGTTTGGAGGGCTTGCTCTAGTGCTTTATCATCACTCCTTTTATTGAATTTATACTCATGGGCTTGGAGTGAGCCCACAAGTTCTTCTATGGACATGGTTTCCAAATCTTTTGTTTCTTTCATGGTCACAACTATATAATCATATTTTGGATCCAAAGATCGCAAAATTTTCTTGCGAATTCTCTCGTCGTTGAGAGTCTCTCCATTTCTTCTTAATTGATTTGATACTACCATAATTCGTGTATAGTAATCCACAATAGAATCAGTAGATTTCATTCTTAAAGATTCGAAATCACCTCGCAATTTTTGAAGACGAATCTTCTTCACTTTGTTCACACCTTTGTGTGTTTGATGTAGAGAGTCCCAAACTTCTTTGGATGTCTTGGCAGAGGCGATAATTTCAAACGTGGCCTCATCAAGGCCTTGGTAGATTATGCAATTCAACTTGCAATCTTTCTTTCGATCGGCTCGCAAGATCGTTCTTTGAGCGTAAGACATAATTGCTTCGACTTATTTTGATGAGCTTTCTCTATATTCATCTTCAACGATGTCCATGACATCCTGACCACCTATAAGGGCTCTCATTTGAATAAACTAGTTGTCATAATTCTCTCGTGTCAACTTTGGAATGACCGCTTGGGTAGCACCGTTTGCCATTGGGTTTAATATATCAAAAAACAGAGTGATAGAGACTGATTTTGGAAAATTTGATGTCACCAATGTGTTCAGAAGGATGAAAAACCTTAGGAACAGGTTTTGGGTTGCAAAGAATCGGTTTAAAAATTACTAAACCGACTAAAAGAAATTCTGGACCGATTTTTTTTTTTTTTTAAACGGTTTGACTTAACAGAGATTACTGTGTCAGTGTTACGGTTAAGGCCATGTGGCAGCTTCTGTGCATGCCGTGTGTCGGTGATTGGACACGAGTCGATTAGCCGGGTTGGGTTGTGCTTGTAGGTCAGGTTCTGGGTTGCTGGTTGCTGGGCCGAGTCACGAATTGGGTTTTGGATCGGATCTCCCCATCCAGGCAAAGAAGACGAGTGCAAAGCACATGTAGCATGTGACTTCACCAGTTAGCACTCTTACCGGTGCGTGCAGCGCGTTTGGATGACGCTGTGTCGTCTGTCGGTGCGTGGGATCGCGTGTAGGGGCTCCCAGGCTCCGTTTGAAGCACAATATTTACCGTTGGAATCATCTCGATGCAAATTTCACAATAGTATGCACAATTTTGGATTTTGAGCAACTTCAAATCTGGGAAAAAAATCAAATTTTCCTATGTTCACCTCTGTTTAGAAAATTTTAGCAAATCTAGACGTTCTAATACCACTGATGGGTAGAGGGGACTCACTCAATCATTGGTTGTGATTGAAACTCAGTGAGGATTGCACACAAATACAAAATAATTAATTTCAATTTGAAAAAGAAACAAACAGAGATGAATTTAAGATACACAAACTCTCTTCTTCTTACTGGTTATTCAACCTCACTCCACCACATATTACATTACACACACACACACACACACACACACACACACACACATATATTTATAGCAGAATATGGACGATAGGTAGTAAGTAGGATGAAGTTGGTGAAGAGTTGGTGGCCGACTCTCCACTGTAATTTCAAAAACAGTGGGCTAGGGTTGGTGGAGCTTTCGCCATGTTTTGTTGCTGCCGTCTCACTGTGAAGTTTACTTTTCAACAATTTTTGTAGTCTATTTTTGCATATTGTGTCTCTAAATGGATAAAAAAAAATATTTTTCTTCCTCATCCCATCAATACTACATTGGAGGGGACTAGGAATGATTTATCTTGGTATCAAGCTATGCACAATTTTCTTAAGGGTCGCATGCTTTGACAATATTGTGCTGGTGCAATTACTATTCTTGTTAAGGGGGCAGCTGAAGAAGCTACTACATTGATTGCTCACATAGTTGAATAGGATAGTCATAACCATATGATTGTTACTTGGCTCTGGAACACTTCCATTCCTTCCATCTCCAATCTGTTGGGCAGCTTTGATGATGCAAAAACTGCATAGGATCCATGAAATATCAGTTAGTGGATGAGTTGCATTAGCTCTGGCAAGAACCAGGGAAATCTATCAATGACTACTATGATAATCTTTAATTCCTTTGGGAACAAATTGACCTTTCTGATCGAACTTGGGCATGCTAAAAAATGCTCAACAATATGCTACTGTTCGAGATGAATTTCGTTTCTATGAGTTCTTGATGTCACTTGAAAAAGCCTATGAGCTCATTCATGGTTAGCTTCTTAATCGCAGTCCTCCTCCCGCTCTTGATACTGCTATAAATGAGTTGGCTGGAGAAGAACCTCGTTTTGTGACCCTTTAAGCCCATAATAAGCTGAATGTTCTGGATATTGCTCCCTCTGCTCCCATTAAGAAACCTTCGCAATCATGGTTTGATGCCTCTAGCTATGGCAATCGTTGCAAGTAGTCCAACAAAAAATTTTGCAACTATTGCAAGCGTTTTGACCACACTATTGAGACTTGTTACTTTCACAACAAATCTACTGTAGTTATTTCCAATTTTAAGTCTACTCCGCCAATGCCTTCCGTCTCAGCTGAGTCTCTGTCTTCTAGATCCTTTATCCACCTCTCCTCAACTGAATTATAGGACATAATAGTGAAGGCTATTCGTATAGCTGGTAATGCATCTCTTTCCACTACTCTCTCAGTCTTGCCTGGTAAGTCTCAATCTTGGCTCTTTGATTCTGCCTGTTGCAACCACATAACACCTCACTCGTCCTTATTTTCTAAACTTGACCGCATCACACCCTCTAAATATTCATATAATTGAAGGTTCACTTTACATGGCAATAGTCTAGGGTCTGTTTCGATCTCCAACCTTTCAGTTCCTAGGGTCTTCTATGTACCTGACCTATTTATAATTTATTCTCTGTGGGACAACTAGCTGAACTAGGTTATCACCTTACTTTTGACTATTTTGGATGTATTGTGCAAGATCCAAGGATGGGGCAGAAGCTTAGGATTGGTCCTAGAGTTGGGCGTATGTTTCCCGTCGACAACCTTCATCTTCCACCTGTTGCTTCTGTTTTTGTTACTGCTGCAGCTGCTGTGGTTTCTTCTTTACTTTCTCTCGCACTTTGGCATTCTCATCTTGGTCATGTACCCTATTCTTGAGTACAACAATTAGCTTCTAGGGATCTGTTAGGTTATGTGTCCAAAGATAATTTTGATTGTACTTCATGCCAGTTAGGAAAACAACCACCTTTACCTTTCAATAATAGTGAACTTGTCACTAATAGCATTTTTGAGTTAATTTATTATGATGTTCCCACCTTCTCCTATTACTAGTATTGGTGGATCTCGATATTTTGTTATCTTTATTGATGATTATTCTCGTTATAGTTGGATTTTTCACATGAAATCTTGTTCTGAGTTGCTACCAATCTATAGTAAGTTTGTAAAAATGGATGAAACACAATTTTCCAAACGTATCAAGCTTTTTCGATCTGATAATGCTCTTGAATATACTCAACATGCTTTTCAAGCCATTTTGCATTCCTATGGCACTGTACATCACCTAACTTGTCTAGGTACCTCTCAAGAAAATGGTAGAGCCAAATGAAAACTTTGTCATATTCTGGAAACTATTCGTGCTCTCCTTCTCTCTGCTAAAGTTCCTGCTCCTTTTTGGGGTGAAGCTGCTCTTCATGCTGTTCATACTATCAATCGCATTCCCAGTCCTGTCATCCAAAATCAAACTCCATATGAGCATTTTTTGTGTCACCTCCAGACTATCATCACCTTTGTTCTTTCGGTTATGTTTATTTCATTCTTCTTCAGCCACATGAGCACAACAAACTTTGAGTTATTTGATATTGCTCAAATAGTACATCATAACATTAAAAGACAGGGTATGGTTGTTTGGGAGAAACCACAAATAGGTTTTGTGAAGTTGAATGTAGATGGAAGCTGTAGAGGCAATTCGGGTCCATGTGGGGGAGGAGGTACTATTCGGGATTCCTCTTGAAAAACATGCCTTTTCTTCTTATTTTGGCCAAGGTACGAATAATGAAGCCGAGCTTTGTGCTTTGCACTGTTATGTAAGGATCTTGGTTTTTATAACATTATTATTGAATGTGATACTAAACTGATTGTTGATTGGATCAAGAATGATAAATGCACAATGTGGTATTTATGGGATTTTTGGGAGGAGATTATTTTGGAACCTCAAGGACTTCAGTTCTCTATTCATCACATTTATAAAGAGGGTAATCAAGCATCTGACTACCTAGCACGTCAAGGTGAAGAAGGTATGATATTTTAATATTTGAGGAGGGGGATGAGCTTCCGAAAAGGCTTAGAGGTATATTAATACTTGATAGTCTTGGCTTCCCTAACATTAGATGTTAATGTTTTGTCTTTCGCCCTTTTTTTTCAGTTAGTTTTATGTAGTTTGCTTGGATGTTTGAGTTAGACTTGTTTAGTTTGGGTCGTTTGGTTAGTGTTATTTCGTTTTGTTTTCTTTCTATTTATGGTTTATGTTTGTGGTTTGTTTTTGGGAGTTTTTTTTTTTCTTATTTGTTATCCACCAAAGGCTTTGAAATGTAACTACGGTTTTCCCCCGCCACAAGTAAGAGTCTATTAATAAATTTGAGACGGGGCCACTATGTGGGTGGCTATCGGCTCTTTGTTAAAAAAAAAAAAAAACTTGAGCCTCGATCTAGACTTTATTGTTTCCTTGGCTATGGCGAAACTCAAAAGGGGTATCAGTGTTAAAATCCCGTCTCTCATCGTCTTCGTGTCTCCTGTAATGTTGTATTTTGGGAACACCGATCCTTTGTTGAGCTCTCTACCTTTCATTCTTCCCTATCTACCTCCTCAGTGTCAGAAATCTTTCTAGATGTGTCACCTATTTCCTCTATAAATGCTTATGATTGTCCTATATACTTCTCAGTCCAACCACTAGATACTTTTGATCCCTTTCCCAATTCACCCTTTCATGAATAGGTGGAAGACGAACAGGTTGATGACGGATTACCCAACCTTGAGCTTGGGTCTCCTGCTCCTGCTCTGCCTGAAGATCTTGTAGAAGACATTCCATCTCGTCACTTAACTTGGGTAAGATCCATTCATGCTCACTTACTTGACTATCATTGTTACACTGCCCTTGCTACACTACACAAGCCTCACACCTATCGTAAGGCCTCCAGTGACCCTTTATGGAAGATTGCAATGAAAGAGGAACTTGATGCATTATCTAAGAACCATATTTGGGATTTGGTTACTCTTCCTCCTAAATAGTTTGTTGTTGGTTGTAAGTGGATCTATAAGATCAAGACTCGCTCTGATGGGTCTATTGAGCGCTATAAGGCTAGTCTTGTTGCAAAAGGTTTTATACAAAAGTACGAGATTAATTATGAGGAGACCTTTGCTCCAGTTGCTCGTATCTCATTTGTTTATGCCCTCTTAGTTGTTGCTGCTGCTAGTAAGTGGTACCTTTTTCAGATGGATGTAAAAAATGCCTTCCTTAATGGGGAGTTAAGTGAAGAATTTTATATGCAACCTCCACCTAGTCTCTTTGTTGAACCAAACAAGGTATGTCACCTTCGACGTGCACTTTATGGTCTTAAACAAGCTCCACGAGCTTAGTTTGCTAAGTTCAGCTCCACCATCTTTCGTTTGGGTTATATTGCCAATCCTTATGATTCTGCCTTATTTCTTTGTCGCACTTACAAAGGCACCATTTTGCTTCTCCTATATGTGGATGATATAATCATAATTTCGTGATGACCTCATTGGCATTCAAGAACTCAAGGATTTTCTTAGTCAGTAGTTTGAGATGAAAGATCTTAGTCATCTTAGCTACTTCTTGGGTATTGAAATTACTCATTCCACAGATGGTCTTTACATTTATTAGGCCAAGTATGCATCTGAACTCTTGTCTCAAGTTAGACTCACTGATAGCAAGACTATTGACACTTCAGTTGAACTTAATACACATCTGACTCCCTCAGGGGGGAAACTATTGTCTAATCCCTCTATTATCTCCTATGATGTTCACCAGGTGAGCCTATATCTGTCTGCTCCACGTTCGACTCACTATGCTGTTGTTCTGCTTATTCTTCGATATCTGAAGGGCACTCTCTTCCATGGCCTTTTCTACTTTGCTCAGTCTTTGCTTGTTCTCTGTGCATTCTTTGATGCCGATTGGGCAGGAGATCCCATTGAAAACAGGTGATTATTGTTTTCTTCTTGGTACTTCTCTGATTTCTTGGCGAAGTAAGAAACAAACCCTTATGGCCCGCTCTAGTACTAAAGCAGAATATCATGCCATTGTTGATACCACATTTGAGCTCCTTTGGCTACGATGGCTTCTTAAGGACTTAGGTGTGTCCACATCCTCTGCTACTCCTCTTTATTGTGACAATCAAAGTGTCATTCACATTACTCACAATGATGTTTTCCATGAACAGACTAAACACATCGAGATTGATTGTCATTTTATCTGTTATCATCTTGTCCATGGTGCTTTCAAACTCTTCTCAGTTTCTTCTAAAGATCAGTTTACAGATATTTTCACCAAGTCACATCCTAAGGGACGTCATCGTGCTTTGGTTGATAACCTCAAGCTGGTCTCCCACCCGCCTTGAGTTTGAGGGGAGCTGTTAACGTGTATTAAGCTTTGGGCCAAACAATAGACTTGGATTTGATTTGAAATTCTCATTCCATCTGATATATCAGCCAAACTATGAATATTGTGGAGCTATTGCTCTTGAAATTCTTGTTTTATCCCAGGGAAAGACTAATGATTTTACTTATCTTCATATTCATTTGCTTTAAATTTGTGGCTGGGTGATTTTCTTTGTTTTACCTTGGGCTTAAGTGATTGGTACTCTTACAAGAGTTCCTCTAACTCAAATCTATAACCACTAGAGCACTTCTGCCTGTACTTATTATTATTATTATTAAATTGAGTTTTTACTTATTATTTGTATTTGTATTTTATTTTTCTTTTACGGGTGCACTTGAATTTTTTACTCCATTAGGGTTTTTTTACTCAATAAGGAATTAAGTGAACAAATACATGAAATTAAAATTTTTTTCTATATATATATATATATATATATATATTCCTTCCATTTATTTATGTTACCTTTAATTTGGCTCTTGCTCCACCATACATAATAGACTTTTAACTTCACGCCTTCATACTAAATTAATAATCAATCTAATTTGTTACATGCTTTTGTTTGAACACTTGCCTTCCATTTCTAGTTAAGTAATACTACTAAACTTTAGATTGGGCGTGTGAACGCAAAATGCAAATGATATTCCCAACTGATGAGATTAATTAGTACTATAGATAAAGAATGAAAAAGAGTATAATCCCATTTCCTAATAATAATAATAATAATAATAATAATAATAATAATAATAAAGAGTATAATCACATTTCCTAATGCTTTTAGCCACTTACATGTGTGCATCCTGGAAAAAAAATTGTAAATCCTGCTGTAGAAAACAAAAAAAAAAAAAACAAAAAAAAACAAAAAAAAATAAAAAAAATAAAAATAAAAGGAGTTTCCATTAGAAATGAGAAAAAAGTACAACGAAGAACACAATATGTAACATCTCGAACACGAAATTAGGGTTTGGAGTGTTATTTAAAAATAAAAATTTCTGATGCCAAATAATTACACCGCGGAAGACCTCAATATTCATATACCAGAGTACTAAAAATATTTTATTACAAGAATATCTCTAATAACAAATTTAAACACATCCTTGAAAATTTCAAGATAAACCATAAATAACAAATTTAATAATTAATCTAAACTACTATTTCCAACCCCACCCATGCTTCCGCTGCGCTACTTTGATTCCTGTCTCTCTCCATAGGACATCTGAAAAATATTTGATAATGATGGGGTGAGACATCATATCAGAACGCATCAATATTCACAACTCATTCAATTCACATGCAGTTACTCACACCTTTAATAAACAATACACAATTACTTCACTTCTGCATTTCACTTCCGGTGATTCTCAAGGCATCCCTCTCCATCATTCCTTGCATGTACTTCACTTCAAACATGGTATACTTTCACATTGACCTATTCGTGATAAATCAGTAAAACGACCTCCTCATGTCACTACCAACGTTTACCCCTTTTATATAAATGACAATATAACAACCTCCTCAAATCTTGCCAATGTTATATTGTGATTTATATTAAGGACAATATAACGAACTCCTTATGCCTTCTAACGTTATACTCTGAAATACACGAATAACCACACAAAGCAAATCACTCAAACATATCAATTCATTTAGCATAGTAATCACAACTAGTTTATTATGAAAATGTTAATCTCATGCCATACGATTTATGTATTTAACCATATTTTACTAAACTGCCTGTGAATAATAAATCATACTTTAATAATCCAAAACCATTAATTTCATCTGTTTGATTTATAAAACTCCTAGGCTCACAATTAATAATCCAAAATCCAATTTCCATATGCCAGAATATTCAGAAAAAGTTAGAAAAATTGATAAATCAGGATTTAAACTTTGGTACACTGGAAAAGAAAAACATAAGAATGGAGTAGACATTATTATAGACCAAAACTTAAAAGATAGTGTTGTGGATGTAACTAGAGTATGTGATAGAATTATTAAAATCAAGATGGTATTAGGACAAGAGATAATAAATATCATTAGTGCTTATGCTCTTCAAGTTGGCTTAGTAGAAAATATTAAGAGACAATTTTGGGAAGATATGGACAGTATTATACAAGGCATACTAGGGACTGAGAAAATATTTATAGGAGGAGATCTGAATGGACACATTGGAAGAGATAATAAAAATTATGAGAGGATACATAGAGGATATGGATATGGAGACAAAAATGAGTCTAGGGAGATGATCTTAAACTTCACTATGCCATATGCTTTCAGTATAATGAATACTTGCTTTAAAAAGAGAGAAGAATAATTAATAACCTTTAAAAATGGATAAAATAGAAGTTAAATAAATATATATATTTTTTAACTAGGAGGGTAGATTGTTTATCATGCAAGGATTGTAAAGTTATTCCAGGTGAAAGCCTAACCACACAATATAGAGTCTTAGTATTAGATATATGTATTAAAAAATGGAAAAAGAAGGATAAAATAAATCAGTGTAAAAGAATTAGATGGTGGAACCTAAAAGGAGAAAATATAATAAAATTTAAAGATAAAATGATTAAAGATGGAGATTGGACCATAGAGGATGAGATAGATACAAATACTCTTTAGAATATATTAGCTAGCTCTATTAAAAAGATAGCAAAATATATTTTAGGTGAATCAAAGGGAAGATTCTTGAATAGTAAAGAGAGTTGGTGGTGGAATAAAAATGTACAAAAAATCATAATGACAAAAATAATTTGGTATAAAATGTGGTAAAAATGTAGAAACAGAGATAACTTTGGAAAATATAAGGAGACAAGAAAAGATGCAAAAAAAGGCCGTTAGTGAAGCTAAATTAGATCATTTAATAGTTTGTATGATAGATTAGGTACAAAAGAAGGGGAAAGAGATATATTTAAACTTACTAAAGTTAGAGAAAGAAAGAGTAAGGACTTAAGAAATGTAAAATGTATAATAAGTGAGGATGATATTGTCTTGGTTAAGGACGAAGACATTAAAGAAAGATGGCGAAATTATTTTAGTAAGTTGTTTAATGAAAACCGAATAGAAGACTTAAACTTAGAATTGTCAAATAAGGAAAAAAACTAAAAATATGAAATTTATTCGCAAAATTAGAGTTAACGAAGTTAAGTTCGCACTAAAACAGATGAAAAATGGGAAAGCTATGGGACCAGATAACATCCTAATTGAAGTTTGGAAATGCTTAGGTGATAACGTAATTATATGGTTAACTAATTTATTTAATACAATTGTAAAAACTAAGAAAATGCCAGATGAATGGAGGAAAAGCACTTTAATACTTATATAAAAAAATAAAGGAGGTATTCAAAATCGTAATAACTATCGTGGAATTAAACTTATGAGTCATACGATGAAACTATAAGAAAGTGTAGTTGAACAAAAATTAAGGTTAAAAACGAAGGTCTCAGAAAATCAATTTGGTTTTATGCTTGGGAGATCTTCCACAGAAGCTATTTATCTTTTAAGAAGATTAATGAAAAAGTTTAGAGAAAAGAAGAGAGAATTTCATATGATTTTTATTGACCTTGAGAAAGCATATGATAGGATACTTAGGGAAGTTCTATGGTGGGTTTTAGAAAAAAAGGGTGTATGTAGTAGGTATACCGATGTCATTAAGGATTGGTACGATGGAGTAATGACTAGTGTAAGGACTATAGATGGAGAAATTAGAGAATTTCCAATCACCATAGGTGTGCATCAAGGATCTGCTTTAAGTCCTTATCTTTTTGCTTTAGTGATGGACCAATTGACTGAGAGTATTCAAAAAGAAGTTCCATGGTGTATGTTGTTTGTAGATGATATTGTATTAATTAATGAAACTAGGGATGGAGTAGAGGCTGAGTTAGAATTATGGAGAGAAACTTTGGATTCTAGAGGCTTTAAGATAAGTAGAAATAAGATAGAATATATGAAATGTAATTTTAGTAATGATAAGAGGAATATTGGGGACAAAGTTAAACTTGATGATGAAGAAATATATAGCACTTGTAGATTTCGATATCTTGGATCTATTATGCATGTTGAAGGAGAAATTGAAGATGATGTAATGCATAGAGTTAAAGCAGGTTGGGTAAAATGGAGAAGTTCTTTAAGTGTGCTCTATGATCGTAGAATACCCTTAAAATTGAAAGAGAAGTTTTATAGGACAGCTATAAGACCAACAATGCTATATGGATTAGAATGTTGGGCGACGAAGAAATATAATATTCAAAAAGTAAAACTTGCCAAGATGAGAATGCTTAGATGGATGAGTGGTATAACATTGAAAGATAAATTAAGGAATGAACATATTCGTGGTAAGTTAGGTGTAACTCCTATAGAAGATAAGATAAAGGAGGGACAACTCAGATGGTATGGACACTTACAACGTAGGTCACATAGTGCACCTGTGAGGAAGAGTGACTTTGTTACTGTGGGGGGCAATAGAAGGGATAGGGGTAGACCTAAAATAACTTGGGAGGAGATAGTGAGTAAAGATTTAATATCCACTACAAAAAATAAGGTTATTAATGAAGGATCAAAACCGTCACTAATAGTATTAGTGACGGTTGTGATCCTTCACTAATATCTATAAACAATTATTAGTGAAGGTTTTCAAACCATCACTAATAATTTAAAATTAATATTTTTTTAATCATTAATTCCCGTGAAAATCTGTAATTACATTTTCGCATAAATAACATTAAACCATAATTATTAAAAAGATTCGTAAATTATTAAAAATTCTAACTCAAAATAAAATACAAATACATTATACAAATTTTGAATGTTTTATACATGAATCCTATATGTTCAGATAACAAAAAAAAAAAAAAAAAAAGAATCAAAAGCCGCATCCGACTATAGTGCATGACATCGTGTTGATGTTATGATAGTTGCAAATCCTACAAATTAAGAATTATAAAAAAAAATTTGTATACGATTTTTGACCATATACGTACTATAAGTATCAATGATTTGATAGAAAAATAATCGGACATTCAGACAAAGTTAAAAAAAAATGATACTATTTTAAATAGTTAAGTTTTATCAGTTTTGAGAAATTTTGGCAGCATTTTCCCTGTAAATAGGACATTTTCCATAGAAATATGTTCGAAATCTGGGTATTTATACTAAACAGTTCACATAATCCAACCAGTAATTAATGAATTTTATAAGTGCACAAGATTTTCATATAATTAGTATTAAATAATGTAATGTGTTTATGCATCACACAAACAATCTATATCAGACTATAGTTCTATGAAAAAATAGAATGTGATGTTGATAATGATTTACATGGTTTCTTGAGGACTCAAAAATAACTATAATAATCAAATAATGCAAATGAATCCATTATTGATAGAATTTTCACTTAGCATATGCAAAAGTAAATTTAGAGATGAAGTTTAAAGTTTATTTGAACTTCACTCATCCTTTAAATGATGTTTTAACATTCATCACACTATAATCATTCTCACAAATATGGTATATGACTTTGATTATTTTGGCAAAAATTTAATAAATTTTTGCCAGCATGCCGAAAGTCCATAGAATTATGTTTTCCAAAATTATAAAAGTTTTAAATAATTTTGGCAGCATTTTCCCTATAAATAGGACATTTTCCATAGAGATATGTTCCAAACTTAGGGGTTTACACTAGACAGTTAAGAGTAATCCAACTAGTACTGACTGCATCTTATAAGTGGTACAAAAAAAAAGTAAGCTTTGAAACACTATGATCTATTTAAATTTATACACACACATACATAGATACATAGATACATAGATACATACATACATACATACATACATACATACATACATAAAGATCTTTATTTTGACTAGATTTTATGCATGCTTTTAATTTTCGTTTCCCTAATTAGGTCTTAAGTTGAGAGTTTAATGTTATTAGATCTTCAATTAAAGAGTTGGGAGGCTCCTATAATACTTGTAGGCTATAGTGTTTGGAAGATTTATTTGGGAGGAGGTTAAGAAGGCATTGGAATTTAACAAATTTTCAGCAGCATGCCGTCTGTAAATAGAACATTTCCCAAACTTACAAGTCACAAAAGTTTTTCCTAGGTTTAGCTAAGCCAGCAGCAGTAGTACACAACCTAGGGTCTGTCTACGCATATATGAAATTGCAGAAAAGATATATCAAGTCTTAACAGCACAAGCAACATAGTTCCAATATCTCCCAACAATTCACAATTCAGCATTTGAATGGAATTAAATAAGCAACAAAACTACCAGCATGTAGTTCAAACTATGTTTTACATACCTTCTAATGAGAGGAGCCACTTGCATCATCTGGTCGAGATTGGCGCCTCATTTGTTCGAACTACGCTTATTTGCCCGTTCAAAATTGCTCTGAGTGTGGCTTCAACGTTGGAAACCTTGTCTTTCAAACTTTAGTTCTCCACTATGACGTTAGACACTATGTCTGTCAATTTCTGGTTATCCATTTCGATCGTATGCATCTGCTGAACCATCTCCTCCACCCGAGACTTGGCGTCTCCATATTTGATTAGACCTCTCACAAGATCACGAATATCACATCAAGTTGGGAATTTCACAACACCCCAACGTTCAATCTTTACTGGCTCCACTAGTGTCTAAAACAAAGGACAAAGCATTTTGTGAGATTAGTTGAACTAAGATCCTAACATCACAATGTATAAGAAGAAGCACCTTATTGTTGCGAGGAGGAGCCACCGTCTGTAAATTGGACATTTTCCTATAAAACCTGTACCTAAAACCTGGTTATTTTTAGCAAATAAATCATTTCAATCATGCAACAGCCTAAATCTACTACTAGTATGCAATTCACTATATACTGCATGAGCTAGGCAGTTGGCGTTCAACACAACATGTGGAGCCCATGAATTCTACAATTCATATAACATAATACCATCGTCTCTTATATTGCAAAAAATATAATAATAAAACTTACAATTCCTTTCATGTCTTCACATTTGATTAGATCTCTCACAAGACCATGACTATCACATCAAGCTGAGAAGTTCACAACACCCCAACATTCAATCTTTACTGGCTCCACTAGTTTCTAAAACAAAGCACAAAACATTTTGTGAGATTAGTTGAACTAAGATCCTAACATCACAATGTACAAGAAGAAGCACCTTATTGTTGCGAGGAGGAGCCACCGTCTGTAAATTGGACATTTTCCCATAAAACCTGTACCTAAAACCTAGTTGTTTTCAACAAATAAATCATTTCAATCATGTAACAGCCTAAATCTACTACTCAGATGCAATTCACAATATACTGCATCAGCCATGTAATTAGCGTTCAACACAAGCATGTATTCCGGCTCGCGAATTCTACAATTCATATAACATAATACCATCGTCTCTTATATTACAGATACATAATAATAAAACTTACAATTCCTTTCATTTCTCCACATTTGATTAGATCTCTCACAAGACCACAGATATCACATCAAGTTGAGAAGTTCACAACACCCCAATGTTCAATCTTTACTGGCTCCACTAGTTTCTAAAACAAAGCACAAAGAATTTTGTGAGATCAGTTGAACTAAGATCCAAACATCACAATGTACAAGAAGAAGCACCTTTTTGTTGCGAGGAGGAGCCACCGTCTGTAAATTGGACATTTTCCCATAAAACCTGTACCTGAAACCTAATTTTTTTAAGTAAATAAATCATTTCAATGGGTGGCACAACAGAACATGCCGGAGGCAACTACACATCCTCAAGAGTCGCCCTTGGTGCTCTCGTCTCATCTGAAATCTGTTTGTGCTCACTTAGGGCCGCTCGACCCTTGGAAGAAGACTGTCCCCTTGGCAGGTCCTGGAACCTTTGCAGCTTGGCAGCACATCGTGGTGAGTGGCCGTGCTTTAAGGCAGCCCGAGGTTTTGTTCGCAGAGGCATTGGCCAGGAAAGATGAAACCCTAAGATTTATGTTGAAAACAAAATTTTTTTCAGAGGGGCATACTTAATAATAACATTATGAGAAAATATTCACCCATACTTATTAAAACATGTTTGGATGTGGTCAAGTGATCAACTTTGGCCAGCTCAAACATAGACATGCTATTTGTGGTTCCAAGAACATTACTCATCTCATTTGGTGCTTATACAGTTATATACTTCAACATCTATTATCTCATATTTTGAAAAAAAATTAACAAAATTTCGAGAACATGCCGACTGTAAAGTGAACATTTCCAAAAAAAATATTTTACCTGAAAAAGAGATATATATAAGAGCATGCGAGAACCTAGATTCACTACCAGCATGCAATACACAAATTTGCATCAGTCATGCAAAAGGCATATTCACAACCCATATGACAACTCAATCCAGTATTTCACAAGAGATGCAATATAATTCAAACTAAGCAAATTAAAAAATTTAGAAGACTTACTTCACATGACATTTAATTCTTGTTAGTCTTTTATACATTGTAGTTCTGAAGATTTATTGCAATCGATTTTAAAATAAATTATTGTCATTAAATAAAACAACCTACGGCAAAAAAACAAACATTAATTAATTTGCCAGTTTACTTTATATGACATTTAGTTCTTTGCCTTTCATGTATTCTAGTAGTTCAATGATAAAAAATTATCCCTTACAAATAATCATGAACATATAAGAGCAGCTTATCTATCTTCGCCTAAAGTAGAGTTTTCACTTCCAAAAACAAGCCTAACAACCCCCTGCACAATAATAAGTAACTCGGTCACATATTAATGCAACATGTATGACATAAAGTCATAAAAGATAGCTATGGCACTATCTCAAATGAATGCACAAATTTTAGTAGTAGAAGATTAGAAGGGGAAAGGCACCAAAGTGCCCAACTCACACTTTACACTTACAATGAATTTAACATGCATACACCAAGGCCTAATCTAACAACATTTCTAGGACTTATCACGCAAGTTGGGCATTACGAATCTCCATGCTCCAACTTGAGGGGGAGTATTAGAGAAATATCTACACTTTCCATTTTTCAATTATTGTATAATTATTATAGAGTAGATATTTAGGAGTAATTTGTGATCTTGTTCCTTGACTCATGGGAAATGAGAAATAGAAAATTTTTGGCTAGAAAATTGATCCAACACAATGAATTAAGGAGAATTTTTCTTGAACCATTCAAATTTTTTTTGAGGATATGCTTTTTTGAAAATTCCATTAAAACTTGATTTCTCATTACTGTTTGTCATAAAGTGCAATCCAAAGTTCTAATACTTCATGTTAAAATTGGTGTATTCCCAAGAGTGGGGGTGAATTGGAATTTTAAAGCTTATTCCTAGGTTTAGCTAATTTAACAACAGTATATTCGCAACTTAGGGTCTGTCTATACAGTTCCAAATGCACAGATAAATATAACGTTCGGAAATTAAATCATGCGTGACATTCAAAATATAACATACACGTGCAATAAATAAACTCGAAAAAATAAAATGCACACACGATATGTTATCGGGGTTCGGCCAACCGTGCCTACGTCCCCTCCTCTAACTCGCAAGCCTGAGGATTCCACTAAAGGCTCACTTAACAGGTGGAGTGGCACCGGTTACACTTAGGTCAATTTAAGAGGCTGACCTCAACCAACATGCCTTAACAGGATGACGCACATAACTTTCCTAATCGGGTCGAAACCAATCCAGGACTATTCAACAGGGCTAGTCCCCCTCTTTAGGCCCGTTCCTGGAATACAACATATTTGAAATGAAATTTTTGTGTACAATGAAATGCTTCTTACATAAGCTGATGTGTACCAATATAATCAACAACATACACTACCAAATGATAAGATATGATAAGCTCAATGTAGTCTTAGTTTCTACTCTTAAAGATTTACGCAAATATTGTAGCTAGTATGTGAGAGTGTAAGTGATAGGATCTTTGTGTCAAAATAATATTCTCAATTATAGTTGTAACGCCCCGGACCCCCTAACCCGGGTCCGACATGTTATACCTGATAAAATTCTTGATAATCCATAATCAACATATACGCAGCGGAAAACATAACCATAATCTTCATATAACATAATACCAGAGTTTATTAATTCTAATTACCAACTATAATAAATTAATCATCCACCTGTATTCAAATATATACATGTCTCCAAAACATTATCCACAAATACCAGTATGTTTCACAACCATCCCTATCTTATAATCTCCATAATTCTAATACTAGAGTTTACTAATTCTAATTACCAACCATAATAAATTAATCATTCACCTGTATTCAAATATATACATGTCTCCAAAACATTATCCACAAATACCAGTATGTTTCACAACCATCCCTATCTTATAAAACTTAAAACATAAATCATAAAACATAAAATATACATATCAAAATTAACATAAAAATATACCCTTTTTCTTATGTCTTCAAATAAAATGTTATAAAATCTTGAGCTCTCAAAGCTCGATCTTGAGGAACTTCTAAAAAAGATAATTTCATATTCGGGTGAGACATATCTCAGTAAGGGAAGAAACAATATATTAAACTCAGTGTGTGGCCATCATGAGATTATACATATCATTTTATAATATTTGCAAATCATTAACATAATACTGAAAGTCATTTTCTGATCCTAAACAAATACATGCAAATGTTTAATCCATGAGATTACCTGAGGATAGGGGTGATTACCCGCCCATACAAGTAGCTCCCTTATGCTCTGATACATTTAGCAATCCAAAGGTCACAATTTAAGCATACCAGTGCACTCACCTTACTTAGTAAGCCCTCATGCGTTAGATTGATTTCGTACTCACGCATTCAACAATAATTTATCGGCAAAAGCCTAAAGGATAGGGAAATCTACCCGCCTATACAAGTAGGTTCCCTCTGCCCTAGTACATTATGCGGTTACTGCCACATCTGTAGCTACTAGTGCACTCGCCTTACTCAACAAGCCCTCAGGCGAAAGGTACGCTTCGCCCAATCGTAACATGTTCTACGTACATACATACTTCTAATATAATAATACATCATTCTTTGCCGTCATTATACATTCATGCACATTTATTCCTGTTCATAACTTAACTTTGCATTTTGTTTCATTTTAAGTGACTCTTTCCTATTTACATCATTTACCTTTGTCATTTCATTTCATTGTCATTTCATCGTCATTTCATTGCATAACATTTCATCTCATTACTTCGTACTACAGCTGGTCTTTAGCCATCATTAGTTAGTCTACGTAGAAACGTGTTATATCTACTAACATAGCTTCTTTTAGCTGTCATCAGTTAGTCTACACAGAAGTGTGCTAGATCTGCTAACATGGATGTCTTTCAATTGTTTTGCATTTACATGGTTGCATTTAACATACACAGACAACATTGTCCATATCATATTTTATTCTCATTGTTTTACTTACTTAGCCTGCATCTCATACATTTAACATATAATTTGCACAGATTCTCATGCCACACAACTTAACAGTAAAATTCATACATATTTCTTATAAAATAAGCCAACCCACATTTAACATTTACATGCTCAAAATACACTTCATTTTTTACATAATTCCTTAGAAAATTCCTTTCACTTTCGTTTGTTTACTTTCACACATACACAACTATATCGACAATCTTAGGTTCAGAAAACATAAATTTCATGGTTGGTATTTTGAACCCACATAAAAACATATATACATAAATAATACATGTTCATTTTTAATTCTTGAAAAACCTGATTTAATATATAAATTTTCCCCCTTACCTGGTTTCTTGAATTACGCCAATAAGGACTCCGAAAAATACTTGCGGCGCTCACTCGGACCCTAAATAAAAAATTCCTAACTCCAATAAATTATTCTTGAATAAAATATTATTTAAATATTTCCTATGACTATAATTCCTAAATAAATAAATATACTCTTAAATTAAGCCAAATTCTCAAATTTCTCAATTCCCACTCTCACTTTGGAGTAGGGCCTAAAAAACCCTAATTGAAAAATTACTTACGTCAAAATGACGACAACGACGATTAGGATCTCGTGGTGGTGCCTGATCGTCGATTCAACAACAGATTTAAAGTAAAATTGAGAAAATAAAGGAAAATTACCTTTCCCCAGAAGCAGTGCCTAAGCCGTTCCCACAACAAATCTGTTTCGATAGAAATGTCGGTGGCGGAGTTATGAATCCAACGGCACCTTCCGTTTTCTGATATGCCATAAACTTGTCGAGAAATAAGGGAAGAGAGAGAGATGGAGATGGAGACGGCGAAGGAATTCCAGAGGGGGCGGGCACAGCTCTCTGCAAGTCTAATTTCAGATTTCAATTTGAAATCTGAAGCTTCCTTTCCCTTTTGTCCTTTTCTTTTCCTTTTCTTTTTTTTCTTTACTTTAACTTAACATGATAATATTATATCATATATATATTATACTTTAACTTTTATATATACATATATTAAGCTTATATATATATATATGTATATATATATATATATATATCTTTATTCCTTTTTTTTTATTTACTATTTTATTTATTTATTTATATAATTTAATAATATTTAATTAATTCATTAATTAATTAATAATTACTTTTTTTTTCATATTATTTATTTTTATTTGTTTATTTAATACATTAATTTAATAGTGTTTAACCAATTAATTAATTAATTATTTTAATTAACTATTTTTTTATTTTAATTTTTTTTCTCGGGTTATTACATTGCACTAGCAAAGATCACAAATATACTCCAAATATCTCAACAAAAGTTTTTATCAAAGTAAACCACAAGAGACATTCAATAATGGTTTGTGAAAATAGTTGTTTGACACTCAAGCAAATATCTCAAAATATATATTTATCAAATATACGTACTAGAGATATTATGAGAATGGTTTGTAAAATATTTAGCAATCAAAATCAAAAGTGAACTCCTTGAGTATTGCAATGACAATGCAAAACTCAAAGGCTAAATGAAGTATTCCTAGGGAAGACTTATTAGCAAAGTCTCCTAGGCAAGCTTAAAGCTTAGCTATCTAATAAAATAATCTCAATCAATAAGAATAAGAGAGAGCTTAAGCCTAATGAGAATCAACACTTAATCACACTTGCAAAGAGATTTGGGCAATAAAATCTAGTAAGAATGAGTATTGGAGGCTAAAAAATGAGTATAATAGATTGCTAATTCGATTCTAATCATTCCAAACGAAGGGGTATATATAGACTTCCCTTTGATTATGGCCATTTAGGACATATAAGGAATTATTATAAAAGTTTTAATATATTTTAAGCAAATTAACCCTGTTTAAATATTTTAAGCACGGTAAAAACAATGGCGCAACTCGAGAGCACCGGTCGACCGAAGGAGGTTCGGTTGATCGAGTTGTGCAGAGTTCGGTCGACTAGGTAAGAAATGAACTAGAAGTTCGATTGGCCGAGCATGGAGTTCCAAGGGTGATTTTTCTATTTAGCGTAGTTCGGTCAACAGAGAGCTTTTGAACTGACTAGTTCGGTCGACTAGATCGTTGAGTTCTCACATGTGGGAACTTGGTCGACTAGAGCGTTGGCATACAATTTGGGCGTGGTCGATCGTAAGGTCAATTTGTTGAATCCTAGGGAGTTCGGTTGACCGGGTGGAATATACTGACCTGTGCTCGATCGACCGCGTGGAATATATTGAGCTGGGCTCGGTTGACCGAGTTGTGGTCAACCTGTTGATCCGGTCCTGGTTCGGTCGACTAGGAGGAATTGTACTTGAGAGTGCGGTCGACCGAATGTGCATATTTAGTGCATTTTGGTCCTATTTAATCATGCAATCGCCCTATCCATTTAACCATACATATATATACATGTGTGAGTGTCCTAAGGTCATTCTAGGTATTTTTCGTTTGAGCTTACCTATCATACCATACAGGTGATGCATATAATTATTACAGTCTAAGCGTTATTTATTATCACAGACCCTTATAGAATAATGAAATTAAATACAACATAAATTGAGTCTTCAACTTCAATTCCTTGTGCCATCATATTGATTTTCCAATCAGTATACCTGCACATAACCTCAAACATGCATCAAATACAACAAGTATTTGTTATTATCAAAACCGGGCGTGACCTATAAGGTCAACACTTGAACACTTGATGAATTGAATAATGAGTCATAAGTGTAAAAATATGGGCTTCCTATCAATTTATGTTCGATGGACTAAGTATTATATTTTTATTTAACCTAGCTAACTACAAATTTATTAGAATTCTAAGTCAGAGCAATGTTTACAAATCTAGTAGGCTTTTGTTTGGGAAACTAGCAATCCATGAATAAGAATATACATAGAGGAGGTTGTTGGCACCCTACTTTGTTTGAAAAAAGGAAATTTTTTTTGTCAAAAAATTAAAAGGGGAGAAGAAAAAAATAATTCAAAAGAAAAAATCTAAAAAAATCTTGGTGTGTGGACCCACATGTCTAGGCCAAAATTAATGACGTTGTTTTAAAACCAGTTCAATGCTTTGACAATGATGAAATTTTTATTTGTTATGATGCAAAGAGGATGATCGATATTTGGGTTAGATCTCCTCCTGAAGTTGTAATTTGAACTTCAAAAAAACAGACAAATGTTTAAATGCTCATGGAGATGAAGAAATCCTAGATCTCATAATCTATAGATAACATTCTAAGAACAATTAACCCCGGAGATATACATGAAGACGAGAAGAAGAGCATGTAAGATGGAGAAACTCTCCCTTTTCTCTTTAGAAGGTGCATGCTCACAAAATGTGATTGTAGGGTTAATCTCTTTGACCGTGGTGTGAATCCCTCACAATCGACTGTGTTCGAGATTGGATTGTGCTTGAATATTGGAATTTCAGTTGATAGTGGACTGATTTTAGATTAGTTGTGTTGAGTTCCTAGACTTGTGAAGTGGTTCTTCATGGTCTCGTTGAGAAGCTTCATGAGTTAGAAATCACTGGGGGATTGAGAATAATCTGAACATTGATATAGATTATGAAGTCTTGGGACTGTTTGAGGAAGGAACTGCAAGCCCTAGTTGATCTGGGTGCATTGAAATCCTATTGTTCGAAATTCTCGCCTAAATGTCATTTTGAATTCTAAGGGGTTGTCAGTAGATATGGATCATGGTAAGAACCCTAAACCTGCTGGTAATGCCTCTCGGGTAGACGAAAGGAAGGAAGAGAGGGAATTAGCTTTGAAATTCATAGCCATGAAAGGTGGTAACTTGAATGAATGGAGTAAGAAGAATCATACTAAAATTATGGCAGAGTTTGAAAGATATTCAAAGCTGGCTGCACAACAAGCCCTAGCTTCATTGAGTGCACTAAAATCAGTCAAGATGCAGCAGAGACCTCCTCTTGATGCAAAGAATTCGTAGGTTAAGCAAAGTCGGAGTGTAGAGGTAGAGATTGTTGAGGAGAGTAAGGTAGGGACTTTTCAAATGGCTAACAGTGATGCGATGGAGACCGGGGATCCATTAGATTTAGATTCCTTTAGAAAAGATGAAAAAAAGGCTCTTGAGAAGGGGAATGGAAAGAGGGTTCAATGGGGTGATATGGAATCCTCTAATTCATCAGCAAAATCAGTCTTGCAATGCTGTGGGTATGGCTCGTTCTTGTGATAGGTGTCCTGAAGTAGATAAAATTTCTAAGCATTCCTCCACTGTCACTGAGGTGAGTAATAAGAAGCTTGATGAACGCCAGGAGGGTGATATGATTATTAGGAAAAATAAAAAGGTTCCATGGTCTGAATTGTTTGCTAAAAATAGAGTCCCTGCCAATTGTGGTCCTCTGCCTGTATTCAAGCCACGTGGAGAGAAAGTCCAAATTTTAGAAAATGAGATGCACAGCTTTGAAGGTATAGTGAATAAACATCTAGTACGTTACTTTACGGGCAAATTTCCAGCAAAAGGAAGCTCTTAAAAGCTTGATGGCAACCTGGAGTGTGAAAGTTGTCTCCGCACAACATGATAAAGGATGGATTGTCTTCAAATTCCTTACAGAAGAATATGTCAATGAGGTCCTCATGAATGGCTCTTATAGTGTGTATGGAAGAACTCTGATTTTAAAAAGGATGCCTAGATTTTTTCAGTTTGGGGTGGAGCAAAGAATTGTTCTACCAGTTTGGATCCAATTAAAGGATCTTCCTTTTGAACTGTGGCACCCTTGTGCAGTAGGGAGGATATGCTCATAGATTGGGAGACCATTGTACATGGACAAGCTCACTACTAATCGAGCTAGAATCTCTTATGCTAGGGCTATGGTTGAAGTGGATGTAGCTAAATAGATTAAGTACAGTGTAGATATAATGTTGCCAGATGAGATGGAAATAACTCAGGAGATTGTGTATGAGGGTTTGCCAAGGTTTTGAACTAACTGCAAGGCCTTGGGACATTTAGTTATGTGATGGAGTGCCTTCAGAAAAATTCAAAGTTGATTGATTGAAAGATTGTGAAACCTGCAAGGCTTTTGACACAGTTCTGAAAATTTGGATGCTGAAGTTCTGAATTTGGTTGTTCTGAAGTTATTCAGTCTTGATATCTGCAAGGCCTTTGACACAGTTCTGAGTTTTGGATGCTGCAGTTCTGCTAGATGCAATTTTGAAGAGATCAGTGAGCTAAAAAAAATTCGTTCGTGCTGGAAATTCTGCAGTTCTGCTAGATGCAATTTGCTGTCCTATTTGACATAGCAGGATCAGATTTGAAGTATAGACACAACTACAATCATAATGATAGTACAGAATCTGGAAGGAAAGTGTGTCAGTATTCAGTTCTACAATCAGTTTTGGGCTATAATGCTGGTTATTGAGTCAAACTGAATTATGGATTTTGCTGGTTTTACTCCTGCACCCAGATGTGGTTAATTCTGAAGGTTTTGCTGGGTCTTTGTAGTTAAAGTTTCAGCTATTTGATGGAGTGACTTTAGCAAAATTCAAATTTGACTGCTGGAAGTTTGTGCTGACTGATTTGGTTTGCTGCAATATGAAGTACATATGCTGCAGATCTGTTAGGCACAGCTAGAATAGATTGAAGCCTTTGATGAGGTCTTTCTGGTGCTCTTGCTGGGTTATTTGATGTTAAATATTTAGTTCTTTGATGGAGTGACTACAGATAATTTCAAGTTTGATCAGTTTGATGATTGTGCTGACTTCAGACCTATTTTGCTGCAATTATGAAGTATGGATGCTGCACTTTTGTTAGACACAACTCCATTAGTTTGAATTATCATCGCAGCTGTAACTTAATGACAACACTGAATCTTGGAGATGACTCAAAATGGATTTTTGAAGCAGGAATGTGGAATGCCAGGTCAGACAATATTGTAAATGTTCTTTTCTTATTCTACATTTGCATTTATTATGATGCTCTATAGTTTGAAGGTTATGATAGATAAGCTATTGATCAAAAAAAAAAAAAAAAAAAGACAAAGAAACAATGAACCCCCAAAATCGAGCCTCTTCTACAACCAAGCAAAAAACCACGGATGATAGATTTTTAAGATGAAAATTTCGTTTTGATTTTCACGAGAAAAAGAACAAAGATAAAGAGAGTCTAAAAAATAAATATTTCAATCAAAGAAGAATTAGAGTACATGTACCTCTATGGAAACAAGGCTCGCAATCAGAACACCTGCACCCAATCAAAATCCCAAGTTGAAGGCCCTCCACCCACTAGCCTAGTAGTCCGCACCCCCACTAACTCCTACAAAAGCTCCATACTTTTCACCCGCATTGCCCTCCTTACATACCAAAATTACACCGCCGGCCTCCGGCGGTTGATCTCCTCGATGAAGGCAACGGGGATGGATCCGGACCTTCAGTAGCGGTGACGAAGAGAGATGGAGAGACTGAGAGAGAGAGATCGTAGAGATTGAGAGTTGGAGAGACTAAGAGAGAGACTAGTGAGATTGAGAGTTGGAGAGACTAAGAGAGAGAGACTGGAGAGATTGAGATATGGAGAGATCGAGAGATGGAGGGAAATGAGGGGGATTGGAGGGAAAGGAGTGAGATTGGGGGAACCCGCGGGCGGCTTTTTGTCCAACTATTAGTGACGAATCTCCAAATTCATCACTAATACTATGAAATTTAAGAAGTATTAGTGACAGTTCCTAAATCCATCACTAATAAGGGGATAATAGTGATGAATCTACAAATTCGTCATTAATACTATGAAATAAATTTTTTTATATTTTTTTTAAAATAAAAGAAGTATTAATGACGGTTCCCAAACACTAATAAAGGGATAATAGTGACGAATCTTCAAATTCGTCACTAATATTATGAAATAATTTTTTTTAAATAAAAAAAGTATTAGTGACGGTTTCCAAATCCGATACTAATAATGGGCTAATAGTAACAAATCTCCAAATTCGTCACTAATACTATGTATAAATTTTTTTTAAATAAAAAAAGTATTAGTGACGATTTCCAAATCCGTCACTAATAATTGGCTAATTGTAAGAACCTGACCCGAGATATGTAGATTGAATAAATGAGAAAGGGTAAAAAGGTAAATTAGTAGGTTTCATTGACGAACCCATTGTTCTTGTCGACGAAAGCCCTCATATTCTTCATCACTAAAATTCAGAACCTCGTTGATGAAGAGACACCGAACGAGTTGTAAAATTGGAGTAGGGTTCGTCGCCGAAGGAACCGATTCATCGACGAAATGTGTAGATGATTTGTTAATGAAGGCGCCGTCTCGTCAACGAATTGGATTGGTCAAGGGTCTATAAATAGGATATTTTGTTACTTCATTGCTAAGAAACCTCAAAACCTCTCTCTCTCTCTAGAACCAGCGGAATCTCTCATTCTCTCTTTGATTCTTTGCTGTTTGTCGCTTGATTCAACGATCCGACATTACTATATAGATTAGAGGAGGAATCTCTATGTTTTTAGCGGATCGGAAATTCGTTTCGAGGATTTTCAGGTTTTGACCCAAAATTGAGGTAAGGGTCCGATTTCAGTTTTGTTTCAGTATATATGTAGTAATAAGAATTATAGTGAAGTATAGTTCTTGGATGTTTAGGTTTTGGGAACTCAGTTCGTAGTTTTGGAGCCCTAGAGTTCAGGTTTGTGGTTTTCGGGAAAAGGTAAGGGGATTCTGTTTATATTAGTTATTTTTGAAATCGGGATCGGAAAACCTATGGTTTATGATCATATGTATGTTTTGACTACTTATTTGGGAAAATCCATTGGGTAAAAATGTGGGATTTTCATTACAGTTTTGGAGAAAATTGGGGATTTTGGGTGTCATTTTTATTTCTATTGAAAAATCGTATATTGTATAAAACTGTAGTATTGAGATGATTGTACCTGTATTTGTATTAAACTGTATTCTCAAACTGAAAACAATATGATTTGTGTATGCTTTAATAAATGTGGAATAAATTGTTGTATGTAAAATGTTCCAGGTTTTGTAAAACAGCTAGGGGTAGCTAATTACCGTACGCTAATGGGTATAGGAATATGAGTTCCAAAATTGTTCCAGGTTTTGTGAAATTTTGCCACGTCTTGGCTAATTACCGTGGGCAAACGCCATGTCTTGGCTAAATACCATGGATGAGAGGGTCTGACTCTATATCCGAGGGTGTGAATTATCATTTTTTTGTTCTAGCTGGTCATCGATGGGTGTGAGTAGACACCGTATTGGAAATGATATCGCTGTGAGGTTTTGGTTATTGTAGGGTATCATGTGCTTTAGTTTAACGACACTGACCGTATATTTGGTATCGTATGTATTGGAACTGGATTGTGAAAATACTGGAACTATATCATGTTATGTTTTATGTTGAAATAATACTTGTACGCAACACACTAGTATAACTTGTTTTCTTTCTTATTGAGAGGTGTCTTATCCCGAATATACAAATATTTTTCAGGTCCATTGGGTAGCCGAAACTAGCATCCTAGCATTCGGGAGCGTGGGTGTCAGTTAGCTACGTAGAGTACTTATGTAAGTACGGATTTTGTAACCGAGTTGTCATTATTGGGTTTTGTAGACACCCGGGATATGTATGGTATTTTGGAGTTTAGAATTTAGTCATGTATAGACTCTGGTATGGTACGTTGTATGTATTAGAATGAGTATTTTCGCTTGATGTGTATAGATATATATATATGTGAATGTGTATAGGGTTTATGTGTACCTCATGAGGTTGGACCCTTATTCAGTATAGTATCATGTATGTTTTAAATGATACGGAGACGTGTTAGGTAACTAAATCATACCTAGGACCCATCCGCGAGTTCGGGGCATGACAATTTGGTATCAGAGCAAAATCAGGTTGTTAGGTCTTGTTGATTTGGTTAGGCGTAGTTATGTGTACATACCAGAGTATAGGATGTAAGAAATGGGTAGAGTAGGTCGAGGGTTGTTTTGTTGCTAGAGGGGGACTCATTGGCGGTGTTTTGTGTTTTTCTTGGAATAACGATTTTAGTAAAATCATGGCAAACCATTGATTGTTTCGTGTTGGTGTGGTAGGACAGATCTGGACCCGTGAGAGTAGTAGTTGACATGATTAGCTCTCAATGATTGTGTTAATTGGTTTTGATATAGGAATTCTAACTGATTCCTATCTTATTTTCAGAATAGAGCCCAAGGATAACAACTTGGAAAGTGGTTTCGAGGGGACTGCGAGTGAAGAGTCTCCTTTTGTGCCTTGGGGTTTAACGAGGCAGGTTATATGGGAGATCAGGTGAAGTGTTAGGAGACGTGAGCACTCTCCTACTGCTATGGGTTGTACCATAGAGAGGTTTACCCGCATGCACCCTTCAACGTTTACGGGAGGACCCGATCCGATAGTAGCAGAGAACTAGGTGCAGAAGACCGAGAAGATATTGGAAGTTTTGCACTGCACCGACCTGTAGAAGGTTCTTTACTCTACCTTTCAGCGGGCAGGAGAAGTAGAAAGATGGTGGACGGCGGTGAGTCTGCTTGAAAAACAGAGAGCTGGTCTATTTGGTATGACTTGGAGCCGTTTCAAGGAGGTATTTTTTAAGAGATACTTCCTGACTTCCACTTGTGATGCAAAGGTTGATGGGTTCTTGAGCCTGACTCGGGGGACCCTAATGGTGCAAAGATATGCTACCAGATATATTGAGTTATCTTGTTTCGCGCTATATTTGATCTCGAACGAGTATGAGAAGCTTCGGAGGTTCGATAAGGGTCTGAGGAAGGATATTCTCAGGCTTGTAGGTATGCTGTAGACTCTAGAGTTTTCTATTCTGGTGGATAAAGCCACCATAGTTGAGGCTGACCTCTAAGGGGATGAGGTGGTATATGAACAAAAGAAGGGGCTAGTATCTTCTAGTTCTTTGACTGGTCCTCGACAGGGATAGTGGAAGAAGAAGAAGAACTATAGTTCGGGTTATCACCAGAATACCGAGCGGCAGGGTCCTCAAGGGGATCCATCTTCTATGCAATGCACCAGGTGCCGTAAATGGCATGACGGTGAATGCCAGCCATTCTGTGGTAACTGCTACAACTGTAGCAAATCGGGCCACATATCCCAAAACTGTCAGACACCGAGGGGCGATATGCCTGCACAGAGCCAGAACCATAGGAGTAATCAAATGCCTCAGGGGAACTATTAGGCAAACACGACTTTGGCAAGGGTGTACTCTTTTACTCTAGCAAATGTGGAACATGCTGGAAATGTGGTGACGGGTACTATGTTATTGCTTTCAAATAGAGATGTTTTATTTTATTCGGGAGTAACCCACTCTTTTATATCTGTGAATTTTGTGAAACTGTGTGGGGTTGAAACCCAAGTGATGGATAAGTGGTTGTCTGTGGCTACACTGACTGGGAGTGTAATGATCTATAGTAAGATGTTGGGAAACTACCTAATGGTTATTCAGGGAAGGCTGTTACCGGGGAACCTAGTAGTGTACATGTGTGGATTTTACATCATATTGGGGATGGATTGGTTATTCTCCAGTTATGTGATGATTGATTGTCGTAGGAAGGTAGTAGGATTCAGATCTCCTGGGGAGCAAGAGTATGAGTTTGTGGGATCGTGTGTGCGTTTGACGCCACAGATGCTATTAGCTATACAAGCGAGAAGGTTACTTTTGGACGGTTGTTAGGGGTACCTAGTTTGTGTGAAGGAACCACCACGAGATGATCTGAAACTTGAAGATATTCGAGTGGTTAATGAATTTTCGGATGTATTCCCGAAAGACTCACCCGGTTTACCTCCTGATCGTAAGGTGGAGTTCGCTATTGATCTACTGCTAGGTAAACCGCCAATTTCTAAAGCTCCATATCGGATGGCTCCAGCTAAACTTAGAGAGTTAAAAGAGCAGTTGTAGGAACTACTCGACAAGGGCTTTATCAGACCTAGCGTTTCGCCCTGAGAAGCTCTAGTATTGTTTGTGAACAAGGACGGATCGATGCGAATGTGCATTGATTACCATGAGATCAACATGGTAACATTGAAGAACCGATACCCGTTGCCTAACTTAGATGATCTGTTTGACTAGCTATAGGGAACATAGGTCTTTTCGAAGATCGATCTATGATCAAGATATCATTAGGTGAAAGTTAGGATGGAGGATGTTGCGAAAACTGCTTTCCAATCTAGATACGGTCACTACGAGTTTCAAGTCACGCCTTTTGGATTGACTAACACTCTGGCGATATTTATGGACCTAATGAACAGGGCTTTACATGAATACCTAGATCAGTTTTGTAACGCCCCGAACCCTTAAACTCGGTCCGGTGCGTTATACCTGATTAAATCCTAATAATCCATAATTAAATCATACATACGCAGCAGAAAACATAACTATGATCCTCAATTATAAAAATAAATACCAGAGTTTACTAATTCTATATGTATTCCATAATAGCCATTCGTCACCTGTATTCCCATATATCCACATATCTCAAAAAATATACAGTATTCGCAAACACCAGTATGTTTCACAACCATTCATACCTCAGAAAAACTTTAAAACTTAAAAAATAACTTATTTACATCCCAAAATATCATCAAAATGTTTATACACTTTTCTTTATCTAGAACCCCAAAAATGCTATCAATCTCGAGCTTCTCTAAGCTCATTTATGTGGTGGTCCTAAAAAGAATAAATTTGTAATCGGGTGAGACACATCTCAATAAGGGAAGAGTTTCTCGCCTTTCTAAGCAAGCCCTTAAGCGAAGAGTTTGCCCCGCCTCTAACGTAACATGTTCTACTAACATAAATACTTGATATTACCATAATACATTATTTTATCTATCGTTATTCAACCAACCATAACTGTTCATGTTCATAACTTTAGTATTTCATAACATTTCACTTTATGTAACCTTTCACATTTTACATCGTTCACATTTCATATTTCATATCCATTTCATTCACATTTCCATTTCATTTCATTTTCATTTCATTCATTTGCACTACATCTCATTTCAGCTGTACATTAGTTAGTCCACATAGATATGCGATAAAATCTACTAACACAACTCGTTTTAGCTGTCATCAATTAGTCTACAGCTCCTTTTAGCTGTCATTATATACATGGTTGCATTATCAAACACAAGTAACATAATCCTTATAACATTTCATTATCAATGCATTTCTTACATAGCCTGCATCTTGTACATATAACATATGTTTACACTACGTTACCATCTACTCATGCCACACAATTTTGCAGTAAAATCCATACATTGCCTGTAAAATAGGCCAACCAACATTTAATGTTTATATGCTGAAAATATGCTTTCCTTTCTTACATAATTATCCTGAAAATATCTTCCACTTTCATCAGTTCATTTTCACATATACATAGCTAAATAAGTAGCCTTAAGATTAGAAAACATAATTTATATGATTGACATTTTATACCCACATGAAAACTCATATACATATATAACATAGTCCATTTTTATTTAATTCATAAAAACCTAATTTAATATATGTAATTTCCCCCTTACCCGAATCCTCAAATTACACCAATAGGTATCCCAAACCGATGCCTGTGATGCTCACCCGTACCCTAGTTCAAAAACCCTAGTTTAATTAAATAAACTACATATAAACTATTATTTTTGCATTTTCTCAACTTATAAACCTTAAATAACCTTTCAAAAATCCAAAACTGAGAATCCAGACCCTTACCTTAACTTAG
Organism: Malania oleifera; assembly: GCF_029873635.1. Classification (NCBI taxonomy): domain Eukaryota; kingdom Viridiplantae; phylum Streptophyta; class Magnoliopsida; order Santalales; family Ximeniaceae; genus Malania; species Malania oleifera. Next base: position 16,775,989 of record NC_080425.1, read on the forward strand.
GAGCGCTTCCTGAAATGTCCAATTTAGGAAACTTATCCGCTAGATATGTAAAGAATCTTCCCTAGAACACCGTAGTGACTTTCGATTGTCGATTCGGGTTGAATTTGGGCTAGATTCTTAGAGAGAAGGGAGAGAAACCATCTAGAGAGAGAAAAACTGAAGGAAAATAAGTTTCCTTTGCAGAGAAGCTTCCCCAAACCTTCTTATACTTGACTTTGCCATGTGGACCCGTCGATGAGAAGATAGGACTCGTTGACGAACCGCTGAAGAAAACTTGTCGACAAGGCCATGAGCTTTTTGATGAGTTTTAGAATAGCCAAAACCCTCTCGGTTAATCCTCGTTGACGAGACATGCATACTTAACGACGAGTTTCTGAAGATCTCTCGTCAACGAGAAAATCTTGCTCATCGACGAGCACCTGTTTGTACCCTTTTACAATTTATTTTTCCTTTTTCTTCTAAACTTTTCTTTTCCCTTTTTTTTATTCCTTATTTATCTTTTCATTTATTATTTTTTCTAATTATTTTATCATTAAAATTTTTCAAGTCATTACATTCTTCCTCCCTTAAGAAATTTCATCCCAGAAATTTTACCTACCAATCATCCTTTGACATCATTAGAATTCATTAAGTCATACAATTCAATATGTATATCACCCAAATCCCTACATTATTTACAATTAATCACATCATCATATATACTGTTCAATCATCCATAATTTAATTAATTTATAATTTCCTTAATGAGAAACCCATACCTGCTTCTTTGATGGCGTCCTCCTCTGCCTGAAGTGTATATAGTCGGGGTGGAACACCTCTTCCAAGTGGTACTTGTTGTTTTCCCCAATCCTAGTTCTGAGAATATACCATAGGCAGTGGTTCTCGACAATTTTTCTTGATATGTCTCAGCTTACCGCATCTAAAACAATTTGGAGTGCCAAACCAGCATTCGCCCATATGCCTTTTATTACATTTCTGGCATATGGAGTTCACTGTGTCTTTCCCTTTCTTCCTTGATCCCTGACTGGCCTCATACTGAAAACTAGATGGTGCAGGCCTCTTCTTCTGCTCTGAAGGCTTTGTGCTGCTTTGGATACTCATTTCTAGCACCGAAGCCTTATCAACTAAATTTGAAAAATTCCGAACCTAAAACCCCGCCGCCAGCTCGTATATTCTGCGCCTCAAGCCTTTCAAAAATTTCTTGACCTTCCTTACCTCGTTTAGAATAAAAAATGGTGTGAAATGTGATAGCTTCACAAGTTTTGCCGCATATTCCGCAACAGTCATATCCCCCTAGGATAGATTAGTAAACTCCTCAATCTTTTCCTCTCTGACAGACGAAGGAAAGTACCTGTCAAAGAACAGATCCTTGAATCTCTCCTAGGTAAGAGCTATCTTTTCCAACCTTTAGTACTCTAGCAGCTTCGCTAAAAGTCACCAGCATTTTGCCTCTCCAGTCATTTTGAATGCAGCATAACGGACCTTTTGCTCACCCGCGCAATCGAGTATAGCCATGATCTCCTCTATCTCTTGTACCCAATTCTCTATAGCCACTGGATCAGGTCCTCCTACAAAGGCTGGAGGGTTCATCCTCATAAACTCCTTATTGTTGTAGCCCTGACCTGCAGGTGGACAGTTCTGTTCTTTAGGATCCTTCTTCATGTCTGCCCTAAACTGGTTGACTATACCCCGTATCACCTTGGAGGTATCAATGTCCTCTTTATTAGAACTATCTGAACCTTCACTTCCTTCAGTCTCTATGTCCTCATCTCTAGGATCCATCCAAAAACTAGGACATAAAAGAGATAAGAATTCCATATCATAACTCCAACACACAATTATATAATTTAAACCCAATATACATCCAAAATCTCCATATAAGGACCAATCTCACGGCTAAGATACATCACCATCGATGGATTTACCATGGTTTTTTGAAACCGTCGACTAAGTTAGAAAATCATAGAAGTTGACCAAGGGATTTCTATCTCCAAGCTATAAGACAAAATCCTATACTTCTCTATACCAAACCTACTTCTTAATACCTAACCTATTCATCTAGTATCCCCATCCTAATTGTTTCCTATATTCTGGTATAAATCATTTCTTAAGTTCTCAAAATCCCAAAATCATTGCTCTGATACCAAAAGGTAACGCCCCGAACCTTTAAACCTGGTTTGGTGCATTATACCTGATTAAATCCTGATAATCCATAATAAAATCATACATACGCAGCGGAAAACATAACTATGATCCTCAATCATGAAAATAAATACCAGAGTTTACTAATTCTATCTATATTCCATAATAGCCATTCATCACTTGTATTCCCATATATCCACATATCTCCAAAAATATACAGTATTCGCAAACACCAATATGTTTCACAACCATTCATACCTTAGAAAAATTTTAAAACATAAAACATAACTTATTTACATCCCAAAATATCATCAGAATGTTTATACCCTTTTCTCTATCTAGAACCCCAAAAATGCTATCAACCTCGAGCTTCTCGAAGCCCGTTTACGTGGTGATCCTAAAAAGAATAAATTCGTAATCGGGTGAGACACATTTCAGTAAGGGAAGAAGCAATATATATATTAAAATAGCATGAGGTCAACATGAGATTTTAATTAACATTTTAATATCATTTGCAAAACCATTAACATATATTCTAAAATCATTTTCTGGACCCTATCAAGCACATGCAAAACATTCACGCACGAGACTACCCAAGGATAGAGGCGATTACCCGCTTATACAAGTAGCACCCCTCTGCCCTGATACATTAGGCAACCAAAGGTCACATCTGTAGCATCCCAAGGCACTCACCTTACTTAGTAAGCCCTCAAGTGATAGATTAATATCGTACTCACATAGTTCATAGCAAAAATTTACCAGCGAAGGCCCCGAGAATAGGAAAATCTACCCTCATATACAAATAGTTTCCCTCTGCCCTAGTGCGTTATGCAGCCTACTGTTACATCTGATACTACTAGTGCACTCGCCTTTCTCAGTAAGCCCTTAGGCGAAGAGTTTGCCCCGCCCTAACATAACATGTTCTGCTAACATAAATACTTGATATTACCATAATATATTATTCCGTCTTTTTTTATTCAACCAACCCTAACTGTTCATGTTCATAACTTTAGCATTTCATAATATTTCACTTTATGTAACCTTTCACATTTTATATCGTTCACATTTCATATTTCATATCCATTTCATTCACATTTCCATTTCATTTCATTTTCATTTCATTCATTCGCACTATAGATCCTTTTAACTATACATTAGTTAGTCCACATAGATATGCGCTAGAATCTGCTAATACAGCTCCTTTTAGCTGTTATAAATTAGTCTATAGCTCCTTTTAGCTGTCATTGTATACATGGTTGCATTATCAAACACAAGCGACATAATCCTTATAACATTTCATTATCAATGCATTTCTTACATAACCTGCATCTCAAACATATAACATATGTTTACACTGCATTATCATCTACTCATGCCACACAATTTTGTAGTAAAATCCATACATTGCCTGTAAAATAAGCCAATCAACATTTAACATTTATACGCTGAAAATATACTTTCATTTCTTACATAACTATCCTAAAAATATCTTCCACTTTTATCAATTCATTTTCACATATACGTAGCTAAATAAGCAGCCCTAAGTTCAGAAAACATAATTTACATGATTGACATTTTATACCCACATGAAAACTCATATACAAATAGAACATAGTCCATTTTTATTTAATTCATAAAAACTTGATTTATTATATATAATTTCCCCCTTACCTAAATCATTGAATTACACCAACAGGTATCTCAAACCGATGCCTGTGATGCTCACCCGAACCCTGGTTCAAAATCCCTAGTTTAATTAAATAAACTCCAAATAAACTACTATTTCTACATTTTCTCAACTTATAAACCTTAAATAACCTTTTTAAAACCCAAAACTGAGAATCTAAACGCTTACCTCAACTTAAGAGCATTTCTCGAAATGCCAGTTTAGGAAACTGATCCGCTAGATATGTAGAGAATCTTCCCTTAAACACCGTAGCAACTTTTGATCATCGATTTGGGCTGAATCCGGGCCAGATTCTTAGAGAGAAGGGAGAGGAACCGTCTAGAGGGAGAAAAACTGAAGGAAAATAAGTTCCCTTCGCAAAGAAGCTTCCCCAAACCTTCTTATACTCGACTTTGCCACGTGGACTCGTCGACGAGAAGAAAGGACTCATTGACAAACCACTGACTAACACTCATTGACAAGGCTGTGAGCTCATCAACGAGTTTTAGAATAGCCAAAACCCTCTCGATTATTCCTTGTTGATGAGACATACATACTCAACGATAAGTTTCTGAATATCTCTCATCGATGAGAAAATCTTGCTCGTCGACGAGCACCTATTTGTACCCTTTTACAATTTTTTTTCCCTTTTCCTTCTAAACTTTTCTTTTCCCTTCTTTTCCTTTATTCCTTATTTATCTTTGTCATCTATTATTTTTCCTAATTATTTTATCATTAAAATTTTTTGGCTCATTACAAGTTTTTAGTGGTGTTTATTGACTATATTCTAGTATATTCTAAGAGTTCAGAAGAGCATGGAAACCATCTAAGGTTGGTACTTCAGGTTCTGTAGGAGAAGAAGCTATATGCTAAGCTGAAGAAATGCGAGTTTTGGCTGAATCAGGTCACATTTCTAGGCCATGTCGTGTTGAAGGGTGGTATCTCAGTTGATCCTGGTAAGATAGAAACAGTGGTTGGCTAGGTGAAACCGAAGAGCATACAGGATGTTCAGAGTTTCCTAGGACTGGCTGGGTATTACCGGTGTTTCGTGGAGGGATTCTCTAAGTTATCTGACCCTCTGACATGGTTGATGAGGAAGGGTGTGAGATTTTATTTGAATGACGAGTGCGAGCAAAGTTTCCAGGAGTTGAAACATCGACTGGTCACTGCTCCAATTTTAACTATCCCATCTAGGGATGGTGGTTTTTTGATTTATAGCGATGCATCACTGAAGGGTTTGAGATGTGTGCTGAAGCAACGGGATAAAGTAATTGCTCATTGAAATTAGGATAGCTTCTCGAGAGGGGGGTGAATTGGGAATTTAAAAACTTTCTTTTTAATTCCTTTTAAGAATACTTAACTGCTTTTATTGTTTAACCAATTCTTTTACTTGTTTGTTTAATTTGTCAAACACACAATAACTTGGTTTCTTTTATACAATCAACAACACAAGCACTTAAACAATTAAATCACCAAACAACCTTTAAATCAACCACACTATCTAAACTAATCAAACACTATTTGAAAGCAAACAACCAAACCAAAATTAAGATATACAGTAGTAAGAAATTAGGATGGTTATTTGTTTATGTATGCCTTATAAATATGAATCAAGCCCTGTAGTTGAATGATATGCTTGTTAAAATAAATTTGTTTCTTTTATATGATTTACAACCACACATCCACACTCTTCCCAAAATTCAGAATTCAAGTAAACTATTAGTTAATTTTCTTTGGGTGTTTTAACCAAGTAACGTACTCCCGTATGATTTTCGCAAAGTATGGTTTAACCAACGTACTCCCTTTTGGTTTCCGTAATCCAAATCAAAATTAAACTTTAAGTTTGTTTGATTTCCAAATATACGTAGTGTATATGATTTCAAATTTAAACCATTCACGCAATATAAATATGCTGAAAATAAAGAGTAAGGGAAATAGAGAGTGAGACACAGGATTTTACGAGGTTCAGTTTCAACACAGCCTACGTCCTCACCTTTAGCAAAACCACCAAAGGATTCACTAAATCTGTTCCTTTACCGGGTGGAACAATACCTTTACACATTCCTTCAGAATGTTAGAGCAACACCTCTCTAAGCGATAATCTCTCGCCTAGCCAACGATCCAGAAAACCTGGAATCGTCACAATCTACAAGAATATAATATAAATTCAATGGTTTGTTTAAAAGAGAAATGGAATTGCAACCCGGAACCGAGGTTTGATATTTTCAATCTACCAAAATTGTAGAATTCCTCTTGAGCAAAAGATGTGAGCAAAGAAGAACTTTAGAAGAATTTCTGCAAAAGATGAATTTCAAATTTTATCTGATTTCTCTCTTTTCTTGTGTTTTCTCTTTCTTGTTTTTTCATTACCCAAAGAGGTATTTATAGGTTTTTTCAAAGAATAATGTCCTCATTAAATTTGGTAGCATTAAATTATTGAAATAATTTTGAAATTCAAAATTTTTCAAAAAATAATTTTCTCATTTAATTAGGTAGTAATAAATTATTGAATTAATTTTGAAATTTAAAATTTTTCAAAAGAACAATTTCCTCATTTAATTAAATGATTGAATTAATTTTGAAATTCAAAATTTTTCCAAGAAACAATTTCCTCATTTAATTAGGTAGCATTAAATTATTGAATTAACTTTGAAATTCAAAATTTTTCCAAAGAACAATTTCCTCATTTAATTAAATTATTGAACTAATTTTGAAATTCAAAATTTTTCCAAAGAACAATTTCCTCATTTAATTAAATTTTTGAATTAAACTCTTCTTTACTTAATTAATCTTGGAATATTAACTTGTTTAACCTTGAAAAATGTGTTCCAATACTTAAACTAAAGTCTCTAAGTCTCTTTGTCTAATGAGCTTCAAAATAATAAAAACATATTTTAAGCTCTTTTAACAAGGTGTTTCTTAGCTTCTTTTGACTTACGAGAGCTTCACATGTCTAACTAGCATTTGGCTTTAAAGTACTTACAACAGTTCTTCTAATTATGGTCTTCTTAAATTCTTCAGCCTCCTTCAGCCTTTTGAGGTTCACTTTTGACTCTGGGTTTGCTTGCCCTTAAACTTCTTCATTTGTCATTTATTGCGTTCAACATTCTGAGGAGCTTTCACTAGATTAACATTGAGCTTCAACCTATCAACCTTGAGAGTTATTTTACCTAAAACACATCACTTAGTATCTTATGTTAAAGCATCCTTCATTTTGTTATCATCAAAACAGGATTGAAAAGCCTAGTTAGGTCAATACTCATGCTTCTCGGCAACTCAAGGAGTACGAGAAGAGTTACCCTACGCATTATTTAGAGTTGGCGGCGATAGTATATGCATTGAAGATCTGGAGACACTATTTATACGGTGAACAGTGTGAGATCTTCACGGACCACAAGAGCCTCAAATACTTTTTCATATATAAGGAGTTGAACATGAGGTAGAGGAGGTGGCTAGAACTAATCAAGGACTACGATTGCACTATTAGCTATCACCTGGGGAAAGCTAACGTGATAGTTGATGCGTTGAGTTGGAAGTTAAAGTATGCGTCAGTATCTGCAGTAGTTGGTCAGCATCATATCAGGCGGGATCTAGAAAGTCTTAGCATGGAGTTGATGGATGGTAGTCACCAGGCTTTCATTGCTAGCTTGGTGATCTAGCCGACGTTATTTGAGAGGATTAAAGTTGCACAGGCTAATGATGCGGAGTTAGTCGAAGTTGTAGACAAAGTGCAGCAAGGGTTGGCTGCTGATTTGAACATCTCTGAGGGAAGTGTGCAGAGGTTTGAGACCAGGATGTGTGTTCCGAATGACAAGGGGATAAGAAGGATGATTCTGGAAGAGGTGCATCGTTCTTTATATATGGTACATCTTGGTAGTACGAAGATGTATCGGGATTTTTGTGAATCTTTTTGAGGGAGTGACATGAAACGGGAGCTTGCATGATTTGTGGAGCAATTTCTAATGTGTCGGCAAGAAAAGGCTGAACATCAGAGGCCGACAGGGCCATTGCAGCCATTGAGTATCCCGGAGTGGAAATGGGAGCACATCTCTATTGACTTTGTCACCGAATTACCACTAGCACTACACGGGTAGAATGCCATTTGGGTAATCATAGATAGGTTGACCAAATTTACTCACTTCATACCAATGAAGGTTAGCTATGCTTTGAGTAGGTTGGCAAATTTGTATGTGCAGAAGATAGTTAGAATGCACAGGGTACCGGTGTCCATTATTTCAAATCGAGACCCAAGATTCACTTTTCGATTCTGGAAGAGCTTACAGGAAGCACTGAGGATGAAGCTTACTTTCAGTACAACGTTCCACCCCCAGACTGATGGACAGTTAAAGAGGACGATACAGATATTGGAGGATATGTTACGGGCTTGTGCATTAGACTTCGGTGGTAGTTGGATTCAGTTTCTACCATTGGTGGAGTTTGCCTAGTATCGGAATGACACTGTTCGAGGCATTGTATGGTCGGAGGTGTTGGTATCCTGTGTACTGGGATGAGGTCGGTGAACGGTAGATATTGGGTCCCGAACTCATACAATAGGCTTCTAAAAAGGTCATATTGATCAGGGACATGATTAAATCAGTTCAGAGTCGGCAGAAGAGTTACGTTGATGTTCGCCATCGTGAGTTCGAATTCAAGGTTGAGGTAAGATATTTCTGAGAATCGCTCCGATGAAAGGGGAGATGAGATTTGGAAGGAAGGGCAAGCTGAGCTCGAGGTATATCAGACCATTCGAGGTAGTCGAATGAGTGGGTCCGGTGGCCTACAGGATTGCATTACCCCCAGCGCTCTCGGGGTCCATGATGTGTTCCACGTATCCATGTTAAGGAGGTATGTGTCGGATCCATCGTATGTGATTAGGGATGCTTTGGCGTATGAGGAGATACCTGTTCAAATTCTAGACCGTAAAGTTCAAAAGCTGCGTACCAAGGAGATATCGTTAGTGAAGGTACTGTGGCAGAACCATGTGGTTGAGAAAGTTTCTTGGGAGTTAGAGACAGAAACATGCCGAAAATATCTACAGTTGTTTTGAGTAGTAGTTTTAGTAGCAGGATTGGTATGGGTATGTATGTATGTAATATTCTACTATTGTAGTAATGTCGTGTGGTTAGTCTTTGGGTGAGTTTTGTAATATTGTGAACTCCCGAGACAGTGTATGTATGTAACCACGGTATTCGTTCGCCATAAGTGAGGGTATGTATGTATATAGGACGGGGCTGCTATGTGGGTGGTCGCTGGCTCTTCCTAGAGTCGGGTATACGTTTGGTATGTAGTTGAGTTAGTAGATGAGAGATTACAAATTTTGAGGACGAAATTTTCGTAAGGAGGGGAGGTTGTAGGAACCCGAACCGAGATATGTAGATTAAATAAATGAGAAAGGGTAAAAAGGTAAATTAGCAAGCTTCATCGACGAAGCCATTGTTCTCATCGATGAAAGCCCTCATACTCTTCGTCACCGAAATTCAAAGCCTTGTCAATGAAGAGATACCAAACGAGTTGTAAAATATTGGAGTAGGGTTCATCGTCGAAGGAATCGATTAATCGACGAAATGTGTAGATGATTCATTGACGAAGGCACCGTCTCTAACAAATTGGACCAGGTCAAGGGTCTATAAATAGGATATTTTGTTGCTTCATTGCCAAGAAACCTCAAAACCTTTCTCTCTCTCTCTCTCTCTCACCAATGGAATCTCTCATTCTCTCTTCGATTCTTCGCTGTTTGTCGCTTGATTCAATGATCCGACGCTACTGCGTGGATCAGCGGAGGAATCTCTATGTTTTTAGAGAATCGAAAATTCGTTTCGAGGATTTTTTGTGTTTTGACCCAAAATCGAGGTAAGGGTCTAATTTTAGTTTCGTTTCGGTACATATACAGTAGTAAGAATTATAGTGAAGTATAGTTCTTGGATGTTTAGGTTTTGGGAACTTGGTTCATAGTTTTGGAGTCGTAGAGTTCGGGTTTGTGGTATTCGAGAAAAGGTAAGGGGATTCTGTTTATATTAGTTATTTTTTAAGTCGGGATCGCTAAACCTGTAGTTTACGATTGTATGTATGTTTAAGCTACTTATTTAGGAAAATCTATCGGGTGAATATGCGAGATTTTTTGGGAAAATTGGGGCTTTCAGGTATCATCTCTATTTATGTTAGAAAATTGTATTTTGTATAAAACTGTAATATTGAGATGACTGTACCTGTATTTGTATTAAATTGTATTCTTAAATTGAAAACGATATGATTTGTGTATGCTCAAATAAGTGTGGAATAAACTGTTGTATGTAAAATGTTCCAGGGTTTGTAAAACAGTTAGGGGTGGCTAATTGCCATACGTTAATGGGTATAGGAACATGAGTTTCAAAATTGTTCTAGGTTTTGTGAAATTTTTCCACATCTCGACTAATTACCGCGAGGAAACGCCATGTCTCGGCTAAATACCATGGGTGAGATTGTTCAGCTCTATATCTGAGGGTGTGAAATATCACCTGTTTGTTTTGGTTGGTCATTGATGGGTGTGAATGGACACCGTACGAGCAACGATATTGCCGTGAGGTTTCGGTTATTGCAGGGTATTGGATGCTTGAGTGTGACGACACTGACTGTATATTTGGTATCGTATGTACTGGAACTAGATTGTGAAAATACTAGAACTGTATCATGTTATGTTTTATGTCAAAATAACACTTGTATGTCACACACTGATATAACATGTTTTTTTTCCTTAGTGAGAGGTGTCTCACCCTAAATATTCAAATATTGTTTTGGTCCTTTGGGTATTCGAAACTAGCATCCTAGCATTCGGGAGCGTGGGTGTTGGTTAGCTACGTAGAGTACTTATGTAAGTACAGATTTTGTAACCGGGTTGTCATTATTGAGTTTTGTAGACACCTATTTTGGAGCTTAGACTCTAGTCATGTATAGACTATGGTATGGTACATTGTATGTATTAGAAAGAATATTTTCGCTGCATATTTGATGTGTATGGATATGTATGTGAATGTGTATAGGGTTTACGTGTACCCCACGGGGTCAGACCCTCATTTAGTATAGTATCATGTATGTTTTAAATGATATAGAGACAGGTTAGGTTACTAATTCACACCTGGGACCCATCCACGGGTTTGGGGCGTGACACTAATAGTGACGAATGTTTAAATTCATCATTAATATTGCGAAATAATTTTTTTAAAATAAAAGAAGTATTAGTGATGGTTCCCAAATCCGTTACTAATAACGGGCTAATAGTGACGAAACTCCAAATTTGTTACTAATACTATGAAATAATGTTTTCTCATTTTTTTAAAATAAAAGAAGTATTAGTGGCAGTTCCCAAATCCGCCACTAATAAGGGATAATAGTAACGAATCTCCAAATTCGTCACTAATACTATGAAATAAATTTTAAATTTTTTGTAAAATAATAGTAGTGAGTTATTTAAACGTCACTAATAATTATCTTTTAATGACGGATTTAATTCATCACTAATACCGTAGAAATCGTCGCTAATATTTCTCTAGGATAATTTATGTGCGAAAAATATTTTCTCATGATATTTTTCAGTTTTTAGTGACGGAAATATTAGTGATGGATTCAAATCCGTCGCTAATAGTTCCGTATTAGTGATGGATGCTAAAACCGTCACTAATACAGACTTTTAGTGACGTAATTGAATTTGTCACTAATAGTTTCGTCACTAAAAACCAGTTTTTTTTCTAGTGATCCTTGAATCTATCAAAAAAAATGGTCCATGATCGCATAAATTGGTGGAAAATGATTCATATAGCCGATCCCACCTAGTGGGACTAAGGCTTGGTTTTGTTGCTGTTGTCATATTACAATTTAATTAATTAAATTATAAAAATTCCTAATATAATTTAATCCCCTTACCTCACCCTAGGAGAAGTGCCTAGGAAGCCCAAACCTAAAATCTGTTCCAATTAACTTGCTAAGGATCAAAGCCGAGACCCTGTAGTGGTGTTCGATCGCCAATTTGGCTAAAGATTTGAGAGAAATTGAGAGAGAGAGTGAGCTTACCTTATCCCAGGAATGGTGCCTACGATGCCCTAATCACGAATCCACTCGATTAAAATGTTGATGACGGAATTTGGAACCCAAGGGTATTTTCCGTTCTTTGATCGGCGCACGTTTGGTCGAGAAAATTGATGAGAGAGAGACGGAGAGACGTGAGGAGAGAGAGATTGCAGAGAAAGCTTGCTGAGAGAGGTGAGAGGCGCAGAGCAATTGGAAAGCTTCACTGTTAAGCTTTCTTAATTATTTATACATATATATATATATATTAATAGAACATAATAAAGTAATTAATATATATATATATATTAATTAAATCACATGAGGTCTCATTTCCATGGAATTGAATGAACAAATAGAATTAAATAAAATAAAGCTATTATAAAAACATATATATATATATATATATATATGTTAGGAATCTAGGAACAATAATCACATACACAAGCAAAACAAGCACACAAAAATAAGAACACCAGATTTACGTGGTTCGGTCTAATCTAACCTACGTCCATGGAGCACACTGAATATACTATAATCTGAGAGAAAAACAAAAGGAGGAGACACACACTCAACTCAACTCTTCTCACACTTTTCTCTCTCACACCTTCAACACTCTCACTCACTCACTTCACTATGTTCACATTCACGTTCAATTGCTTCATTAAATAGCTATATTGAATGGATAGGAAAGGAAAGGAGTAATTAGGATATTTAATGGGTTATTTTAGCACACATCCATTATCATTCCAGCACATGCTGGCTCCTCCGATGCTCATTTTCATCTACAATTCATCCTCTTCAAAGCCATTTAATTTTCCATTTCCATTTTATCCGTTTCTATTTTCTCCGTTTCCATTTCAGCTTAACAATCTCCCACTTGAAGACGGAGATACTATCTCAACTAGTATATAGATAATGATGTGTTCAAATATGTCTTCAAGCATGAAGACCAATTGAAGTTGAGCACAACTTCAGCTTCTTTGTAGTCACCACCTTTGCTAAAATATCTGCCGGATTTTTGCTACCTTTGATTTTTTCTAGTATCAACACTCCATCCTCTAACCAAGATCTGAAATAATAATAACATAATCCAATGTGTTTTGTTTTGGAATGAAATGCAGAGTTCTTTACTAGATGTATCACACTCTGATTGTCGCTGTGCAAAAAAATTCTCTCTTGCTTTATTCCGAGCCCTGTTAACAAACCTTGAACTCAAATCATCTCTTTACTAGCTTCTGTCACTGCTGTATACTCAACTTCTGTAGTAGATAGAACAACAATCTTCTGTTTCTGTGACTTCCAACTAACAGCTGTTGTGCCAACAATGAATACATATCTGATGGTGCTTTTGTGATGATCAATTTCATCAGTGAAATCGACATTAACATACCCTCAAATTTTTAAATCTCCTTTACTGAAACATAGGCACTTATCAATAGTGTCACGTAGATATCTCAAAATCCACTTCACTGGTTCCTAGTGAGTATTCCCTAGATTAGACATAAACCTGCTGACAGTTCCCACTACTTGACCAATGTCTGGTCTAGTACCAACCATAACGTACATGAGACTTCCAATGGCTGAGGCGTAAGGTATCTTAGGCATAAAGTGCTTCTTTTTGTCTATCTGGGGAGCCTGGTCCTTGAAGAGACAGAAGTAACTGACCAATGGCATATATGCTGCTTTGGTGCTGCTTATGTTGAATCTCTATAAAACATGGCTAATATACTCCAACTGAGATAACCACAATGTTCCCTATTGCTTATCTATGGAGATCTGAATCCCAAGTATCTGCTTAGCTGAACTCAAGTCCTTCATGTCAAACTCCTTTGACATTTGCTGTTTTAATTTCCTAATCTCTTCTATATCTAGTCTTGCAACTAACAAGTCATCGACATATAGCAATAGAATGATATAGTTAGACTAATATCTCTTGAAGTAGCAACAGTGGGCGGCATTGCACTTTTGAAAATTTTTTCTACACATAAAGCTGTTAAATTTTCTGTACCATTGCATGGGAGCTTATTTGAGACCATACAAGCTTTTCTTCAATCTGCACACAAAATCCTCTTTGCCTTTTACTGAGAATCCTTCTGGTTGTTGCATGTAGATCTCCTAATCAAGATGACCATGAAGAAATTCCATTTTCACATCCAACTACTTGATATGCAGGCCATCTAAGGCAGCAATGCTCAAGACTGATATGATGGTTGTTAACTGCACAACCAATGCAAAGATATCAATGTAGTCAATTCATTCCTTCTGCTTGAAGCCTTTGACTACCAATTGGGCTTTGTACCTTCTGGATCCATCATGTTCTTCTTTGATCTTGTACACCCATTTGTTGTGAAGAACCTTCTTACCTTTGGGCAACTCAGCTAGTTCCCACATTTTGTTGGAGTTGAGGGATTTCATCTTGCCCTTCATTACAAGCTCCCATTTGCACAAATCTCCTTCCTGACATGCTTCATCATAGCATTTGGGTTCTCCTTCATCTGTAAGAAGTAGATAAATCATATACCTCTTATTTGGTACATGCTACCAAGAAGATCTCCTAAGCCTCGGAGCTGGAGTAGGAGGCGGTGGTGCGATAATCTGCTCCACAGCTTCCTTTGCCTGAGGAATCTCGGTGTTTTACTGTTGTGTCTCCTCTGCTTGAGGATTCCCGGTGTGTTGTGTCCCGGCACCTTCTAGGATATCATCCAAGTCTACATAGGTTGTTTTACTTTGAACTGGTTCTGCGAGTTCTATTGGTTCTATTGTGTGTCCGTCTTTGTACATCACCTTTTCATTAAAAATCACATCTCTGCTTCTGATCACCTTCTTGTTTTCATTGTCCCAAATGCAACATACTCATCTTCACCATAACCAACGAAGGTGCATTTCCTGAACTTTGATCAAGCTTATTTTTGACATGATCATTAACATGCACATATGCTACACAACCAAAAAATTTCAAATGTGAAAGTTTCACCTCTTTTCCGCTCCATACCTTTTCTGGTAGACGGTGGTCCAACGGTACTGATGGACTCTTGTTAATCAAGTATGCTATTGTGTTGATTGCTTCTACCTAGAACTGCTTTGGTAAGCTTGACTGCATACGCATGCTTCTGGCATTTTTAGTCAATGATCGGTTCATCCGCTCGGCTATGCTGTTGTGCTGAGGCGTACCTAGCACAGTTCTTTCCATCCTGATACCATGCTCATAGCATAATTTCTGGAACCCGATGTCTTCATACTCACCACCATTATCAGTTCTTAGCTTCTTGATTTTCAAACCAGTTATATTTTCAACTATTGCTTTCCAAATATTGAAAGCATCAAAGACATCAAATTCGTATTTCGGAAAGTAAATCCATACCTTCCAAGAATGATCATCAACAAACGTCACGAAGTAATTCCTTCCACCTATGGATGAGACGGTCGTCGGTCCCCATACATCTGAGTGGACAAGTTTGGGTCTTTCATTCTTTGGGGTACTAGTGAATGTCTAGAAATTGACCCTCTTCTATTTCCCGAGTATACAATCCTCACATATATCAATCTCTACTAACCGCATATCACTCAATTTTCCCTTTGAGTGCATCATCTTGAATCCCTTCTCACTCATGTGACCAGTCGTTGACGGCAAATGTTGCTATTGTCATTTCCTGTAGCAACGTAAATTGACATACATACATTAGAAGTTGTTGACTCTATGAGTCTAATCTTATTTTGATAATGACAAATCACTTGGTATTTGATATGTGCATTGAAAGTGTCGCGACATCCCCGGGAGCGCGTGTGCCCCGGGCGGCGAAATAAAAATTATTTTTAATTTTCAATTAAAAATATGAAAGTGTCGGAGTCGCCACTAACCTTTTAGTGTGGTTAGAACACATGATTACTACCCCGTTAGGGGTAGAATGGGTCTATGTTACCAGAGTTAGGCTCGGGAGTTCGGTTATGTGAGGGGAAGGTACAAGCATCCCCTACGCGCCCGTTCTTACGAACGGTACTTGATTAATTTGAAATTATCCCTAAGTTAATCTAATAAGTTTTTAAATTACTTATTGTTATGAATTTATAAATACATATGAAAAATAAATAAATAACTAATTAAATATAATACACACACACACACACACACACACACACACACACACACACACACACACATATATATATATATATATATATATATATTCCCTCAGAGCTTAAGGTACGTGAAGCCCGAAGGTTAATACCCTAGCATTAAAATCATAGGGATAAAAATCAAAAATAATTTACAAAAATACACTCCCTAGACTTTGAAAATCGTATAGAATTTTTAGTAGGAAAGTACTAATATGGGAGGTTTTAACATATATTAATAAGATAATAAGTGAAGATATTACACTATCCCTAATAATATTAATAATAACACATATCTACTAAGATATTACGAGTACTAAAATAAGTAATATAATCCCACATACCATGTGCATTACATATTATTACTTAAGATATTATATCACTGAATTATTACCCAAAAATACTCAAATCACTAAATATAATTACTTAGAGTCCTAAGTTACTAAATACATTGCATTATTACTAAATATGTAATTGCCTAAAACCCTACTTTACTAAATAGGTATCACTACTCAAAGTATTACTTTTATTACTAAATATGTAAACACCCGAAGTTGCTAATATGTGATATACATATAACTAAAATTATTAATTTATATATAATGTCAATAAAACACCAAGCTATTAAATATGTAATACCACATTATCACAATAATAAATTTACAATATTATAAAAATTCTAATTAATATAATAAATATATAATATCAATAAAAATTCTACCACACTAACATTAATCATTTAACATATATACAATAGATACCACAAAAATCTAACCCTACAATATGAACATTAACGTCAATAACAAAATTCAAACTTTGAATGTTAAAACGACAAAAATCGTTCAACCATAAACACAACAAAAATGTAAACATGAATATCAACATTTAAACAAATCTTACAGCGTTGTAAACCCTACACCATGAATATTAATTAATGTATAACAACAAGACAAACAAAGCATATATATTAAACATTAAGGCAAACATTACAATCCTAAAACCTTATAATAACAACCCTAGAGTATATGTAAACATTATCATAAAAAAACTTTGACACTACTCCGACAATTAATAATCTCAAATCCCAGATAAATATAAACAAGAAATAATATGACTAATTCAACACCAATAAAAAAGTTTTAACTTAAATAATAACAATAAATCAAGCATACTGAACATATAAATAATAAAACATACTAAAAAGACTCAAAATATTATCTTATCAATACTTGACCCTAAATAATACAATACCAATTCAATATATATATACATATACACACACATAATACAACAACAAAAGATATATTTTTTTTTAACTATCAATTATTAAATAAATACACGAATACAAAAAAAAATCTAGAATTTAAAATAAACAAAAAAATTCTGCAGTAAAAATGACTAGTTAATATCACAGTAAAATAAAAAAAAACCAATACACATGGGTAGATGTGCCTGTATGTAATGAACTGCGTGTGAGGTGTGTGCGTTCCCTGTTCATGGTTTTGTGTGTGTGTGTATGTGTGTTTGAAGGCAGGAAACTCAGTGTGTGTTTCAGCGTGTGTGTGTGTGCATCGTGTTTGAGTGCAGGGACTTGCAGAGGGGGATGCAGCCGGGAGACGCCGACGGCGACGGGAGCGAGTGACGGCGATGGTGACGGGAGTGAGTGACGATGGTTGCTGCGCGTGGCCTCGGATCTGTGGTCTGGCAGTAGTTGTGGAGGACCTGAAGGTGGCCAAGAGTTGCAAAAGGTGACCGGGAAGACAAACGGACCAGACCACAGCAAATGTTTAATCTGGTCAGGACTTCATTTGGATTGTAATATAGGCTGGGGGGTTATAGGTTAAAGAAAGAAAGAGTTAAATAGGGCTCAAAATCATCATTTTTATCAAGGGTAATTTGGTCAAGGATCACATGCGTAGTATGTCCCTTATTTTCTTTCTCTTTTCTTCTTTCTCTTTCCATTTGCTTTTACTGCTCCCTTTTGTTTTTCTCTTTCATGAAGGGATTTTGTCATTTTTGTTTGGACTTCATTTGGGACTAATCCTTTAAAATTGCCCTAGTGTGGGGTGTGATCCTTTGACGGGTTAATCAATAAATGAATTTTTCAGGCTCAAAAGGGCTTGCAAGAGATATCTTCTTTGAATTTCTTTTGGATAGCAGAAAAATGGCCTGCCATCATTTCGATAGTCCATTGTTGTCTCATATGACTTGCCAAACGCTAGGAGACCCAACCCAGGTTAACTTTTTGGTGAACTGGATTTTAAGAAAAGACTAGTTTAACATTCAGGCTCAATTTGGTTAACAATTGGTAAATCAATATTTGGTTCTTTTTAGGGATAACTGGCCGGCCAAAGATGGCCATCTATCATTTGATCAAAACATGAATAGTGAATTGACTTGAAATTCTTGGCACAACACATATATTTTGCTGAATTCCTTTGAGATTCTTTATTTCTTCATAACATCTGTCTTCATAGGGTGAGGAAAATTGTTTTATCTTCTTATGATTCTACCTCCCGTGTTTGGTTTTCAAAATCAACATCACTTTCTGGCTTATGAATATTGGTATTATTATTTTCCTTATCTTTACACGAAACATCAACAAACAAATTTTTTGTCTACTGAACTCAAGACACAAGTGATATGAGAAAATGCATAATTCAATTTATTGATGAAAGGGAAATTTTCCGAGACAATAGTGTTGGCAGACTGCCAGAAGATAGGGAATTAAAATGACATCATCACATGAAACAAACTAGATAATCAAAAACTTGCCCCTTGTGTACTTTTGCTCCCTTTGGGCTCCTTACGAGAACTCTAGGATCCATAACTTGACATATTCTTTTGCCTGACCTCGGCTCCCAGTCCGTCGTACAACATATTAACCATTTCTTTCCTCGTGATTGGGTAAGGGATCACTCTGGACTCCTGGCTGCTTATCATCGAAGACTATCCATCCAACATCTCTCAATGATTGCACTTTATACTTAAAGGTCCAACATTTTTCAATCGAATGGCCTATTGTCCCAGTGTGATATTCACATCGAGCATTTGAGTTGTACCACCTTAGGTAAGGGGGTTGTATCAACATTCCTAGTGTAGGTGCAACCAAATGCCTTTCGACCAACTGTGGGAATAACTCTGCATAGGTCATCGGGATAGGCTGAATTTCCTTTCTTTTCTTTTCCTTCTGAGGCATCCCTGGTATCTGTAAGTTACGTTGCTCCAAAGTTCGTGAAGGACTGAAAGAATCTATGTGTTGTCTTGCACCCCTAAGTACTACGTTACTTGCCCACCTTTCTTTCCTCTTTTCAAACCCTTTCGAAGAACTTTGTCTTGGCCTTGTGTATTGCACTCCTTTTATTTTGAACGCTTCCTTAACCTGCTTTCTGGTGATCCTCAAGCAAGCCAAATTCTGAGAAATGCCTCTGATTTGGTTGTCAACACCTTGATCTTTGACAAAGTCATCACATGAACAAATTGTTTTTCCTTTTTCCGCGCGAGGATAACTTTGTGTTGTCATTTCTTCTTGATCATGAGAGTACCTACTTGCCTTCTTCTCCACATTTCGTAAAGTCTGCTTTTCTGAAGCTATATCATTGTTGTACTAAGCGATAAAGGCACGAGTTAAATTCTCCCATGTGTGGATCTTTACTCGGTTATACCATCTTAGGGCTTCTCCAGTCAATCTATCTTGGAAACACTGGATAAGCATATCATCATCACCACAATGCGCAACCATCTTCTGTAAGTACATCCCCAAGTGAGCTAGTGGACATTCGGACCCACTAAACATCGTAAAATTTGGGACTTTGAGCTTTGGGGGTAAGATCAAATTCGGCATCAGACAAGAATTGAAAGCATCCGACGAACCAGACATGTTTGCTTTTTGCATAGCTTGCAGCTGTTCTTCCCAAACTTCATTCTTATGATTCATTTCTTGATGAGGTATCTGCTCTTTGCCCCTTTCTTCAGCTATTCTCTCTTCTTGAATATCAGGATAGATAAAAGGTGGAACTTGGACATCGCTCACCGGTTGGGGTCTCAAGTCCTGAGTTGCTAGGATAAATGTGTGTAGGCTTAAACCTAGACCAGACAACGACTCCATCGATCGTGGTTTGAATGAAGGCTTGTTTTCAACTGCCTGCTTTGGATGCTGTGTAGTTTTGCTCCACAAGGGGGCTACCTTCTCCATCTGATCCTTAATCTTTTGCACATCTTGATGGACATCTTCATGATTCAGTGCGGGAGAGCTTATCTGACCTTATAGATCCTTCCACATGATTCTAACCCTTTTCCAGGATCTTAAAAAAAAGATGTATAGGGACCGTTCTGTTTCGCCTGCTTTTGAAATACTGGATCTTGATTTCACCACCTTGGTACACTAGTTTTACACAAAAATGGGGATATGATTACCGACTCATTAGAGATGACTATGCATGCATGGTTATGAAATTAAACATGGAATGATTATGTTATGCAATGGGTGTTTATGCATGGGTGTACCTAGTGCACAAATACATAACAATAGGGATATTAACATGTATGCAACCTATCATGCATGGCTATGCATGTGAAATTATGCATGAATGCATGGATGCCATGAATGTTTGTGCATGGTTGTAACTAGTGCAATTACTCATACAAATAGAGATATGA
This sequence comes from Malania oleifera, assembly GCF_029873635.1. Taxonomy (NCBI): domain Eukaryota; kingdom Viridiplantae; phylum Streptophyta; class Magnoliopsida; order Santalales; family Ximeniaceae; genus Malania; species Malania oleifera. The sequence continues at coordinate 16,796,609 of NC_080425.1, forward strand.
ACATGCATGTGACCTATCGTGCATGATTACGTGTGAAATTATGCATGAATGCATGGATGCAATGTATGTTTGTGTATGGATGTAACTAGTGCAATTACACATACAAATAGAGATATGACCATGCATGTGACCTATCATGCATGATTATGTGTGAAATTATGCCTGAATGCATGGATGCAATGAATGTTTGTGCATGGATGTAACTAGTGCAATTACCCATACAAATAGAGATATGACCAAGCATGTGACCTATTGTGCATGATTATGTGTGAAATTATGCATGAATGCATGGATGCAATGTAATCTAATTAACTACTTTATCAGCATTCTAGGAAAAATCCCACTAATGAGAGATTTTAAGACAATCATTGATGGGCCACAATTTCAATTCAATTCTTCCCTCAATCATTCTTTTCCTTGATGACGGTCCATGTACCTCAGATTCTATGAAGGTTCAAATTATGATCTGGGGTTGGGGCTGACCCAGTTTAGTCAACCCACTGGATTTGTTCAATATGGGCTTGTGGACTTTAGTGTGCATTTGAGCCTCAAGTATATTAAAATATGGGCTTCAATATATTTCATGATGGGATCAGGCCCTAGTTTTAAAAGGAATTGGGCTTTGATTGCTTAGAAAATATTGGCCCAAATTTTCGAGTAATAGGGCCGAAGCCCATTTTTGGAAATTTGGGTTTGACCATTTTTGAAAATCAGGTCTGGGCCGAGGTTTTACTTAGGAAAAGGTCGGACCTATGCTTGTTATTTCTTAAAAAAATTGTGCCCGGGTTATTTGAAAAGGGTTCGGCCAACCCATATTTTAAAATACTTGGCCCAAGTGCTTTATTTTTATTTTTTGAAAGGATGGGTCATGGTCTCGTTATTGGGCTTTTTCAGAATACTGACTAAGTAGTATGTATGTCTAAATATATGTCAAATGCATGATATAATACAAAGTATCTCACAACATATATACAACACATTATACATGGAGAAGGATGTGGCTTCTGTCCCAACCTAGGGTGGGTACGTATATATAGGGTTCTTCATGGCTCTATCCTAGTTGGGAAAGACTATAGACAAGTATGTGTGGGTAGGCTCTAACCCTATTGACAAAAGGTTCCTAGTTTGGAATTCCATCCTCCTTTATAGGGGTCCGGATAAAACCCGCACTGGGTGGAGTGGTTCGCGGGTCCCATCAATCTCTGCCACGAAGGGACTGACGCTATTACACTCCTATCTAATCCTAGTAAGGAAAGCTCAGGTATAGAACGTGAAAGTGTGTGAATTCAAATTTTAACCTAATCCCACTATCCCCACATTTATTCACATGCTATTAAGAATATGGAAACAAGATATCTACAATTAATGTATTTATTCAAAAGATATGGAAACACAATATCTGCAATTAATATGTTTATTCAAAAAATTTGGAAACAAAATATTTACGATTAGTATACAAAATATCTATGATTAATATGCTTATTCAAAATATCTACAATTAATATGCTTATTCAGAATATTTGGAAACAAAATATCTACAATTAATGCTCAACAAATTAGGAAACAAAATATTGTTAATTAATTGAGGTTATTTACAAATTATGGAAGTAAAACATTTACAATTAATCAAAGTTATTTACAAATGCAATATTCACAAAATAAGGAGTAATTAAAAGTTTTATTAATTTTGAACTTGGGATAATTTCTAATTAATTACTGGCTCGACTCTTTATGGTTCCCAGTGGAGTCGCCAAGTTGTCGAGACGTCCCCGGGAGCGCGTGTGCCTTGGGCGGCGAAATAAAAATCATTTTTAATTTTCAATTAAAAATATGAAAGTGTCGGAGTCGCCACTAACCTTTTAGTGTGGTTAGAACACATGATTACTACCCCGTTAGGGATAGAATGGGTCTATGTTACCAGAGTTAGGCTCGGGAGTTCGGTTACGCGAGGGGAAGGTACAAGCACCCCCTACGCGTCCGTTCTTACGAACGGTACGTGATTAATTTGAAATTATCCCTAAGTTAATCTAATAAGTTTTTAAATTACTCCTTGTTATGAATTTATAAATACATATGAAAAATAAATAAATAACTAATTAAATATGATATATACATATATATATATATATATATATATATATATATTCCCTCAGAGCTTAAGGTACGTGAAGCCCGAAGGTTAATACCCTAGCATTAAAATCACAGGGATAAAAATCGAAAATAATTTACAAAAATACACTCCCTAGACTTTGAAAATCGTATAGAATTTTTAGTAGGAAAGTACTAATATGGGAGGTTTTAACATATATTAATAAGATAATAAGTGAAGATATTACACTATCCCTAATAATATTAATAATAACACATATCTACTAAGATATTACGAGTACTAAAATAAGTAATATAATCCCACATACCATGTGCATTACATATTATTACTTAAGATATTATATCACTGAATTATTACCCAAAAATACTCAAATCACTAAATATAATTACCTAGAGTTCTAAGTTACTAAATACATTGCATTATTACTAAATATGTAATTGCCTAAAACCCTACTTTACTAAATAGGTATCATTACTCAAAGTATTACTTTTATTACTAAATATGTAAACACCCTAAGTTGCTAATATGTGATATACATATAACTAAAATTATTAATTTACATATAATGTCAATAAAACACCAAGCTATTAAATATGTAATACCACATCATCACAATAATAAATTTACAATATTATAAAAATTCTAATTAATATAATAAATATATAATATCAATAAAAATTCTACCACTCTAACATTAATCATTTAACATATATACAATAGATACCACAAAAATCTAACCCTACAATATGAACATTAACATCAATAACAAAATTCAAACTTTGAATGTTAAAACGACAAAAATTCTACAATAATAATAATGATCGTTCAACCATAAACACAACAAAAATGTAAACATGAATATCAACATTTAAACAAATCTTACAGCGTTGTAAACCCTACACCATGAATATTAATTAATGTATAACAACAAGACAAACAAAGCATATATATTAAACATTAAGGCAAACATTACAATCCTAAAACCTTACAATAACAACCCTAGAGTATATGTAAACATTATCATAAAAAAACTTTGACACTACTCCGACAATTAATAATCTCAAACCCCAGATAAATATAAACAAGAAATAATGTGACTAATTCAACACCAATAAAAAAGTTTAACTTAAATAATAACAATAAATCAAGCATACTGAACATATAAATAATAAAACGTACTAAAAAGACTCAAAATATTATCTTATCAATACTTGACCCTAAATAATACAATACCAATTCAATATATATATACATATACACACACACATAATACAACAACAAAAGATATTTTTTTTTTAACTATCAATTATTAAATAAATACACGAATACAAAAAAAAAATCTAGAATTTAAAATAAACAAAAAAATTCTGCAGTAAAAATGACTAGTTAATATCATAGTAAAATAAAAAAAAACCAATACACATGGGTAGATGTGCCTGTATGTAATGAACTGTGTGTGAGGTGTGTGCGTTCCCTGTTCATGGTTCCGTGTGTGTGTGTATGTGTGTTTGAAGGCAGGAAACTCACTGTGTGTTTCAGCGTGTGTGTGTGTGCATCGTGTTTGAGTGTAGGGACTTGTAGAGGGGGGTGCAGCTAGGAGACACCGACGGCGACGGGAGCGAGCGACGGTGACGGTGACGGGAGTGAGTGACGATGGTTGCTGCGCGTGGCCTCGGATCTGTGGTCTGGCAGCAGTTGTGGAGGACCTGAAGGTGGCCGAGAGTTGCAGAGGGTGACCAGGAAGACAAACGGATGCCGAACGAACACCGGAGAATAGCAGCAAGCACTGGAGAAGATGACTGGTACCGTTGAGCGAGGAAGATTTGTTGCTGCAGGACGACCTTGGGACGTTGCAGGGGAGGCTCGCTGCTGCTACTGGAATGGATGGCCGCTGCGGTGGCTGCTGGTGTGCTCGAGTGGTTATGTGGATGGCTGGGTCGTTGCTGGTGCTGGGAGCAGGACTGCTGCAGAGGCTCGCTGCTGCTACTGGAATGGATGGCCGCTGCGGTGGCTGCTGGTGTGCTCGGGTGGCTGTGTGGATGGCTGGGTCGTTGCCGGTGCTGGGAGCAAGACTGCTGTAGAGGCTCGTCTGGAGCAGAGGATGGTTGTGGCAGGCTGCGTCGATGAGGGTGGATGGCTGTGGGTGTCTCCGAGAAGAAGAAGAAGAAGTTGAAGAGCAGCGGCTGGAGTTGCCACTGCTGCTGTGCGTGTGAACCAGAGAAGCAAAACAGAGTTTTTTTTTTTTTTTTTTTTTATTTTGATTGTGCTCTGCGCCCCCCGGCTGTCTTTTGGAGAGAAGCAAAAGGGTCCTTTTATAAAAAATTTTAGAAACCCTAACTCTCTCTTTTCCTTTTTGGTTTATTGTATTTTTATTATATTTTTTTCTTTTATATCTTTATGGAAATAATATATATGAGTATAATTACTAATATGGTAATAATGATATAATAATAATAATAATAATAATAATAATAATAATAAGGTAAAAATAATAATAAAGTGAATATAGAAATAAAGATAATAATAAATGATAATAATAGCAAGAGTAATAAAAATTAATGATAATAGCCAAATAATAATAATGTTAATAAAATAATAATAATAATAATAATAATAATGGTAAATATAGTGGTAAAAATAACAAATAAAAATAAAAATAATAAAAATAAAAATAATAATAAATAAATAATAGTGACAATAATAAGTCACTTATAACAATATAGGAAAATAATAATAATATAGTAATAATAATAAATTACTTATATCAATATAGGAAAATAATAATAATAAAATAATAGTAATAATAATAAATTACTTATATCAATATAGAAAAATAGTTAACAATAATTATAATAGTGAAAAATAAAAATAAAAATATTAATAATAGTGTAAATAACAACAATAGAAATCTTAATAATAATAATAATAATAATAATAATAATAATAATAATAATAATAATAATAATAATAATAGTGATAATAAAAATAAGGTAATAATAATAATAATAATACAATGAGAAAGGACCCCTTGTTTCGTTTGGCTAGGGCAAAAATAGGGTGTCTATAGAGAGTGTGAACAAGAACATTATTTAGCATGCACGGAAGTTAAGGATGTCATGGAAGCCATGAGGATTAAAGAATATACAACTAGGCACAATCCATGGAACTAAAAGAGTAGAAGAATGGAGATGCGAGCGTCAAGTTCAAGATAGTCATGGGAATGGGTATTTAGATTTCATTGTATTTACATAATTTATATGATATAGCTAAAAGCTTAAAATCAAACCCTAGACTGACTTTAGGACACATGCATATCATGAAATCTTTATTTACAATGTCCTAAGTTTTAAAAATTTTAGAGGCAAATTTTTAGAGGCCTCGTTGACGAACACTATGGTCTTATCGGCGAACTCATGAAGGTCACTCGGCGACGAACACTTCATTCTCATTGACGAGAAAATACCGAGACCCCAAAAATTTCAGATAGGTGTCTCGTCAACGAACGAGTGTAGAACACTCATCGACGAAGGTGTCCTCTTGTCGAAGAATGTCGGGCGCAGAACTATGATTTAGTGGGGATACGCGTGGAATTTCGTCCATTTAAATTGATCATACGGCTGAGATTAAACCTAGGGTTTATAACTCATATAAAATCAATCTAAGAACCCTAGTGCTTCACTTTTTGAATAGATCTCGAGAGCGTTAAACAAAAATTGTCTATGGTCCTACATTTCAATTTCAATACATCAAGTTTTGGGCATTCTCATTCAAAAGTAAAGAGCTTTCACTCATATCTTACTGCAACGTTCCATACATCTTGAGGTTTGAGGTTTGGTAAAAGTATTTTACACATTTAAATCTTATTTTTGTTATTCCCATAGCTTATTAAATTTTTATATTTATATTACTCGAGAAAAAAAATAATAATTTAGATAGTTTATTCACTAATTGAATATACATACTTGAGAAAAATTGTTTGAACTAAACTCTTTGAGATATACTTGAATATATTTTTTGTCCTAAGATTGACTACTACAAAAACTATTTGATTGTAAAATTTGAGAGTGTTTAAATACATGCTTGTGAGAAATCTTTGCAATATTTCAAGTCAAATTTTTATTCAACGAGTTAATCTTGCAAATTACTTGATAGCTGGAACCTAGATCTGAGTGTTACTAAAAATTATTTTTACAATGATCATATATTGGTTTTCCTACATCAAGTGGATTGGTTGAAACCCTAAAATCTCCAAAGCGTTTACTTATAAGAAATTAATTTTTCGAAGATATTATCTTGAAGGTAATTTGTGTGGAGCATATCATACATATAACGATTTTATCGTTACATACATACTGAACTTCAAGTTTTATCATATGAATATGTGTTAGGGATTTCTATTGTACTCATCAGCTTGTGTAGAAGCATTATTGAGTTTTTTGCGAAATTGTTATATTGTAATCACGGTTTGGGTTATGAACCAAGTTTGAGGAGAGAACTGTATCTCTTGTAAGTAGCAGATTAGGCGGAAGTTGTACCTCTTGTATGTAAGCAGTGGATGTAAGGGAAGCTTCGTCCCCGTTAAAGGAGCAGGGATTTAGTGGAATCCTTGAGTGGGTTGCTCAAGGAAAGGACGTTGGCTAGGTTGGTTGAACCTCGTAAAAATTGTGTTTGCCTTCTCTCTTCCTTTACTCTTTTTAATTTCCGCAACGCATTTCATTACCTATCTTGCATGTGTGTATGTTGAATAACCTTACAAGCACTTGGTAATTAATTGGGTATAACTGACTATAAAATTATTGGATTGATTTAATTTCAAGTTTTGGTGATTGACTATGTTAAATCTTAAAATAGGGACTAATTGTTGAAGTAAAATAAAATATTTTCAAAATACCCAATTCACCCCCCTCTTAGGATTACACTTGAATTCACATTTGGTATCCGAGAAAGTTTACATATACTTAATTGTTATTTTTGTAAAACGATCAAATGGCACACATCGGTGTAACTCCATTCGGTGAGGGACACTCATCCACTAGACCACCAACTTTCTGTGGTGTAAATTACACTTACTGGAAACGTAGGTTGAGTATATACCTATTAAATGTTGTTTGGAAAGTATGGAAAATAGTTTCTAAGGGAAACCATGTTCCCATGAAAGTAGTTGATAAGGTATATGTTCCTGAGACTGAAGATGAATATACAGAGGAAGACTGGAAATCTGTGCAAATAAATGCTACTGCAATGAACTTGCTATTCTGTGCACTAGATGTAAATGAGTTTAATAGGGTGATGGCCTATAACACTGCTAAAGAGATTTGGGAAAAGTTAGAAGTCACATATGAAGGTACTAAGGAAGTAAAAGATAGTAGGATAGACATGCTTACTTGTGAATATGAGGCATTTAAAATGACTGCTGATGAATCTATTCAATCCATGTACACTAGATTCACACACATCACGAATTCTTTAAAAAGTGGTTACAACTGACCTGCCGGCCTCTGGTGCTCAGCTTTTACCTGCTGGCACGTCAGACACTGTGCTACATACTCGACAATCTCCTTCTTCATACAACTTTACCAAAATGACTCTCGCAAATCCCTATACATTTTCATACTACCAGGATGAAGTGTGTACAAAGATCTGTGAGCCTCCTCAAAGATGGTCTTCCTGATGTCAACATCGGTAGGAATACATAATCTGGAATGGAACCACAAAGTTTCGTCATCTGTAATACAGAATTCCTACCCCTGACCATTCTGCACTCTGACTAATACCTCTGCTAATTCTGGGTTTTCATTCTAAGCAGTTTTAATCTTTTCCTAGAGAGTAGGTTGTACCATTAAACTGGAAATACGTGCTTGAGGATCACTCTTGATCAATTCTATGCCGAGTCTCTCCAGATCCATCAAAATCAGATACTGAATCTCCTTAGCTTCCAACACTGGTCTCACAAACTTCCTGTTCAACGTATCAGCTACCACATTTGCTTTTCCTTGGTGATAACTGATGGTACAATCGAAATCTTTAATAAGCTTTAACCACCTTCTCAACCTCATATTTAGTTCCTTCTAAGTAAAGAAATACTTTAAACTCTTATAGTTAGAGAAAATTTCACATCGATCGCCATACAGATAATGCCTCCAAATCTTCAATGCATATACCACTGCAGCCAATTCAAGATCATGGGTAGGGTAGTTCTTTTCATATTCTTTCAACTGCCTAGAAGCATACGCTACCACTCTACCATATTGCATCAATATACAAACAAGTCCCTTCAAGTACGCATCACTGTAGACAACATAACCCTCACCCCCTAACGGGATGATCAGCACTGGTGCCGTGACGAGTCTCTACTTCAATTCCTGAAAGCTCTGCTCACAGCTTTTGTCCTATTCAAATCTAATGTTCTTCCTAGTCAGTCATGTCAGAGGCCTTGATAACGTTGAGAATCCCTCAATAAAACGATGGTAATAACTAGCTAATCCCATGAAACTCCTAATCTCCTGGACATTCCTTGGTCTAACCCAATTCACTACAGCATCAATCTTACTAGGATCCATATAAATTCTATCCCCTAAGATAACATGTCCAAAAAACACAACATTCTCGAGCCAAAATTCACATTTACTAAACTTAGCGTACAACTTCTTTTCCCTAAGTTTGTGCAAAACCTATGTCAAATGCGTCTCGTGCTCCTCATAGCTCCTCAAATAAACCAGTGCATCATCAATAAAAACAACAACAAACTGGTCTAAATATGGGTGGAAAATCCTATTCATCAAATCCATGAATATCGTAGGAGCATTCGTCAGACCAAAAGACATAACAAGAAATTCATAATGCCCATATCTAGTCTTGAAGGCCATCTTTGATACATCTTCTATCTTTACCTTCACTTGATGATATCCTGATCTGAGGTTAATTTTAGAATACACTCGTGTACCCTACAGCTGATCAAATAAATCATCTATACGGGGTAGAGGATACTTGTTCTTGATTGTCACCTTATTAATTTCTCTATAATCTATACACATCCTCGTAGACCCATCCTTCTTCTACACAAATAATACAGGAGCTCCCCATGGAGATACACTAGGTTGTATAAAATCCTTATCAAGTAAATCTTGCAATTGATCTTTTAATTCTGCCAATTCTACTGGCACCATTTGGTAAGGTGCTTTAGAAATCGGCGCTGTACCTGGAAGCAGATCAATAGGAAAATCTACCTCACAATCAAGTCACAAACCTAGTAATTCATATAGAAACACATCTGTAAATTCTTTTACTACTGGTGTATTAGCGATCTTCAATTTATTCCCTGTTGTTTCCTTCACAAAGGCCACGAATCTTTGACAACCACTCAGGAGCAGTCTCCTCTCCTGAATAGCTGAAACCGATTGAGGTAGAGATTATACTCGTGACCCTATAAATATGAATTTAGGTATTGCTGGAGGTCTAAATATCACTTCTCTCGAACGACAATCTATACTGGCAAAGTTAGCTGCTAGCTAATTCATGCCGAATATGACATCAAACCTATGCATGTTTAGCACTATCAAATCAACAGATAAAATTCTCCCCTGAATATCAACTGAACAGCCATTTGCACCCTAGTACACTTCACTGCTGACCCAGTCGGTGTAGTTACCAATAGTTCGATATCTAATAATTGTGTGTCTGACCCACATAATTTAATACACCCCGTAGACAAAAATGAGTGTATGGCACTTGAATCAAATAATGCAATAACTTTAAACTAAAACATACTAACCATACTTTTCACCACATCACTAGCTATCTCAACATCACCCGGCGTTAATGCAAAAATCCTAGCTGGAACCATATTCCTCTGTTGGCTTCCACGTGGCACTAGATAGCCTCCTCAAGTAGGTCTAAGAGTGGGAGCAGCACCAATCTGAGCCTAAAAATCTCTCATCACATGCCCTAACTCCCCATATTGGTAATAAATACCTCGCCTGGCACGACACTCACCTGAGTGTTTCTTTCCATAAGTCGGGCAAGCTGGAAGTGGCTGCATACCTTGAAAATCACGATTCCCTGTCTCCTGCCTCCGGTCTCTATATTAGCCACTTCTCTTCCACGAACCACGATCGACCCCCTACTGGGAACCAGAAGGTGTGAATCTCTTTTTCTATCTCTCCTCCTCATCCTCCAATCGCTCTCCAACCTCTACTATAGTTGCTTGGTCTACTAGCTCAACAAAATCTTGCAATTTCAATATCGATACCTGCTTTTATATCTTTCTCTTCGGACCTCTTTCAAATTGTATTACCTTCTTCGTCTCATCTGGAATAATGTATGGGTCGAAGCGAGATAATTCAATAAACCTTGTCGCGTACTGCAACACCACCTGCTGTCCCTGCTTCAGGTGTAGGAAATCTTCTATCTTAGCTTCCTTGGATAAGGCTGGAAAATACCTTTCGAAAAATATCTCCTTAAATCGCTCTCATGTCATCTCCATAGGCACTGTCCTCTTTTGCTCTAGGAGTTTCACTGTCGTCCAGCATCTCTTAGCCTCTTTAGTCAATTTATACTAGCGAACAACACCCTCTACTCCTCAGTACATTGTAGCACTGCAAACACTTTCTCAATCTCCCGCACCTAATTTTCAGTAACAGTAGGATCAATTCCTCCTGAGAAAGCCAGAGGATTCATCTTCATGAATTTCTCAATCGAGCTGTCGTGGCCTGTAGACGAACCACCAAGCTCTCTAGAATTCCTGACAATTTCAACCATGACTTGTTGTGCCATGATGCGCAATATTGCATCTGAATCACCGCCTGTAGCACCTGAGAACCCAGCTCCCTCATTCCCACTAACATGGGCACTACTACCTCCAAGGTCCATCTTGAAAAGACAATAGACTTAATTTAGGACCCTATCTCCATAACATATCATCTAACTAGTATATTATATCTTAAACTAATTCATCACCCCTGATCTTAATTCAAGGTTCAATCCTGCAACCTAAATACCCAACCCGACGATAGTTTACCATGGCTTTCTTGAAATCGTCATCCCAGAAAAATCACACAAACCATCACCGAAGTCCTGTATCTAGATCACAAAACTAGACCTCAAATTCCTTTATCTTATACTCTGGTATTATTATTGCTGCACTCTAAAGTCTACAGAACCGAGCATCCTAGGCTTTAATACCAAGCTGTAATGACCTGTTTCATTTACTATATAAATAATTACATTAACACACTGATACCACTAAATAGCCATAAAATCAACTCGAACCCGTGGGTAGCAGGGATACGCATGTCATACACAGCGAAAACCTAAGCAGTAGTAAAAACAAAATTACAATCTCCAAATCATAAAGTGCATAATACTAGAGTTAACTACATTCCATCATAATGCCATATGAATACTCGTGTACAATCCCAAAAAACATCCAAAGAAACATCTAGGATCTGATGCCAAAAATCTACTAATCCTAATTCAAAAGACTCACCCTCCTAGTGGGGTGATAAACTCTACCTCAACGGCGACCTTGGTTCGCCGGTCTTTCTGGGTTCCCTGAAATAGTTTAAGCTAGGGATGAGACACCTCTCAGTAAAGGAAATAAACTAAATACAGTTATGTGGCAACATAAATATTTAATGCTATAATAGATATACAATATATTTCACATAATTAAAAGCACTGTTAATAGCATAGCTAAATAAACATATAAGTTCATAATTCTACTAAATCATACAGTTCATAGATCGTCTGATATAACTAGTAATTATGAAATTTACCCAGGATGAATAGTTAGTTGATGTCATGTATTACCCCCCATGATGGGTTGTGCAGCTCAAAGGCGGGACTCGACAATGGTTGGCCAACCACTACCGAGTCCAAAATATCTGTAAGTATGATGGGCCTGCCACACCCTGGTTCAGACTGCCAGGTGGATGTCCACAACTCTACACTGAAAGCCACATCGACTATCCATCTTCCACCCCTTTTACTAGCAGGGGTAGTTAGCACAAGTCTGAACTGAACTGAACTGAACTTTAATATATAGCTACAGTACCGTGCTTCTGTAATTGATCTGAACTATCATCCGAGTTCTGATAACATATAATACATGATAATATATTGTTCAACACCCTTAAATCAACATCTCTCAAAACAAAACTTCAGTATTTTCTTGACTACTACAATTTCTACAACTACGGAAACGTCAAATACTGAATAGAAAGCCTTACCCTAAACTTGGGATGAAATCCAAGATAGCGCCACCAATGATTTACTCCACTAGATTTTGAGAGAACTTTCCCATGAGTGTCGTGGTGGCCTTGTATCGTCGAACCAGCGAGAATCCGACCCGAGAACTTAGAGAGAAGGAGAATGGGTCGAATAGGAGAGAGAGAGAGAGAGAGAGAGAGAGAGAGAGAGAGAGGAATTTGTGCGTGAATTTCGGCCAAAAATGAAGTTTAGGCTTATTTATACACTGGCCTTCATCGACGAGCCACGCCATTTCGTCGACGAGGTCAAGAAGAAAGTTCGTCAAAGAATGCTTACTCCCCGTCGATGAAATTCAAAATTGAGATATATACTCTTGGTATCTTCTCGTCGATGAGACATGTCCCCGTCGACGAGCCCTATTGACAAGCCCCTCACGTGTGCTTTTGGACGAATCCCCTGTGTTCGTCAACGAGACCCTGTTTAATTCCTTCTTTAATTCTTCTTTCCTCTCCTCCTTCTATTATTAAATTACAATAATTATTCGGGTCTCTACAATAGAGGTATGATAGGAAGTTTGCTATATCTAACGGCAAGTAGGCCCGATATAATGTTTAGTGTTTGCATGTGTGCATGTTTTCAATCAGCACCTAAAGAATCACACCAAATAGTTGCTAAAAGAATACTATGATACTTAATAAGAACAATAGACTTAGGTCTTTGGTATCTTAAAGATACCAGGTTCGAAATAATCAACTATTCAAATGTCGATTACGCAAGGTGTAAAATAGATAGAAAAATTACAACTAGAACTTGCCACTTTCTAGGATGGTCTCTTGTCTCTTTGTTTTTCAAGAAACAAAATTTTGTAGCCTTGTCAACTGTTGAAACTAAATATGGCAACAGGTAGTTGTTTTGCACAAACACTCTATATGAAACAACAGTTAAAAGATTTTAATTTAAAGTATTCAGTCATACCAATTAAGTGTGATAATTTAAGTGCAATAAACATATCTAAAAATCCTATATCACACTCAAGAAAAAAACATATTGATATAAGACATCATTTTTTAATAGATCATGTGCAAAAAAGAAGATATTATACTTGAATTTGTGAATACAATTGACCAATGGGCATATATTTTCACAAAACATCTACCGGAAGACAAATTTATAGCTATAAGAAGATGGCTTGGTTTGTTACATAGCAGAGAGGTTGTGTGAGGAAACAAATTTTAAAAGAAAACAAAGGTCAACCAACCCACATGCCTAGTCGATTAACTAAAACACATTTTAAAAGAGAATAAAGGTCAGCTGAATGACCATAAGCCCAGTCGACTGACTTAAGGAAACAATTTTTAACAAAAAGCAAAGAGTCAGCCGACTAACCACGAGTCCAGTCGACTGACGTACGGAACTTAAATTGAAACTGTGTGCAAAAATCCTAACTTTCGAGTAGTCATTCAACTCACCCTGTTTTTGCCTCTATCGTCTCCTCACTCCCCTTCGATTTTCAGCACTCCAACCTCCAAAAAGCACCAGTCAATCTTCAAAAATCATCATCCTAAATCAAATCCCCCATGAAAATTTAGGGTTTTAACTTGTTCGATTTTCATTAAAACTCAAAGATGCTGAGAACCAATTATGTTGGGCATAAGACTCCATTGACTTCCTCACAAGCTTCTAAGGACTCTTCCATTGAACGATGGCTTGTTGCTCCTTATACCAAGAATTTCTACAGAAATCATCTTCGAATGGCGGATCCAATTTTGGATATAATTCTTGATACTTTCTTTTTCTCCAAAATTTCCCCCAAATTCTATCAATGTTCAATGATCTGGGTTGGCAAAATTTTGTTTTGTATCAAGCCAAAGGACACTTCCCTAAACTTGTGAATTTTTTTTTTTTTTATTCAAATATGGTTAAAGGAGAAACCGTGATTTCTACTGAAGTAATGGGCAAGTCATTTGCTCTTACACCAGAAACCCTGGCCAATATCTTCAAAATTAACCAAGGTGATTTCGAATGTGCTCACTTAGGAACATCATGGATAATGGAACAAGGATTTACTCTCGAAGAATTTCTCCCATTGATCATGGTTAATGAACCTATTTCATTTGAAAACCCTCCTTTATACAAACATCTAAAACTCCAAGCCCAGATACTTCAAAAGATCATTACTTACAATGTCCTCCCTCAGGCTGGTTCTCATGCTTATATCTTATACCTAGACTGTTTTGTGCTTTGGTGCCTACTCAAAGGCAAGAAACTTGATTTATCAAGCCTAGTTCTCAAGTGGACGATATCCCATACTGAGGCTCGCCGAGTTTTTCTTTCTTATGGAGGAATTTTGAATCAGATCTTTGCTCATTTGAAAGTTTCCTTACCTACTGATTTCTTTATCAAACGTACCCATTATGACCTTTTTAATTCTATTACGCTCAAACGAATGGGATATGAAAAATATGAGCACGGTTGGATTTTCAAAGGTAGTGGAGGGAAAATGCATCAACAACAACCTCCAGCTGAGGCTACCCTTACCTGGTTTCATCCTTTCTATCAACAATTCACCACTTTCAGCAGTGACGTGCAATCTAGACTCCAATCTCTTCAAGCCAATTTTTCTTCTTTTCAAGCCAACTATTCATCACTTGATTAGTGACTTGGTCGCATTGAAAAGCATTTGGCTAGTTCTTCCCGCAGTACTGATCCTATGGGTATTAGCTTGACTCCTACAAGTGATGATAGCAGTGATGGAGAAGAAGACACAACTGATGAAGAGGAAGAAGGTAATGATGAAGGCACTGGAGAAGAAGAAGGAGATGCAGCTAATGACAATGATAATGTTGCAGATGATTGATCTTTTATTACTCTTTGTACTTAGCATCTCAGTTTCATGACACTATGTTTTTTATATCTCTTGATGATTTTTTTTAACATTTATACCTCCAGATGTTTTTTTTTGTTGACACTTTTATATGCATCTGGATTAAAATGATTATCTGTTTTGTACTTTTAAGTGTCTGCATTTGACTATTAATTTGCTGCATTTGTGCTTTTTGATTGATGTCAAAAGGGGGAGAAGAGTCTTGAGTAAAAATGAATTGACAAAAATATATTGACCTACTGATATGATGCTTGATATGACATATGATATGACGTTATGAGATATGATCTATTTTTATTCTGAGATACAATTTTTTTTCAAAACATTGTTACAAGTAAGCTTATTGTAAGGGAGAACCTTATCGAGCTTCACTCATTTATTATTCCTTATTTGTCATCATAAAAAAGAGGGAGATTGTTGGCCTAACAATGCATACAAATCTTTTTTTGATGATAACAAATCAAGAAAATTTAACATGTATTGGTTAAAGTGATAATGTTTTAGTATTGAATATTCAAAATGCTCACAAGCCTTATCAAAGGAGAAAGCCTATACTTAAAGTCAATCAAATGAAAGCTTACCGGTTATTGAAGCATTGGATTTAAGGAAAGATGAAAAGCGCAATGCTTAAAGCTTATTGTGACATGAAGTCAAGATGGATCTCAAGAAATGGAAAAAGCATGAAGACTTAGTGCTTAAAGTGTTTATGTTTAAGAAGTCATGTGTAATTACTTCACCCAATATCAATATATATATATATGATGCTCTTTAGGGTACAATATAGACTTAGAGACCCATTTTTGAAAACCACAGAAAATGATTTTTAAAGTCACATTTGATTTTTTCAAAAATCAAGGGTTCAAAGTATGGAAAAAAATGATAGTTGTGAAAAATTGACTGGTCAACCGATTGACCAGAAATCCCAATCGACTAACAATTATTTCATTTAAATTTCTAGATAGACAAAATGGACCTAGTCGACTTGTAGTGACCTGAAGAATAATAGTATTTTAATAATAAAGGGGGAGGAAAATGGAAACAGGAACAGAAGGAGGCAGTAGACTTCGTCGACGAACGCGGAGCGTTCATTGACGATATTGCACTTTGGAGGTAATAACAATTTCAAGAAATTTCTAGGCCTCGTCGACGAATACAGGGGTTTGTCGATGAGGGTTCTTCAGGGCCTTATTGATGAATATAGGGGTTCATCGACGAGGGTTCTTCAGGACCTCGTCTACAAAGCTACGACTCTTCGACAAGAAGATAGCGAGAGGGGTTTTTGGACAGTCTAAATTTTGTCGACGAAGAGGTAAGGTTCGTTGATGAAATTACTTAAGGACTCGTCGACGAATCCGACCCTATAAATAGTGAAAACTCAGATTTTTTATCAGATTTTCAGCACAATTACTTCCTCTCTCTCTCTCTCTCTCTCTCTCTCTCTCTCTCTCTCTCTTTTTCTCTCTCTCTCTCCTACGGTCTCTCCGCATTCTCTCTTAGATTTCAGCCCCGTCAGTTGCTGAATCGACGATCTGAAGCCACCATGACGATCCTAGCGAAGTTCTCTTCAATTTTTCTTGGGCGAATCGATAATGAGATCGAGTTGGATTTTATCCCAAATTCAGGGTAAGACCTTTTAGTCAATTTTTGGCCTTCTGACAGTTGTAGGAAATGATGTAAGCAAAGAAATATTGATATTCTGTTCTGGAGACTGTTGTTTTCAGGGTGTTGTGTATGAAGCCTTGCAGGTGTTAGGCCAGTATACCATAGGGGGATTTTAGCGGAAATGAGGTAAGGGAAATATGCTATACTAGGCAATTTCACTATATTTCACTATAAACTAAATGTTTTTATTAGATGATTATTCACGATAGCAATTTATACAGATTATCATTTATGTATAATATGTTTAAAATCTCTGTGTAGCTTGAGGATATGGGTATAGTAAAGAAACATGTTTTATAGTATTTTCAGGATATGATTTATAGAATATATAGCCAGTGGTTATGTTTTATAATGTTTACAATACCATGATTATACAGTTTACAGTTTCATGATTATACTGTTTTCAGTACCATGATCATACAGTTATCAGTACCATAACTTTCTAATTACAGTTTAGTGAAATACAGATGATACCATTACGGTTCATTACAGTTTATTTCATTATCATGGTTAATACAGATATTTTAGAATCATGGTAAATCAGATAGATGTATATATAGATGTATTATATAGTATCAAACCCTGTTGGACCATACGGTTACAGAGTATGATAAGGTAGCTACATATAGTTTACAGAGTGCAACCACCTATTTAGATAATACGTGGTAGTAAGTCGATCATATAGTGCCCTAGACGTGGACAGGCTCCCCATCAGATATGGGTTGAGGAGGGCAGATCAGACCGAGGGAGTATAGTGGTTACCCTGGTCGGCCAGCTAGGGTAGATCCCGCCTATGAGCCGCGCAACCCTGTCATGAGGGGTTAAATCATGATACACAGTTATTCACAGGGAAGTTTTCAGTTATTATTATGTATGTATAGATTTATAGAGACAGAGAAAATACTTATGTACATTAGAAGTCTTTTGACTAGTAACCTAAATTACTGATATGTTAAGCAACATGGAAAAGAAGGATGGTTTCTATTACTTGTACTGCAATTACAGATCCAGTTATACATGATTTTATAGAAATATATTTTCATAATATTGTAACTCATCTGCCACACACTAGAAAAAGTATATTTCGTCTTACTGAGCATTGGCTCATTCCAATTATTTTAATATTTTTCAGGTGATCCAGGTAGGCGAGTAGAACAGGCTCATAGATAAAGGGGCCTCAGCATTGCCCTGATATTAGAGTGAGTATTTTTGCGAATGTTTTTGTATAGCCCTACCTAGTTGAGGATATTTCTAGGAAACAATTATATATGTATATTTTGGGAAACAATTTAATACTCTGGTATTGAATATAATTTCATATGGTTATGTTTACTTGATTTTTGCTTCTCGCTGCTTAGGTTGATGATTGGTTTTAACCAGTATAGTATCAGAGCATGTTTAATGTCATAGTATAAAAAAATAAAAAATAAAAACCCATTTAAATAGCAGGTCGTTACACTACTTGTCATGCCCCGAACCCACAGATGGGTCCCAGGTGTGAATATAGTAACCTAACCTATCTCTGTATCAATTAAACATACATGATACAACACTGAATAAGGGTCCAACCGTGGGGAACACGTAAACCCTATGCACATTCACACACATATCCATACTCATCAAATACGCAGCGGAAAATGTTTTTTCTATACATACATCATACCATACCAAAGTCTATATAGAACTAGAATATATGTTCCCAAAATTTTAGTATATACTCCGGGTGTCTACAAAACCCAACAATGACAACCCGGTTACAAAACTCGTACTTACACAGGTACTAAACGCAGCTAACTGACACCCCCACTTCCGGACGCTATGATGCTAGTTTCAGCTACGCAAAGAACCTAAAAAATATTTGTATATTTGGGGTGAGAGTCCTCTTAGTAAAGAAGAAAGCAAGTTATATTAGTGTGTGGCATATGAGTGTTTTTTCAGCGTAAAACATAACACAATACAATACGATACGATATAGTTCAATATAGTTCCAGTATTTTTTACAATCCAGTTCCAGTACATATGATACCCAAACATACAGTCAGTGTCGTCACACTAAGCACCCAATTACACTATGATAATCGAAGCCTCACAACGATAATGTTGCCAATATGAGCACCCGATAACCTGCAATAACCGAAGCCTCATAGCGATATCATTGCCACTACGGTGTAGCGCACACCCTTCGGTGACCAGCCAGAAAGAATAGGCGATATTTCACACCCTTGGATATAGAGTCAGACACTCTCGCCCACGGTAATTAGCCAAGACATGGCATCACCGTAC
This sequence comes from Malania oleifera, assembly GCF_029873635.1. NCBI lineage: Eukaryota > Viridiplantae > Streptophyta > Magnoliopsida > Santalales > Ximeniaceae > Malania > Malania oleifera. The sequence continues at coordinate 16,815,754 of NC_080425.1, forward strand.
GGTAATTAGCCGCCCCTAACTAATTTACAAAACATGGAACAATTTTGGAACTCAGGTCCCTATACTCATCAACGAATGGTAATTAGCCGTCCTTGGCCATTTTTACAAAATCTAAAACATTTTACATACAACATTTCATTCCACACTTATTTGAGTACACAACATTTAATATCATTTTTCAATTCAAGAATATAGTTTAATACAAATATGGGTACGGTCATTGACTCACTCGAAAAATGAGCACCTCGGAAATTATCCCAAATATAAGAGTTAGGTCATGTAATATTCAGTCCAAGGGCTAGATCATCTTCTTAGGGAATGCGTTTTAATTTCAAGTTTTACATTTTCTTAATTAAAAAATAAAAGGTTATTGAACACATATTAGATTCAGGGTTTTCAGGATTGGTTGAGATTTCTTTTGACAATTTAAACAAACACGCAAATAAAACCCTAATCCTAACAAGAATTGAACCACGTGTTGAACTTCGAAATAGAAAAGATGGTAACTTTAACACGTAATTGAAACATGGAATAATGAAACTAAAACAAACACAAATGCAAACGATAAAAACCGATTCTTTACAAAATTAAAAACCTAAACCAAAATCCAAATTAAAAGACAACCAAGAACTCGAGCAAAATTAACCTTTAACAGCTTTAGCAATAACAAGACACAATAAAAATACAAACTTTAATAAGATAGACCCTAACTAAATCGAGCTTTAACAAACAATTAAATTTTTTTTTTTTTTAAAAAAAAAAAGAAAGGCAGCTAATTTAATTTCTAAAAAAAAAATACAATTCTTTTTTTTTTTTTTTGTATTTTATTGTCTTTTAAAAAAAAAAAAAAAAAACCAAACCGGACCTTACTAGACTAATTAAATAAATCGAAGCATTAATTAAATCTATCGCAAAATTTATCGAGAGAAAGTAAATAAATAGATACTTCATTAATAATAAAAATCCTAAGTAAATACTTCAATGTTAATAAAAAAATCCTAAACAACTTTCAAAGTCTAAAACTTCTAATAAAGTTCAATACAAATTTAACAATACTAAACTAAGTAATAAAAAGAAACAAAAGAAGAGATGAGAGAGACAAAGGGAGAGAGAGATAAGTGGCCATGGCTGTGCAGAGAGAAGAGTGGCTGGTTGCTGGTCTCTATTGCGCTGGAGTTGCAGCAACTAGTAGGAGGATGGCTGGCAGCTTCTCGGGTGGTTGTGGTTGGTAGCAAGGTTGGTTGTTGTGGCTTCTCCCAGGAGGTCTTCGGGTCTGTGGTGCCGTGTTGCAGTAGTTGGTGTGTTCGGGTGATCTGCAGGAGCTGAAGCAAGGTGGCGGGAGTGGTCTAGCCTGATCTGAGGTAGCAGCTGAGGGGAGAGTAAGAGAGAGGTTAGGCCGAGAGGGAAAGTGAGAGATTGAGGGAGAAGGGAGAGACTAAGGGAGGAGGGGAGAGTAAGAGAGGGAGAGAGTTGAGAGAAGGAGAGGTCAGGGAAGAGAGTAGGAGAGGGAAAGAGAAAGGGAGCCCCGGGGGCTTGCCAGAAAAAGGGGAGAATAAGGAATTAAATAAGGAGGGGGTGGTTGCCCTATGACCTAGTGCACAAGTAACCCGACCCGGCTACATGGCCGAGTCACATCAGCTGTTATTTGTTTTTTATTATTTTTCTTTCTTTTTTCTTTTCCTAGAGAACGAGCCCCATTTTGACTCTCCTAGATCTCATTTCTCTCGAAGCTCAAAACATGGAACTGTTAGATAATCTTCTCGTCTTTCTCCAAAATTTTGAATCATCTCAATCGAAGCTCCAACGGAAAAGTTATGCACGCATTACGAACTAATGCCGATTTTACCTCCTGAAATTTTTTCTACAAAAAAAAAAATGTCAAAAATTCATAAATTGCTCAATAAAGCCCAAGTATTATAAATAGGACACCTTATTAAAATATTGAGGGTAATTAGGCATTTAATTAAAAATGTAAACCCTAATTCCTGGACGAATATGCCTAATTACGCAATTTAAGCGTGTAATCAGTCATCTCAATACTACAATTTTAATACAACATATGGCTTCTCCAACAAAATAGAGATGATACCTGAAACCCCCAAATTTTTTTGAAAACTGCAACCCAAAAATCTCGCATTTTACCTGATAGATTTTCTCAAACAAGTAGTCAAAACATACATACGATTGTAAACTATAGGTTTATCGATCCCGATTTCAAAAATAAGCTGATATAACAGAATCCCTTTACCTTTTCCTGAATACCAAACTACGAACTCTACGACTCCAAAACTACAAACTGAGACACCAAAACCTAAACAACCAAGGACAATACTTCCTTACAATTCTTACAACTACACATATTCCAAAACGAAATTGTAATCGAACCCTTACCTCAGTTTTGGGTCAAAACCAAAAAATCCTCCAAATGACTTTTTGATCCACTATTCTCGAAGAGATTCCTCCCCTTATCCATGCAGTAATGTCGGATTATCGAATCAGGTAATGAACAGCAAAAAATCGAAGAGAGAAGGAGAGATCCCACTGTTTCTAGAGAGAGAGTTTGAGGTTTATTAGCAACTAAGCAAAGCAATAGGATATTTATAGCCCCTTTGACTCGGCCAACCTCGTCGATGAAATGGTGCCTTCGCTGATGAATAATCCATACATTTCGTCAACGAACTAACTCCTTCGGCGACGAACCTTGTTCCAATATTTTACAACGCATTCGATATCTCTTCGTCGATGAGGCTCTGAATTTCGGCAATGATGAGTGTTAGGGCTTCGTCGACTAGAACAATGGCTTTGTCGACGAAACCTGTAAAATTTACCTTTTAACCCTTTTTCATTTATTCCATCTACATACCTCAGGTCGGGTTCTTAGACGATTGGCCTAGCCAACTGACCCCATACAAAATAGGCCCAGTTAAGTGGTCCAGTCAGCTAACCTGTGAAGAACTTAAATTTTAAATAGCAACAGGAAAAGTCCAAAAAATAAGTTTTTCAATTCTAAACATTGTAAAAACTTGGGGGACACTCCAAGTAACGTGGGAAACAAGGAAATAATTTCTAAAACTTTATAAATACTCCTTAAACCCAAGGAATTGATAACACCAAGAATTATAATCAGCATTCACGCATTGAAATTGCAAACTCTTCTTAAGCTCTCTCTTGCTGAAGAATACTACTGATATTTTGCTAATCAAAAGCCTACAGTTCTTAATTTGCTATTGAATTTCTCAAATTTTAAGAAAGAACCTCTGGTGATATTCATTCTTGAGTTTCATATTGTTTATTTGATATTTGATTTCAAGTATATTAGTACTCTAACTTGTACTAATCAGCTCTGTTGTGAGAGTGTCTTTGTATACCGATATTTGTTTCTTATTTTGTAGTTCTTTGACGATTCAGATTGTTTGGATCATTGGGCCAAACATGGGGTATTGCTTGGAGAGGGGGCTTTACCCTTAAGGAGGATTGTAAAAGGTTTGTTCTGCCCAGAAAGGAATGGTACAGTGGAATCCTTAGGTCGTATTGGCCTAAGGCAAGGACATAAGTTGGGTATAAGTCGAACCTCGCAAAAATTTTGGTGTCATTCTCTAACCTTTCTCTTTAAATTTTTGCATATATAAATTGTGTGGTGTGTACTTGAGTGCAGGAAGCTAAACGTTGAGATTGAGAAGACTTTTAATTTGGGGGAGTACGTGGATTAATCTTTTGCGGAAACCTTAAAGGGAGTACGTTGATTAATCTATAGCACTTTAAGATTGAGAAGACTTTTAATTTGGGGGAATACAGGGCTTTCATTCAAACTCTACTTTGAGTTGTTGCAAAACGTTGAATAATTGCAAAGTGCTACAGCATTGGTATTTTTGATCAGTTGATTAATTCATTGATTGATTAGTTAATTATTTGGTTGATTGACATTGAATTGTGTTGATGTTAAAATTTGGGTTAATCAAATTCAAAATTAAAATTAAACAACTCTTGTGTGTTTGCTAACTTTACTAAAAGTAATGATTTTGTAAAAAGACTCCAAAGAAACTTTTAAAAACACAATTCACCCCCCCCCCCTCTTGAGACAACACCTTAGTTTTCAATTGGTATCAGAGCAAGGTTATAACAAATCTTTAAAAGAAGTTATATAAAGATCTAGATGGCACACGTTTGAGTAGCTCCCTCTAAAGAGAGTCAGTCCTCAACTAGACCACCAATCTTTTGGGAACTCAATTATACTTTTTGGAAACAACGAATGAGAATTATCTTCAAACCATGGATTGGAAAGCTTGGAAGGTTGTCACACATGGTGACATAATTCCTACAAAACTAGTAGATGGAAAAGAAGTTCCTAAGGAAGAAAAAGACATGATCGAAATTGACCATAAAATGTTACAAGTCAATTCTAGCGCTATAAATGCCTTATATTGTACTCTTGATATAAATGAGTTTAATAGGGTCATGGCCTGCAAAACGACAAAGGAAATATGGGATAAACTTAAGGTAACCTATGAAGGTATCGTGGATGTTAGAGACAATAGAATTGATATATTGACTAGTGAATACAAAGCATTTAGGATGACTCCGGACGAATCCATCACTAACATGTATACAAGGTCTTCCACCCATTTGGGAACCAAAAGCCACAGCTATAACAGAAGGAAGAAATTTTAAAAACACCTCACTAGATGAACTCATAGGATTACTTCTCATTTATCAGATGGTTATGAAAGAAAGGAACCAAGAAAACAAAAATAAGAAATCTATAGCTCTTAAAGCATCTAAAGAAAGCTCAAGTGAAGAAAATGATGACACAAGTGAATTAGATGATGAAGAACTTACATTTATCACTAAAAGACTTGGAAAATTCTTTAAAAGAAACTCGAAGTTCACTAGAAAGTTTAGAGGTGCAAAAACTAAGAAAGGAGAAACAAGTAAAAGGGAAAACAAGAATAAAAATGATCCTCCTACTTGTTATCATTGCAAAAAGGTTGGACATATAAAGTCTGACTATGCACAGCTCAAGAAAGAAAGAAGAAGAAGAAGAAGACCGCAATGAAAGCTACATGGAACAATAAAAGCTCAAGTGAATCGGAGAATGTTGACCTTATAGGTCACATCTAGTTTTGAAAATGACAAATACTTACGTATTTGATGATTGTCAAGTGTTTGTGTAGGCTTACAAAGGGCATCCCAAGGAATGACCCTTGAAGAAACAAGAAGACCCTAAAGACTTTAATTTGTATTGTCAATTAAATGATTGTAATATAGGCTTGTAATAGTAGCCTAGGGTATGGTCTGTATTTTTTTATCTACATATCATGCATTTAGGATATATGGAAAGCTCAGTAAGACCATAGTAAGACTTTAGGTTCCAACACTCACATATATCATACAAAATATAAGGGTGTTTGAAAATGAGCTTAAAATTGAACATTATTAAGTAAATTGTGAGAGCTCGGGAGACCGAACCCCAGGAGTTCAAAACTCTGGTGCTCAAACTGTTGAAAAGTCAACAATTGACTTTAGCTTTCGGGCGACCGAACCAAATTGTGCACACTATCTTCAAGCACCTGAACACCTCGAAAGGGACATTCCACCAACTATTAGTTCAAATTGAGCCCCGGGCAACTAAACACATGAGTTTGGGCCACCGAATATTTGACCAGGTACCCGAAGTTACGAAACAATGCTACTGACTTTGATTTGGGTTGTCGAAGCATGACACAGGTGACTGAAGTCGTTTAAATTACATTTGTTATTGTGTATGTTCAGGCGATCGAACCTCAGTTTAGCCACCCAAACCTCAGAGAGTTAAAATTAATTTAATCGTGGTAAAAGCGGGTTAAGTTGGGTTAACGATGTTTTAACTATTTGAAACTTTTTTAATAATACCCAACAAGTCCCAAACGATTATATTTTTTACCTTGCTTATAAATATAGGCTCATTTGTGAGGATTATCAATTTTTTAGCAAATTGATTAGCCAAAAAATCCTCTCTTTTCAAAATACACTCCTTGTCCAAATACTCTTAAATCTTTACTCCATTGAGATTTTCTAAGTTTGTGAGAACAAATTTTGAGTGCTTGTGATTGCTACACCTTGCTAGAAGCTCCTATTTGATTGATTGAGTGTGATATTATTTTTGGGGGGTTTAGCTTAAGTTTATCCTACAGATTTTGATATTATAAATCTTTTGGTGGGGTAAACTAAGTAAGCTTAGGAGATTTACATTATTATTGCAAGTGTCCAACAGTTTGGATTTTTGTTGTGCAAAGATTTCTCAAACAAGTAAAACATTTTCAAACTAGTATCATGAGTATTTTCATTTAGAAAAATCTTTTTGAACTAGTTTGATTAATTGATTCATATCTTTGGAATGTTGATTTGCTACTAAATTGTGCATTGCTTAGATTCCAAGATACTGCTTGTTTTGAACACTCTTGAGCATATCATTGATTATATCATATTGAGTGTTGTTAGCATAACTATTTGCATCAATGAGCTTACACTATATCCATATCATTTATGTGTATGTGAATACACATATTGGGTACATATCTGCTTTACATGAAAGCATAATCATTGTACCATTTGATTGAGAGAATACTGTTGTATTTCCAGGCATGGCTTGTGGGGGCGGTAATCCAGCCCAGTAAGGATTGTGTAAAGGTTGAGGTTAGCTCTGTGCTAATTGACCTGGTTTGTTTAGGTGTTGCTGCACCCTTTTAAGTGAGCAAGTATACTGGTAATCCTTGTTTGTTAGCCAAGGTGAGGACGTAGACAATTTGCCAAACCTCTATAACATTTTTGCGTGTCACTCCTCTTTACTGCTTTCTGGTGCAGGCGTAGCTAGTTAAAATGCTTTATTTAATTCTTAATACATATTATGATTGATTTACTTTACTTGCACTAGACTGACCATAGGGTTGTGAATATACTGCTGTTAGGATACTTACCTAGGGCATAAATTTTTAAAAAAGTACCAATTTACCCCCTCTTGGGATCACGATAAAGCTAACAATTGGTATCAGAGACAGGTTGCATAGACTAGTAGTTATTTTGCAAAAGATCACATATGGCTCATAGCTCCGTGACCCCTTTCCTTGAGGGACCATCTTCCGCATGACCTCCGGTCTTCAGTGGTGTTAATTACACCTTCTTGAAACAAAGAATGCACATCTACCTCCAAAATACTGATTGGAAGTTGTGGAGGATCGTCTCTAAGGGAAATTATGTCCCTATGAAAACTGAGGGTGCAACTAAGGTTCCTAAGACTGAGGAAGAATATGATGATGATGATAATGATATGAAAGTTGTTAGTTTAAATGCCACTGCTATGAACATTTTGTACTGTAGTCTTGATGTAAATGAATTTAATAGGATAATGGCATGTCCTACTGTAAAAGAAATCTGGGATAAGTTTGAAGTCTCATATGAGGGTACTAGAGATGTGAGAGATAGTAGGATAGATATGTTGACTAGTGAGTATGAGGCCTTTAGGATGAATGTAGGTGAGTCCATTCAGAGCATGTACACTAGATTCACATACATCATAAACTCACTGCATGCATTAGGGAAGACATATCCCACATATGAGATGATTAAGAAGATCCTTAGAGGCTTGCCTCCTGTTTGGGAAGCCAAGGCTACCACCATTGCTGAGGGTAGAGACCTTAAGGTCATGACTCTAGATGAATTGATAGGTTCCCTGATCACTTATGAATTAGCCATAAATGAGAGACTCAATGAACATAATAGGGCGAAGAAAGTGACTGCATTGAAAACCTCCACTAACTCATTTAGTGAATGCATTGAACCTGACACTGATGATGATATGGCAATGCTAACTAGAAAGTTTAGCAGATTCTTTAGGAAGAATAGAAAGCCATACAAAAAATATAGGGAGTCTACATCTGAGAAGGGAGAGTCTAGCAAAAGAAAAGAAAAATCAAATGCTTCCACGTGTAATAATTGCAACAAAGTTGGGCACATCAAGCTAGAATGCCCACTACTAAAAAAAGAGGCTAAGAAAAAGAAGAAAGCCATGAAGGTTGGGACATAATGGGATAAATTAAGCAACAGTGACTCAGAATCAGACCATAGCAACTAAGAAATGATTGTGATTCTGATTGCATGCCTACATCTAGAGAATTACAATGTGAATATTCGTGTATCTAAACTGTTAAGTAAAATGACCAAATAAAATGATGATTTGAAAAAGAAATGTTAAAATTGGTCAAAACTATTTGGTATTGCAAAAACCTCTCATGTTTTTATTTTGAATGAAAAAAAATGTTACTATTGCTGAGCTTGAGAGGAAATTGGAGGATAGCTCCATAATTTTTTTTAAATTTACCGAGGATAAACGCAATTTTGAAAAACTACTTAGTGCCCAAAAGGAATTCCTTAAGTAAAGAGGGTCATGGTTTTAATGGTGTTGAAAATGTTAGACGACCTAATCTTTACTTAAGACATTTCACTCGTGAGTCAAAATCTCATGTCTCTACAAAAGATCCTAAATATAGAATAAAATGTTTTAAATATAAACAAATTGGTCATATTCAATTTGATTGTTTACTTAGGAATAAGTGTGAGAAAATTAAAAAAAGTATGGGTAGTCAAGGGTGATCCAACTACTAACCCCCGTGGACCCAACAAAATTTGGGGATCAGCATCAGTTACCTAGTTTATCTTGCAGGTATGCCTAAGATCGTCTTCTTCCAAGGACAGGTGGTATTTGGATAACGGGTGCTCACGACACATGACCAGCGACAAGGGAAAATTCGCATTAATCATTCCCAAGGATGGAGGATATATGGCATTCGGTGACAATGCAAAAGGACGCATCATCGGGGTAGGTAAGGTTGGTAAGGATTCTTCTCTTACAATTGATAATGTTTTATTGGTTGATGGGCTGAAGCATAATTTACTAAGCATAAGTCAATTGTGTGATAAAGGATATAAAATATCTTTTGAAAATGATAAATGCATAGTAGAAAATAAATCAGATCTCAAAGTGCTTTTTACTGGCGATTGCCATGAAAATGTTTATACTACTTCTCTTGAAAACTTAGCTTCACAACAAGTGACATGTTTTTCTGCTATAAATGAAACTAGTTGGTTATGGCATAGGAGCTTAGGACACACTAGCATAGACTTGTTGTCAAAACTTGTTAGAAAAGAATTAGTAAAAAGGCTTGCCTAAAATGTCATTTGTAAAAGATAAAATTTGTGATGCATGTCAAATGGGTAAGCAAACAAAATCTAGTTTTAAGAAAAAGAAATTCATATCTACCACTAGACCACTTGAAATGCTTCTGTTTGGTCCTAATTATGTGCAAAGTCTTGGTGGTAAATCATATGCTTTTGTCATTATAGATGACTTTTCTAGGTTCACATGGGTGTTATTTCTTGTACATAAAAATGAATCATGTGAACAGTTTACCAAACTTTGTAAGAGAATTCAAAATGAAAAGGGATATAAGATAACTCATATAAGAAGTGATAGAAGCACGAAATTTAAGAATGAGGGCATAGAAAATAATTATGACTTAGAGGGCATATCACATAACTTCTCTACACCTAAGACACCTCAACAAAAGGGTGTGGTAGAAAGAAAGAATAGGTTACTACAAGAAATGGGTAGAACTATGCTGAATGAACATAACCTACCTAAATATTTTTTTTGGCCGAGGCCATAAATACTGCCAATTATGTCATGAATAGGGTGTTGATTAGACCGTCAATTAATAAAATCTCTTATGAATTGTGGAACAACCATAAACCTAATATTTCCTATTTTCATGTGTTTGGTTGTAAATGTTTTGTGTTTAGGGATAATTAACACCTAGGGAAATTTGACTCTAAATCTAATGAAGGTATTTTCCTAGGCTATGCTCTTAATAGTAAAGCATATAGGGTTTTCAATAAAAGAACATTGACTGTCATTGAATCTATCCATGTTGTGTTTGACGAATCTAATCCATTTTCAAAGAAAAAGATGATATTGATATTAGAAAATACTTAGATAAGTTATCTATTGAAAACAATGGAAGTGAACATTTAGAAGTAAATGATAAATCATCTAAAGATAATGAAAATTAAATTCAAGAGTTGTCTAGAGATTGGAAATTCATTAGGAACCATCCTATAGATCAAATCACAGGTGAACCATCTCGTGGTGTTGCCACAAGATCCTCTTTAAAGATCCTAATGAGTCATTCTGCTTTCTTATCCCAAGAAGAACCTAAAAATATTAAAGAAGTCATAGAAGAAGAGTCGTGGGTGATGTCCATGCAGGAAGAACTTAATCAATTTGAAGAAGCGGAGTGTGGACCCCAGTTCCTAGGCCTAATGATCATACCATTATTAGAACTAAATGGGTATATAGAAATAAGAAAGATAAGAATGGGGCAGTAACTAGGAATAAGGCTAAACTAGTTGTCCAAGGTTATAATCAAGAAGAGGGGATTGAATTTGATGAAACATATGCTCCTATTACTAGGTTGGAAGCCATTCGTATATTACTTGCTTATGCCGCTTTTAAAAATTTTAAATTGTTTTAAATGGATGTTAACAGTACTTTTCTAAATGGCTATATTAATGAAGAAGTATATATAAAACAACCAACCGATTTTGAAAATCATAAATATCCAAATCATGTTTATCGGTTGTTTAAGGCCTTGTATGGATTGAAACAAGCTCCTAGAGCTTGGTATGAGAGGCTTAGTGGTTTTTTGCTAGAAAATGGGTTTACCCATGGCAAGATTGGCACTACACTTTTCATCAAATCCAAAAATGATTATATGCTCCTTGTTCAAATTTATGTGGATGATATCATTTTTGGAGCCACTAATGATGAGTTGTGTAATGAGTTTGCCAAATGTATGCAAAGTGAATTTGAAATGAGTGTGATGGGTGAACTTAGTTTCTTCTTAGGGCAGCAAATTAAAAAATCTGAATATGGAACTTTCATATGCCAATCTAAATATGTCAAGGACTTGCTAAATAAATTTAATATGGAAGATTGTAAAATTTTTGGTACTCCTATGAGCTCTACAATTGAAGTTGATAAAGATGAGCAAGGGATCCCTGTTGACATGAAATTGTATCGTAGCATGATTCGGAGTCTTCTATATCTCACTGCTAGTAGGCCTGATATTATGTTTAGTGTGTGTATGTGTGCTAGGTTTCAGGCTACCCCTAAGGAATCCCATCTAATAGTGGTTAAACGAATCCTTAGGTATCTAAGTGGAACTATAAAGTTAGGCTTATGGTACCCTAAGCATATAACCTTTGAGATTGTGAGTTATACTGACGCTGACTTTGCCGATAGTAAAATTGATAAAAAAAAAAAGGTACCGGCGGCACTTGTCACTACTTAGGACAATCTCTCGTTTCTTGGTTCTCTAAGAAACAAAACTCAGTTACCTTATCCACAACCAAAGTAGAATATATTGCGGCAGGTAGTTGTTGTGCTCAAACTCTTTATATGAAACAACAACTCATGGATTTTGGATTGCACTATGATACAATACCAATTAAATGTGATAATACTAGTGCAATTAACATCTCTAAAAATCTCATCTCACCTTCACGAACTAAACACATTGAGACTAGACATCACTTCCTTTATGATCATGTGCAGAAAGGAGATGTGGCTCTTGAGTTTGTATGCACTAATAAGCAGTGGGCGGACATCTTCACTAAACCACTTCCAGAAGATAGGTTCATACAAATTAGACGTGAATTATGTCTCATGCATAGTAGATATGCTTTCTAGATATTTCATAGTTTGCATAAATTCAGGGGGAGCTTTCAAATAAATTTTAAAAGTCTAACTAATATAATTGTTGATATCCTTTAGTAGATTAGACTTTGTGAAAATTGATTATGGTTGGTGATGCATAATTCTCATATTCACTACATGATAATAATGGTATTTATGTTTTATTGCATCGATGATATAGGAATTGGTTGAGTTGTGTAGTTGTGGATAAATTGCTAGGTCTTATAAACTCAAAACGGGTAATTTTTGTACAGGAATTTTTGGGAAATGTTTGGTTTACAAACAACATACTGTCGAAATTTTTTAAAAAAATTTCCCAAACTTCTCATCTACAAATGATTATTACCTAATGCCTAAAGCTATAATCTTTATGACCCTTTTTGTTGCTGCCAAAAGGGGGAGATGGATAAGAGGGCAAAAATTGGGTTAACTTATTGAAAATTGGATTGAATTGAACTTACATGAAAATTTGTTTAGAATTTTACATGATGCACATTGTTAGGGGGAGCTTTCTAAGGCTATACCCATTTTTTGCATTATGTATTTGTCATCATCAAAAAGGGAGAGAATGTTGACCTTATAGGTCACACCCGTTTTTGATAATGACAAATACTTAGGTATTTGATGATTGTCAAGTGTTTATGCAGGCTTAAAAAAGCATCCCAAGGAATGACACTTGAAGAAACAAGAAAACCCTAAAGACTTTAATTTGTATTGTCAATTAAATTTTGTAATATGGGTCTATAATAGTAACCTAGGGTATGGTATGTATTTTCTCACCTGCATATCATGCATCTAGGATATATGGTAAGTTCAGTAAGGCCATAGTAAGATTTTAGGTCCCAACACTCACACATATCATACAAAATATAAGGGTGTTTGAAAATGAACTTAAAATTGAACATTATTAAGTAAATTATGAGAGCTTGGGAGACCAAACCGAGGAGTTAAAAACCCTTCAGGCGCTCGAACTGTTGAAAAGTCAACAGTTGACTTAGACTCTCGGGCGACCGAACCAAATTGTGTGTACTTTCCTCAGGCACCCGAACACCTCGAAAGGGACATTCCACCAACTCGAGCGGCCGACCTATTTAGTTCAAATTGAGCACTGGGCGACCGCACATGTAATAACCTAGAAAAAAAATTATTAAACAATAATAATAATAATAATAATAATAATAATAATAATAATAATAATAATAATAATAATTACTTAAAATATTAAAATTAAAAGTAATTATTGATTAGTTAATTAGTTAAATATTATTAAATTAATGTATTAAATAAACAAATAAAGAAAATAGAAAAAAAAAAGAATTATAGTTAATTAAAATAATTTATTTGTAATTAATTAGTTAAACATTATTAACTTGAATTAATTAATGTAAGTAAAATGGTGATTTTATATATATATATACACATATTTGAATATATAAGGATATGATATATAAATATAAGTGTAGTGACCCGAAGAATGATGGTATTTTAATAATAAAAGGGAGAGAAATGGAAACAGAAACAAAAGGGGGCTATAGATTTTGTCGACAAATACAGGGGTTCGTCGATGAATGTCTTCAGGATCTCGTCGACGAGGTCCCATTTCGTCGACGAGAAAATACCGAGCGAAGGTTTTGGGCATGCTTTGAATTTCATCGATGAAGGGTAAGGCTCGTCGATGAATTTACTGAAGGACTCTTCGACGAGGTGATGTGTCTCATCGATGAATCTAGCCCTATAAATAGTGAAAACTCATATTTTTACCATATTCTCAGTGCCCTTTCTCTCTCTCCTACGGTCCCTCGCCCTTCTCTCTTCGATTTCAGCCACACCAGACGCCGGATCGACGATCCGAAGCCACCACGACACTCCTGGCAAAGTTCTCTACAAGTCTGTTGGAGCGGATCGTTGGTGAAACAAAGTTGGATTTCATCCCAAATTCAGGGTAATGCCTTTTAGTCCATTTTTAGCCTTATGACAGTTATAGGAAATGATGTAGGAGAAGAAATACTGATATTTTGTTCTGGCAAATGTTGTTTTCAGGGTTTTGTGTAGGAGGCCTTGCGGGTGTTAGGCTAGTAAACCATAGGGGCTTTCCAATAGTCAGGTATGGGAAATATGCTATGCTAGGTATTTTTTAAAATATTATATAGTTTATTAAATTATGAAAATTATGTATTAAAGTATGCGGCTTGAGAATATGAATATAGTATAGAGATATGTTTACGAATTTTAGTACCATGATTATACGAATTCTAGTACCATGATTATACGAATCTCAGTATCATGATTATATGAATTTCAGTATTATGATTATGCAGTTATCGGTGTTATGATTATATAGCTCTCAGTATTATGACGTATGAATTACAGTTACAGTTTATGCAGCATCATAATTATTACAGTTATTTCAAAATCATGGCAAATTAGATGGTGGTATATAGAGATATATTATATAATATCAGACCCTGTTGGACTATGCAGTCACAGAGCACGGTACCATTGCTACAGATATTATGTTATGTTATGAGTGCAACCACCTATTTAGATAATATGTGGTAGTAGGTCGATCACCTAAGCACTTGACGTGGACAGGCATCCCATCAGATATGGGTTGAGGTGGGCAGATCAGACCAATGGAGTATAATGATTTACCTTGGTCGGCCAGCCAATGTAGATCCCGCCTACGAGCCGCACAACCCTGTCATGAGGGGTTAAATCATGACACACAATTATCCACAGGGAAATTTTTCAGTTACTATTACGTATGTACAGATTTACAAAGACAGAGAACATACTTATGTACACTGGAAGTATTTTGAATAGTAACCTACAATATTGTTATGTTAAGCAACATGGAAAAGGTGGTGTATTTTATTACTTGTACTGTACTTACATATCCAGTTATACATGATTATATGAAAACAGATTTTCATAATAATGTATCTCATTTTCCACACACTAGTAATAGCATATTTCGTCTTATTGATCGTTGGCTAATCTCAGTGTTGAATCATTTTTCAGGTGATCCAGGTAGGCGAGCAGACCAGGCTTGCAGATAGAAGTGTCCTGTTAGTGAAGTGAGTATTGTGGAAGATTTTTGTATATCGCAGCATAATTGAGGGTATTTTGGGGAACAGATATATGTGTATATTTTGGAAAACATGTTAGTACTCTGGTATTGTATATATATATTTACATATGGTTATGTTTATTTGAATTCTGCTTCTCGCTGCTTAGGTTAATGATTGAGTTTACCCCCAGTATGGTATCAAAGTAGGTAGATTATCATGGTATATATAAAAAAATAAATAATAAATAATAAAAAAAACCCAGTTTATTAAGCAGGTCGTTACAGTTTGGTATCAGAGCCTAGGTTACTAGGTTATGTAGACTATAAAGTGCAGCAGAAGCAATACCATAGTATAGGAAAAGGATTTGGGGTTTGTTCTATGTCTAGGTACAGGATTACCGTGGTGATTTCTGTGTTTTTCCTGGGGTGAGGATTTCAGAAAAACCATAGTAAACTATTGTCGGGTCGTGTGTCTAGAGACAGAACTGGATATTGAGTTAAGGTCAGGGAAGGCAGTTAATTTTGAATTGGTATAGGATAGGTAAATGTAGGAGATGAGGTACTTAAGTGTGTTATTGTTTTCAGGATGGACCCAGGAAGTAGTGGCACGAATGTTGGGGAGGATAGGCCAGGACCTTCCAGCATAGGTGGAGGAGATACAAATGGTGTATTGTGTAGCGTCACTCAGCAGGTGATGGCTGAGATGGCCAGGAGCTCTTGGGAATGTGACTGTTTGATTGAGCAGTTTACACGTATGAAGCCCCCATCTTGTGCTAGAGGAGATGACCCGATTGAAGCTGAGAATAGGGTCCAAGACATTGAAGAGACGTTGGTTGTGCTTCCTTGTACGGATGAACAGAAAGTAGAATTTGCAGCATTTAAGTTGACAGGGGAGGCGAAACACTGGTGGAGAGTAGCGCGTCTGATAGAGGAGCAGAAGCCGATTCCAATTCCAGTGACGTGGGATCGATTCAAGGACCTGTTCTTCAAGCGGTATTTCTCTGTTATCGTTCAGAGTGCGAAGGCAACATAATTTCTGCATCTGGTACAGGGGCAAATGACTGTATCCCAATACGCGGCTCAGTTTGTTGAGTTGTCGTGTTTTACTCCACATCTAGCACCTGATGAAGAGAAAAAGGCAAGGAAGTTTGAAGAAGTACTGAGGTAGAATCTGTTCGAGCAGGTGATTGGTTTTAGGGCTCAAACATTCACGAAGGTTATAGACAAAGTTGTGATTATCGAGAGTGGCATTCAAAGGGGTGTAGTAGCTCAAATTCAGAGGAAAAGGCCTGCGCCTCAGGATTTTCAGGCTGGCACCAGTAGGGGTCCATGGAGAGGAGGTCACGATAGGGGAGACTAGAGGCAGATTACAGAACCTCGTGGGAATTAGGGTGCATCGACTTACCCAGTGTGTCAGACATGCAGGAGACATCTTCTGCGGGAGTGCCGGGTAGGTAGAGGTGTATGTTATCGTTGTAGGAGACCTAGTCACGTGGTACGTGAATGCCCAGGTCAGTAGGATCAAGTCCCAGCTCCCAGACCCTATTAGGGAGGGCATCAGGCAGCTCGAGGAGGATACCAAGCACCTCGTGGTGACCAGCAGAGGAATATGGCCCCAGCACGTGTATACGCTCTGACGCCGGGTGATGCAAAGGCTGCTACAGATGTTGTGATAGGTACATTTACTATTTCATCATATCCAGTTATTGTTCTTTTTGACTCGGGTGCTACTTATTCTTTCATTTCTGTATCTTATGTTAAATTATCTGAGAGTGAGACCCAATCATTAGATATAGGGTCGTCAGTAGCTACACCATCAGGATCATTGATTAGATGTCAGAGGGTACTTAGAGGCTATCCGATAGAAATTCAGGGGAAAGTACTACCAGTAGATCTTATTGTGTTTGATATGTGTGGGTTCGATATAATACTGGGTATGGATTGGTTGGTTGTCAATCACGCCATCATTGATTGTTTCCAGAAAGAAGTAATTTTCAGACCTCCTGGAGAGTAGGAATTCAGATTTGTTGGTTCACGGGTACGTGCTCCAACACAGTTAGTGTCAGCTGTGTAGGCGAGTGGATTACTCTTGGATGGAGGTCAGGGGATTATAGCGTTTGTGAAAGAAGCATCTGAAAATGAATTGAAGAGTGACAGCACTCTGGTAGTACGAGAATTTCTAGATGTTTTTCCAGAGGAGCTACCAGGGTTGCCTCCTGTGCGCGAGGTAGATTTTCCTATAGATTTACCTCTAGGGACTGCGCCAATCTCTAAGACCCCGTATCGTATGGCTCTAGCCGAGTTGAGAGAATTGAAAAATCAGTTGCAGGATTTGTTGAACAAGGGGTTTATATAACTCAGTGTATCGCCATGGGGAGCTCCAGTGTTGTTTGTAAAGAAGAAAGACGGGTCCATGAGGATATGTATTGATTACAGAGAAATCAATAAGGTTACTATTAAGAATAAATATCCTCTACCCTGTATAGACGATTTGTTTGATCAGCTCCAAGGTACATGGGTATATTCCAAGATTGACCTTAGATCCGGGTATCATCAAGTGAGAGTAAAAGCGGAGGACATCGCAAAGACAGCCTTCAAGACCAAGTATGGGCACTATGAATTTCTTGTTATGCCGTTTGGTCTGACGAATGCCCCGGCCGTGTTCATGGACTTGATGAATAGAGTTTTTCACCAGTATCTAGATCAGTTTGTAGTAGTTTTCATTGATGATATACTGGTGTACTCGATGAGTTTTGAGGAACATGAGGTGCATTTGAGACAGGTGTTGTAGACTCTCAGGGAGGAGAAGTTTTATGCTAAGTTTAGCAAGTGTGAGTTCTGGCTTGAGAAGGTTGCATTTTTAGGCCATGTGATCTTAGGAGATGGTATAGCAGTGGACTCCAGCAAGATTAATGCAGTGGTAAATTAGGCTAGGCCGAGAAACGTGTAGGAAGTTAGAAGTTTCTTAGGACTGGCAGGTTATTACAGTCGTTTTGTTGAGAGGTTTTCATCTTTATCAGGACCTCTCACGCGGTTGACTAGGAAAAATGCTAGATTTGTGTGGGATGAAGAGTGCGAGCAGAGCTTCCAGGAATTAAAGCAACGGCTCGTCACTGCACCAGTATTGACGATTCCATCGAGAGGTGATGGTTATGTTATTTACAGTGACGCGTCTTTGAAAGGGCTTGGTTTTTTGCTGATGCAGCATGGTAGGGTGATAGCATATGCATTTAGGAAGTTGAAAGAATATAAAAAGAACTACCCTACTCATGATCTAGAATTGGTTGCAGTTGTACATGCACTGAAGATCTGAAGGCATTACCTTTATGGTGAGAGGTGTGAAATATTTTCTGATCACAAGAGCCTAAAGTACTTCTTTACAAAGAAAGAGTTGAATATGCGGCAAAGGAGGTGGTTGGAACTTATCAAGGATTACGACTGCACCATCAGTTACCACCCAGGTAAAGCAAATGTGGTAGCTGATGCACTAAGCCACAAATCAGGAGACACGGCACAGCTAGCAGCGGTAGTTTAGCATCCGATTCAAATGGACTTAGAAAGACTCGGTGTGGAATTAGTGGAGGATGATCCTCAGGCACTTATCGCCAATTTGGTCATATAACCCACATTATATGAAAAGATTAAAGCTGCTCATAGAGATGATCCAAAGTTAGTGAAGGTGTTTGCTAGAGTACAGGAAGGTCAGGGGGAAGAGTTCAGTATTTCTGATGATGGGACTTTGAGATTTCGCACCAAATTGTGTGTGCCGACAAATGATAGCATCAGGAGGACGATTTTAGAGGAGGCACACAGATCTCTATATACTGTTCATCCTGGCAGTACGAAAATATATAAGGATCTACGAGATTATTTCTAGTGGAGTGTTTGACGTGCCAGCAGGTTAAGGCTGAGCACCAGAGACCAGCTGGTCAGTTGCAGGAACTATTCATTCCCGAGTGGAAGTGGGACCATGTATCCATGGATTTTGTTGCTAGGCTACCGCCAGCGTCGCATGGTTAGAATGTCATCTGGGTAATAGTTGATAGGTTGACAAAGACAACGCATTTTCTTCCTACTAAGGTCAAATACCCTATGAACCAGTTAGCAGAGATATATATACAGGAGATTGTTCGACCCTATGGAGTGCTGGTATCCATAGTCTCAGACCATAATCCATGTTTTACATCACGGTTCTGGAAGAGTTTGCAGGTGGCACTAGGGACTCAACTAGCATTCAACACAACTTTCCACCCTCAGACTGATGGTCAGACTGAGAGAACAATCCAGGTATTATAAGATATGTTTTGTGCCTGTGTGTTAGACTTTGGAGGTAGCTGGATTCAATTTTTGCCGCTAGTTGAATTTGCTTATAATAACAGTTATCAGACTAGCATCGACATGGCACCTTATGAGGCATTATATGGTAGGAGATGCCGATCTCCTCTTTTCTTGGATGAAGTAGGTGAAAGGTGAGTTTTGGATCCATAAATAATTCAGCAAGCATGTGATAAAGTCTGACTTATTCGTGATAGGATCAGTGCAGCACAGAGTCGGCAGAAAAGCTACGTGGATACTCGCCACCAAGAACTAGAATTTGAAGTGGGTGATCATGTATTTCTGAGAATAACTCCACTAAAGGGGATATTGAGATTTGGGAAGAAGGGTAAGTTGAGCCCTAGGTTTATTGGCCTCTTTGAGAAACTTGAGAAGATTGGGCCAATAGCCTATTGGTTAGCTTCACCGCCATCTCTATTTCGAGTCCATGACGTATTTCATGTTTCTTTGTTAAAGAAATACGTCCTAGATCCTTCCTATATCATCAGCTATGCGAAACTCAAAGTTAGTGAGGCTTTAGCATATGAAGAAGCTCCAGTACAGATTTTAGATAGGAAAGAACAAGAATTACACAACAAAAGGATACCACTAGTGAAAGTTTTATGGAGAAACCATGCGATTGAAGAAGCCTCATGGGAGCTTGAAGATGAAATCAGACGGAAATATCCCTATTTATTTGATGAATTATAGTATTGATATATATGCTAAGATGGTAATTTTATTTTGTTGAGTCTAGTGTAATTGTAATGTAGAGCATAGGTTAGGTAATATTTTGGTTTTGGGGAAATTTTCTTTTATGGCTGTAATCTCCTAGAACTACCCATGTAACCACGGTATTCCCTCGCCATAAATGATTGCATGTAATAAAATAAGTAGACCCTTTTCTTTTACTGGATGATGGAGAGTATAGATAAAGATACAGATAGTAAATTTTGAGGATGAAATTTTATAAGGAGGGGAGAATGTAGTGACCTGAAGAATAATGGTATTTTAATAATAAGAGGGAGAGTGTTGGCCTTACAAGGCTTAAAATCTTGTTATTTTGTTTTGATGCTAACAAACAAGTGAAATTTAATGTAATTGTGTGAGTAATGATATTTCAGGATTCATATATGTGAAAGTAAGGTCAAAGTGCCCACAAGGATCAAATATGATGGAAGCAAGGTCAAAGTGCTCACAAGGATCAAATGAAGCTTAAATGAGCAAAGACATGAATTACTTATTGAAGAACATGAGGACATGAATAAGTTGTTGAAAGCCAAGGCATATTAAAGGTAAAAAGATCCAAAGAAAGGCAAAGTAAGAAAGCTTAAAGAATATTGAAGCTTGAAGAAAAGATGGATTCAATCCAAGGACAAAGCATGAAGACTCAAGAACTTAGAATGTTAATATTTTAGAAGTCTCATGTAAGTGCTTTAATGTTTAAAATATCATTTGAAATATTTTGAAGCTCTTAGATTAACTTCTTAGACCTAGATACTTTTTAAAATACCTTAATAATATTTTTATAAGGTCAAAAATTATTTTTAAAAGGTTAGAATCATTTTTGGAATAAAGAGCACCAAAAAGAGTTTTTTTTCCCAAATGCTGTCAGTTTTATACAGCGGCATTGAGGTGAATTTTTCCCTATCAAAAACTCATTCTTTTAAAAAGTGGTAAACATGAAAGTTGCAGAATTTTCTCTTAGCTTTCTTTTGACACCAAGAACACCTAATTTTAAGTTATACAGAAAAAGTTATGGCCAAAACACTGAAACAGGGTCACTGCTGTCAGACATTTAAAAATTGTTCAACGGGCAAATTTTTAAAATTATAATGTTTTAAATTATAGCCGTTTGAACCTTAAATATTCTAATAAATAGGTAAAATCTTTAAGGAAACTTTTGCAAGTTTGAAAACCTATAAATACATGGTTTTGCAAAACAAATAAAAACTAAGAATTGAAAAATCTGTTTTGAGAAATTGAAAGTATTCTTGTTCTTCCTAAGTTCTCTTGCTCACTCATTGAAAAATTCTTTTGCTGAGAACTCTAAAGTGTTGATCCTTCTTCCTTTGAATTCCTACTGCTAATCCTCTTCTAAGAAGGATATTAGTGGATTCTACACTTGAGCTTCATTCTATTTCCTATTGATATTTTACATTTAAGTATATAGTGTTGAAATTGTACTAACTTGCTCTTTGAGAGAGTATACTTGTACGCAGATTTTATCTTATGTTTCTTGTAGTTCATTGACATTCCAAGGTATTTGGATCGTTGGCTAAGCAAGGGGATATTGCTTAGAGAGGCGGACTCTGGCCTATGTAAGGAGTGACCGAACGAGAGAATATCGTTTGGAGAAGGCAGGCTCTAGCCTTAACCAAGGAATGTTGTAATCGGTTTTGTTCCACCAGTCAACGAAGCAGGTTTAGTGAATCCTTTGGTAGTTTGCCAAAGGCGAGGACATAGGCTGGGTATAAGCCGAACCTCGTAAAAATCTCCTCTCACTCTCTCTTTCCCTATTCTTTATTTTCAGTTCATATACAACTGCGTGGATGATTTAAATATCTAAATTATACATACTATGCATATTTGGAAATCAAGTAAACTTAAAATTCAATTTTGATTTGGGTTGCGGAAATCGAAAAACAGTACGTTGGTTACACCATATCTTGTGGAAACCATACGGGAGTACGTTACTTGGTTAACACCCCAAAGATAAATTTACCAAGAGTTTATTTGAATTCTAAATATTTGGAAAGAGTGATTGGATTTATTTATACAGGGCTTTACTTCAGTAAGCATAAATTATAATTCATAATCAAAGGGCTTATATAAACAAATAAACTATCTCAAGATCTTATATTACCAAAGTGTTGAATACTTTATATCTTTGTTTGGTTGTTTGTTGTTTAACTTGTACTTGGCAAATAAATTGATTGTTTGGTTTGAAGATTGTGTTTAACTGATTGGATAAAAGAACTAAGTTCTTGATTGATTAAGGAATTAAAAAACAAGTCAAGAATTGGTTAAAATAAATAAAAGAAGTTTAAGGTATTTTAAAAGGAATCAAAAGAAATTTTTAGAATCCAATTCACCCCCCCTCTTGGGAAGCTATTCCTAATTTCAGAGAGAAATGGAAAAAGAATCAGAACGCATTCGTTGACAACATTGCATTTTGGAGAATAAAATTTCAAGTATTTCAAGGGTTCGTCGACGAATGCCTTCAGGATCTCGTCGACGAGATTCCATTTCATTGACGAGAAAATACTGAGCGAAAGTTTTGGGCATGCTCTGAATTTCGTAGACGAAGGGTAAGGTTCGTTGACGAATTTACTAAAGGACTCGTCGACGAGGTGACGTGTCTTGTCGATGAATCTGGCCCTATAAATAATGAAAACTCATATTTTTATCATATTCTCAGTGCCCTCTCTCTCTCTCTCTCTCTCTCTCTCTCTCTCTCTCTCTCTCTCTCTCTCTCTCCTACGGTCCCTCTCCTTTCTCTCTTCGATTTCGGCCCCGCCAGATGCCGGATCGACGATCCAAAGCCACCACGACACTCCTGGCGAAGTTCTCTGCAAGTCTTTTGGAGCAGATCATTAATCAAACGAAGTTGAATTTCATCCCAAATTTAGAGTAAGGCCTTTTAGTCCATTTTTGGCCTTATGACAGTTATAGGAAATGATGTAGGCAAAGAAATACTGATATTTTGTTTTGAAAAATGTTGTTTTCAGGGTGCTATATAGGAGGCCCTGCGAGTGTTAGGCTAGTAAACCATAGGGGCTTTCCAGTAGTCAGGTAAGAGAAATATGTTATGTTAAGTATTTTTTAAAATATTATACAGTTTATTAAATTATGAAAATTATGTATTAAAATATGGTGTGGCTTGAGAATATGAATATAGTACGAATATATGATTACGAATTTCAGTACCATGATTTTATGAATTTCAATACCATGATTATACGAATTCTAGTACCATGATTATACGAATCTCAGTACCATGATTATACGAATTTCAATATTATGATTATGCAATTATCAGTGTTATGATTATACAGTTATCAGTATTATGACGTATGAATTATAGTTACAATTTATGCAGCATCATGGTTATTACAGTTATTTCTGAATCATGGTAAATTAGATAGTGGTATATAGAGATATATTATATAATATCAGACCCTATTGGACTATGCAGTTATAGAGCACGGTACCGTTGCTATAGATATTATGTTATGTTATGAGTGCAACCACCTATTTAAATAATACGTGGTAGTAGGTCGATCACCTAAGCCCTTGACGTGGACAGGCTCCCTATTAGATATGGGTTGAGGTGGGCAGATCAGACCAATGGAGTATAGTGATTTACCCTGGTCGGCCAGCCAGTGTAAATGCCGCCTATGGGCCGCACAACCCTATCATGAGGGATTAAATCATGACACATAGTTATTCACAGAGAATGTTTTCAGTTACTATTACGTATGTACAGATTTACAGAAATAAGGAACATACTTATGTATACTAGAAGTATTTTGAATAGTAACCTACAATACTGTTATGTTAAGCAACATGGAAAGGGTGGTGTATTTTATTACTTGTACTGTACTTACATATCCAGTTATACATGATTATATGAAAATAGATTTTCATAATAATGTATCTCATTTGCCACACACTAGTAATAGCATATTTCGTCTTACTGATCGTTGGCTCATCCCAGTGTTGAATCATTTTTCATGTGATCCAAGTAGGCGAGCAGACCAGGCTCGCAGATAGAGGGGCTTCAGTAGTGCCCTGTCAGTGAAGTGAGTATTGTGGAGGATTTTTGTATATCCTAGCATAGTTGAGGAAATTTTGAGGAACAAATATATATGTATATTTTGGGAAACATGTTAGTACTCTAGTATTGTATATATATATTTACATATGATTATTATTTTTTTGAATTCTGCTTCTCGCTACTTAGATTAATGATTGGGTTTACCCCAAGTATGGTATCAGAGCATATAGATTATCATGGTATATTTAAAAAAAAAAAAAACCCAGTTTATTAAGCAGGTCATTACAATAAGTATATGATATTTAAGTTAAAGTAAGTAAACAAAAAAAAAAAAAAGGAAGCTAGAAGCTTCCTTCAGATTTCAAATTGAAATTTGAAATCTGAGTTGATGCAGAGAACTACCCCCCCCCCCTGAAATTCCTTCGTCGTCTCTGTGAATGCCTTTCTCTCTCTCTTCCCTCATTTCTCGATGAATATTCGACCAATTGGGAAACAGAAGATGTCGTTGGGTTCTTAACTCCGCCACCAACATTTCTATTGGAGCGGATTTGTCGTGGGAGTGGCATAGGCACCATTCTTAGGGGAGGGTATATTTTCCCTAATTTTTCAATTTCTCATTAAATGTATTGTTGAATCGACGATTAGGCACCACCATGGGGTCCTAGTTGTGATCGTCGTCATTTTGACATAAGTAAAGTTTCAATTGAGGTTTTCTAGGTCCTACTCCAAAACGAGAGTGGGATTTGGGAAATTTGGTAATATTGCTAAGTTTAAGGGTATATTTATTTATTTAGAATTTATGGCCCTAGGAAATATTAAAATAATATTTTATTTAGGGTTAATTTAATGGATAGTTCAAGAAATCAGGTAAAGGGGAAATATATATATATATATATATATATATATATATATATATATATATTAGATCAGGTTTTTCATGAATTAAAAATTATTATGTGTTATTTATGTATATATGTTTTTATGTGGGTTTAAAATGTCAGCCATGAAATTTATGTTTTTTGAGCTTAGGATTGTCGATAGAGTTATGTATATGTGAAAGTGAACAAATGAAAGTGAAAAGAATTTTCTGATGAATTAAATAAGAAATGAAATGTATTTTGAGCATATAAATGTTAAATATGGGTTGGATTATTATATGAGAAATATGTATGAATTTTACTATTAAATTGTGTGGCATGAGAATCTGTGCAAATTATATGTTAAATGTATGAGATGCAGGCTAAGTAAGTAAAGCAATGAGAATAAAATATGATATGGACAATGTTATATGTGTATGTTAAATGCAACCATGCAAACGTACGACAACTGAAAGTCGGGTTAGCAGATTTTAGCACATTTCTAAGTGGACTAACTGTAGCAGATTTAAGCGCATTTCTATGTGGACTAACTGATGACGGCTAAAAAGCGGCTGTAGTACAAAGGAATGAAATGAAAATTTTATGAAATGAAATAACAAGGAATGACAATGCAATGAAATGAAATGTGAAATGTGAATGATGTAAAATGGGAAAGAGCCACTTAAAGTGGAAAGAAATACAATGCTTAAGCTATGAACATGAACATATGTGTATGATTGAATAATGACGGAAATGAATAAAGTATTATGATATTAGAAGTACCTATGTACGCAGAACATGATGTGATTGGGCGGGGTGGACTATTCACCTGAAGACTTGCTGAGAAAGGCGAGTGCACTAGTAGCTTCAAATGTCGCAGTAGCCGCATAACGTACTAGGGCAGAGGGAACCTACTTGTATGGACGGGTAGAATTCCCTATCCTTAGGGCCTTTGCCGGTAAACTATTGTTCAATGCGTGAGTACGAGAACAATTTAACACTTGAGGGCTTACTGAGTAAGGTGAGTGCCCTGGTATGCTTAAATTGTGACCTCCGCATCGCTAAATGTATCAGAGCAGAGGGGTGCTACTTGTATGGGCGGGTAATCACCCCTATCCTCGGGAATCTCATGGGTTAAATATTTTGCATGTGTTTGGTTAGGATCAGAGAATGATTTCAAAATTTGTGTTAACAATTTTTAAATGTTAAATAATATGTTATTATATAAAATCATGTTGACCACACACTGTTTTAATATATTGTTTCTTCCCTTACTGTGATGTGTCTCACCCGAATATGAAATTATCTTTTTCAGGATTTCCTCCAAATCAAGCTTAGAGAGCTCAAGATTTTATAGCATCTTTGGTAAATAGAAAGAGAAAATGGTATATTTTTATGTTAATTTTGATATGTATATTTTATGTTTTACGATTTATGTTTTAAGTTTTATAAGATATGGATGGTTGTGAAACATACTGGTATTTGTGGATAATGTTTTGGAGACATGTATATATTTGAATACAGGTGGATGATTAATTTATTATGGTTGGTAGTTAGAATTAGTAAACTCTAGTATTATGTTATATGGAGATTATGTTTATGTTTTCCACTGCGTATATGTTGATTATGGATTATCACAGATTTTATCAGGTATAACGCGCTGGACCCGGATTTAATGGTTCAGGGCATTACATATGGTATCAGAGCAATATCCAACCGGAAGTGTGATTAGATTTATATCGCCTGAATAAGAAATTATTAGAGTATTAGGTTAGGGATGATTTATTCCAGAGTATAGGATTGAGTTGGGATAATGATAAGAATGGGAAGATTAGGATACCGATAGGAATTCTGAGTTGTGTTTCGTAAACTTGGGGGCAGAAATTCCGTGATGGTCTTCTGTGTTTTTCTGAAGAAGTAGCTAGCTTCAAAAAATCATGGTAAATACATCGATGGTAATGTTTCCGAGCAGAGAAATTAGAACTCAAGATTTGAACTCGAAGGTTAGGTTGGTTGGTTTAGGGAGCACAAAAAAATCTTTGAAAGAAAATAATTCAAGTGATGTGATCAAATGATTTGTGATCAAGTTGGGTGTTTAAAATTTAAATTGGAGTATATGGAAATGTGTGGTATGAGGTTATGGTATCGGGAGAAATCAGCAAGTACCTCAAGGTAGAGTAGGATCAGCCCGAGTACTCGTTAATCTCGACCAAACCAAATAATGTCAAGGACGCAGGTATAGGTTTATGATTAAGATAATAATGATTTAATTTGGCTATGGATGGTGGATTAGCAAAAATTTCGAGAACGAAATTTCTTAAAGGAGGGAAAAATGTAATAACCCAGAAAAAAAATTATTTAAAAATAATAATAATAATTACTTAAAAAATTAAAATTAAAATTAATTATTGATTAGTTAATCAGTTAAATATTATTAAATTAATGTATAAAATAAACAAATAAAGAAAATAGAAAAAAAAAAGAATTATATTTAATTAAAATTATTTATTGGTAATTAATTAGTTAAACATTATTAACTTGAATTAATTAATGTAAGTAAAATGGTGATTATATATATATACATATATGAATATATAAGGATAAGATATATATATATATATATATATAAAAGGATATGATATATAAATATAAGTATATGATATTTAAGTTAAAGTAAGTAAAAAAAAAAAAAAAAGGAAGCTAGAAGCTTCCTTCAGATTTCAAATTGAAATATGAAATATGAGTTGATGTAGAGAGCTGCGCCCCCCCCCCCCCCCTTGAAATTCTTTCGTCGTCTTCGTGAATTTGTCTCTCTCTCTTCCCTCATTTCTCGATGAATATTCGACCAATCGGGAAATAGAAGGTGTCGTTGGGTTCCTAACTCCACCACCGACATTTCTATTGGAGCGGATTTGTCGTGGGAGCGGTATAGGCACCATTCCTGAGGAAAGGTATATTTTTCCTAATTTTTCAATTTCTCATTAAATGTGTTGTTGAATTGATGATCAGGCACCACCATGGGGTCCTAGTCGTGATCGTCGTCATTTTGACATAAGTAAAGTTCCAATTGGGGTTTTCTAGACCCTACTCGAAAGCGAGAGTGGGATTTGAGAAATTTGGTAATATGGCTAAATTTAAGGGTATATTTATTTATTTAGAATTTATGGCCCTAGGAAATATTAAAATAATATTTTATTTAGGTTTAACTTAATGGAATTATGATTTTTTATTCAAGGTCCGGGTAAGCGCCGCAGGTATTTTTCGGGATCCCTGTTGGCGTAGTTCAAGAAATCAGGTAAGGGGGAAATATATATATTAGATCAGGTTTTTCATGAATTAAAAATGATTATGTGCTATTTATGTATATAAGTTTTTATGTGGGTTTAAAATGTCAGCCATGAAATTTATGTTTTTTGAGCTTAGGATTGTCGATATAGTTATGTATATGTGAAAGTGAACGAATGAAAGTGAAAAGAATTTTCTGATGAATTAAATAGGAAATGAAATGTATTTTGAGCATATAAATGTTAAATGTGGGTTGGCTTATTTTATAAGAAATATATATGAATTTTACTACTAAATTGTGTGACATGAGAATCTGTACAAATTATATGATAAATGTATGAGATGCGGGTTAAGTAAGTAAAGCAATGAGAATAAAATATGATATGGACAATGTTGCCTGTGAATGTTAAATGCAACCATGTAAAGGTAGGATAGCTAAAAGTCGGGTTAGCAGATTCTAGCGCATTTCTATGTGGACTAACTGTAGTAAATTCTAATGCATTTCTATGTGGACTAACTGATGACGGCTAAAGAGCGGCTGTAGTACAAAGGAATGAAATGAAAATGTTATGAAATGAAATGACAAGAAATGACAATGCAATGAAATGAAATGTGAAATGTGAACAATGTAAAATGGGAAAGAGCCACTTAAAGTGGAATGAAATGCAATGCTTAAGCTATGAACATGAACATATGTGTACGATTGAATAATGACGGAAATGAATAAAGTATTATGATATTAGAAGTACCTATGTACGTAGAACATGATGTGATTGGGCGGGGCGTACTCTTCACCTGAGGGCTTGTTGAGAAAGGTGAGTGCACTAGTAGCTTCAAATGTGGCAGTAGCCGCATAACATACTAGGGCAGAGGGAACCTACTTGTATGGGCCGGTAGAATTCCCTATCCTTAGGGCCTTTGCCGGTAAACTATTGTTGAATGCGTGAATACGAGATCAATTTAACACTTGAGGGCTTACTGAGTAAGGTGAGTGTCCTGATATGCTTAAATTGTGACCTTCGGGTTGCTAAATGTATTAGAGCCAAGGGGTACTACTTGTATGGGCGGGTAATCACCCCTATCCTCGGGAAATCTCGTGAGTTAAATATTTTGCATGTGTTTGGTTAGAATCAGAGAATGGTTTCAAAAATTGCGTTAACGATTTTTAAATGTTAAATAATATGTTATTATATAAACTCCTGTTTGCCACACACTATTTTAATATATTGTTTCTTCCCTTACTGTGATGTGTCTCACCCGAATATGAAATTATCTTTTTCAAGATTTCCTCGAGATTGAGCTTAGAGAGCTCGAGATTTTATAATATTTTTGGTAAATAGAAAGAGAAAATGGTATATTTTTATGTTAATTTTGATATGTATATTTTATGTTTTACGATTTATGTTTTAAGTTTTATAAGATATGGATGGCTGTGAAACATACTGGTATTTGGGGATAATGTTTTGGAGACATGTTTATATTTGAATACAGGTGGATGATTAATTTATTATGGTTGGTAGTTAGAATTAGTAAACTCTGGTATTATGTTATATGGAGATTATGTTTATGTTTTTTGCTGCGTATATATTGATTATGGATTATCAGGGATTTTATCTGGTATAACGCGTAGGACCCGAATTTAAGGGTTCGGGGCGTTACATATGGTATCAGAGTAATATCCAACCAGAAGTGTGATTAGATTCACATCGCTTGGATAAGGAATTATTAGAGTATTAGGTTAGGGAGGATATATACCATAGTATAGGATTGAGTTGGGATAAGGATAAGAATGAGAAGATTAGGATACCGATAGGAATTCTGAGTTGTGTTTCGTAAACTTGGGGGCAGAAATTCCGTGATGGTCTTCTGTGTTTTTCTGAAGAAGTAGTTAGCTTTAGAAAATCATGGTAACTACATCGATGGTGATATTTCCGAGCAGAGAAATTAGAACTCAGGATTTGAACTTGAAGGTTAGGTTGGTTGGTTTAGGGAGCACAAAAAAATCTTTGAAGGAAAATAATTCAAGTGATGTGATCAAATGATTTGTGGTCAAGTTGGGTGTTTGAAATTTAAATTGGGGTATATGGAAATGTGTGGTATGAGGTTATGGTATCGGGAGAAATCAGCAAGTACCTCAAGGTAGAGGAGGATCAGCACGAGTACTCGTTGATCTCGATGGAACCAAATAATGTTAGGGACGCAGGTATAGGTTTATGATTAAGATAATAATGATTTAATTTGGCTATGGATGGTGGATTAGCAAAAATTTCGAGGACAAAATTTCTTAAAGGAAGGAAGAATGTAATAACCCAGAAAAAAAATTATTTAAAAATAATAATAATAATTACTTAAAAAATTAAAATTAAAAGTAATTATTGATTAGTTAATCAGTTAAATATTATTAAATTAATGTGTTAAATAAACAAATAAAGAAAATATAAAAAAAAAAGATTTATATTTAATTAAAATTATTTATTAGTAATTAATTAGTTAAACATTATTAACTTGAATTAATTAATGTAAGTAAAATGGTGATTATATATATATATATATATACATATATGAATATATAAGGATAAGATATATATAAAAGGATATGATATATAAATATAAGTATATGATATTTAAGTTAAAGTAAGTAAAAAAAAAAAAAAAGGAAGTTAGAAGCTTCCTTCAAAATTCAAATTGAAATCTGAAATCTGAGTTGATGCAGAGAGCTGCGCCCCCCCCCCCCCTTGAAATTCTTTCTTCGTTTTCGTGAATTTGTCTCTCTCTCTTCCCTCATTTCTCAACGAATATTCGACCGATCGGGAAATAGAAGGTGTTGTTGGGTTCCTAACTCCGCCACCGACATTTCTATTGGAGCGGATTTGTCGTGGGAATGGCATAGGTACCATTCCTGGGGAAAGGTATATTTTTCCTAATTTTTCAATTTCTCATTAAATGTGCTGTTGAATCGACGATCAGACACCACCATGGGGTCCTAGTCGTGATCGTCGTCATTTTGACATAAGTAAAGTTCCAATTTGGGTTTTCTAGGCCCTACTCCAAAGCGAGAGTGGGATTTGGGAAATTTGGTAATATGGCTAAATTTAAGGGTATATTTATTTATTTAGAATTTATGGCCCTAGGAAATATTAAAATAATATTTTATTTAGGTTTAACTTAATGGAATTATGATTTTTGGTTCAAGGTCCGGGTAAGCGCCGCAGGTATTTTTCGGGATCCCTGTTGGCGTAGTTCAAGAAATCAGGTAAGGGAGAAATATACATATTAGATCAGGTTTTTCATGAATTAAAAATGATTATGTGTTATTTATGTATATATGTTTTTATGTAGGTTTAAAATGTCAGCCATGAAATTTATATTTTTTGAGCTTTGGATTGTCGACATAGTTATGTATATGTGAAAGTGAACGAATGAAAGTGAAAAGAATTTTCTAATAAATTAAATAAGAAATGAAATTTATTTTGAGCATATAAATGTTAAATGTGGGTTGGCTTATTTTATGAGAAATATGTATGAATTTTACTACTAAATTGTGTGGCATGAGAATCTGTGCAAATTATATGTTAAATGTATGAGATGCGGGCTAAGTAAGTAAAGCAATGAGAATAAAATATGATATGGATAATGTTGCCTGTGAATGTTAAATGCAACCATATAAAGGTAGGACAGCTAAAAGCCGGGTTAGCAGATTCTAGCGCATTTCTATGTGGACAAACTGTAGCAAATTCTAATGCATTTTGGGTCGCTAAATGTATCATAGCAAAGGGGTGCTACTTATATGGGCGGGTAATCACCCCTATCCTCAGGAAATCTCGCGGGTTAAATATTTTGCATGTGTTTGGTTAGGATCAGAGAATGGTTTCAAAAATTGTGTTAACGATTTTTAAATGTTAAATAATATGTTATTATATAAACTCATGTTGACCACACACTGTTTTAATATATTGTTTCTTCCCTTACTGTGATGTGTCTCACCCGAATATGAACTTATCTTTTTCAGGATTTCCTCGAGATTGAGCTTAGAGAGCTCGAGATTTTATAGCATTTTTGGTAAATAGAAAGAGAAAATGGTATATTTTTATGTTAATTTTGATATGTATATTTTATGTTTTACAATTTATGTTTTAAGTTTTATAAGATATGGATGGTTGTGAAACATACTGGTATTTGTGGATAATGTTTTGGAGACATGTATATATTTGAATACAGGTGGATGATTAATTTATTATGGTTAGTAGTTAGAATTAGTAAACTCTGGTATTATGTTATATGGAGATTATGTTTATGTTTTTCACTGCGTATATGTTGATTATGGATTATCACAGATTTTATCAGGTATAACGCACTGGACTTGGATTTAATGGTTCAGGGCGTTACATATGGTATTAGAGCAATATCCAACCGGAACTGTGATTAGATTCACATCACCTGGATAAGGAATTGTTAGAGTATTAGGTTAGGGTGGATATATACCAGAGTATAGGATTGAGTTGGGATAAGGATAAGAATGGGAATATTAGGATACCGATAGGAATTCTGAGTTGTGTTTCGTAAACTTGGGGGCAGAAATTCCGTGATGGTCTTCTGTTTTTTTCTGAAGAAGTAGGTAGCTTCAGAAAATCATGGTAAATACATCGATGGTGATGTTTCCAAACAAAGAAATTAGAACTCAAGATTTGAACTCGAAGGTTAGGTTTGTTGGTTTTGGGAGAATAAAAAAAAATCTTTGAAGGAAAATAATCCAAGTGATGTGATCAAATGATTTGTGGTCAAGTTGGGTGTTTGAAATTTAAAAAGGTTAGAATTATTTTTGGAAGGAAAAGCACCAAAAAGAGTTTTTCTAAATGCTGTCAATTTTTATACATCCACATTGAGGTGAATTTTTCTCTATCAAAATCACCTTAGTTTAAAATTTGCTCAACATGAAAGTTGTAATATTTTCTCTTAGATTTCTTTTGACATCAAGAACACTTAATTTGGAGTTATATAGAAAAAGTTATGGCCAAAATACTGAAGTGGGGTCACTGCTGTCAGACATCTGAACACTGTTCACGGGAGGGGCTTCAGCTGTCTGAACAGCACACAGAACCACCTCAGACGTCTGAACTTGGCCCTTCTGACGTTTGAATATTTTTTGGATAGAATTGAAAGAGGCAATAGTTGTTCAGACGTC
Organism: Malania oleifera; assembly: GCF_029873635.1. NCBI lineage: Eukaryota > Viridiplantae > Streptophyta > Magnoliopsida > Santalales > Ximeniaceae > Malania > Malania oleifera. The sequence goes on from NC_080425.1 coordinate 16,849,027, forward strand.
TGAACCCGGCACTTCAGACATCTGAACCCTACACCTCAGACGTCTGAACCCTCTCTTCAAACATCTGACCCTGTGTCCAGTACATTTTTAAAGGGGTCTTAGGAACTTCAGATGACTGAACTCAAACCTTCAGACATATGAATACTATTCAACGGGAAAATTTTTTAAAATCTAATATTTGTTAAAAAATAGCCGTTTATGCTCCAAACTTTCTAAAATTTTGGGAAACACTTAAAGGAAACTTTTGTAACATGGAAACAAGTTTGAAAGCCTATAAATACATGGTTTTGCAAATCAAAATACATCCAAGAATTGAAAAATCTATTTTGAGAAGCTGAAAGCACTCTTGTTCTTCCAAAGTTCTCTTGCTCACTCATTGAAAAATTCTTTTGCTGAGATATTCTGAAGTGCTAATCCTTCCTCCTCTGAATTCCTACTATTAATCCTCATCTAAGAAGGATATTGGTGAATTCTACACTTGAGCTTCATTCTATTTCCTATTGATAATTTACATTGAAGTATATAGTGCTGAAATTGTACTAACTTGCTTTTTGAAAGAGTATACTTGTACGCAGATTTTATCTTGTGTTTCTTGTAGTTCATTGACATTCCAAGGTGTTTGGATTGTTGGCTAAGTAAGGGGATATTGCTTAGAGAGACGGGCTCTAGCCTATGTAAGGAGTGACCGAACAAGGGAATATCATTTGGAGAAGGTGGGCTCTAGCCTTAACCAAGGAGTGTTGTAAAGGTTTGTTCCACCGGTCAACAGAACAGGTTTAGTGAATCCTTTGGTCGTTTTGCCAAAGGTGAGGACGTAGACTATGTTGAAGCCGAACCTCGTAAAAATCTCCATCTCACTCTCTCTTTCCCTATTCTTTATTTTCAGTGCATATTTAAATTATGTTGATGGTTTAAATTTGAAAATCATATAAACTACGTATATTTGGAAATCAAGTAAACTTTAAGTTTGATTTTGATTTGGGTTGCGGAAACCAAAAGGGAGTACGTTGGTTGAACCATTCTTTTTAGAAACCATACAGGAGTACGTTACTTGGTTAAACACCCAAAGATAGATTAACAGAAAGTTTATTTGAATTTTAAGTATTTGGGAAGAGTGTGAATGTGTTGTTGAAAAACATATTGAAGAAGCAAATCTATATCAATGAAGTATAAATTATAATTCAACTACAGGGCTTACAATTTCATATCCAGGGCTGACAACAAAAGATATATTGTGATTGAATGGTATAAAGCTTGAGATTGATTGGATACTGTTTTTATTCCAAGAGTGCTAAATCTTGAATGATTTCATTAATCTAATAATGCTACAGCGAACTTATGTTTGATCAATAAATTGTGGTTGTGTTGGTTTGGAGATTGTGATTTATTGTTTGAATGTTTTATAGCTGTGTGGTTGATTAAAGAGATTAAGTTGTTGTGTGATTGGTGAAATTAAACAAACAAGTTAAAAAATTGGTTAAGTGTTTAAAGAAGTTAAGGATTCTTAAAAGAAGTCAAAAGAAAGTATTAAAAACCAATTCACCCCCCCCCCCCCTCTTGCGAAGCTATTCCTAATTTCAACGCCCATTCCTTGCTACCTCCAATGCGTTGATCAATTGCTGAAGTGGAGTACTGAAGCTCACATTCGTAAATATGACATTGGAGATGAATGTGTTCAATGCTTGCAAGATGCCTAGTGGCTGTGATGACTCTGAGGTACGTGCAGTTGATGTGATAGATGATTTTCATATTTCAGAGTTGTAAGTAGTGTTTGATTCTGACAGTGCTAATTACGCGTCAAAACTGTGTAATTAGGCACTTTAATCCGGTCCTTACGACTTTTATTTTTAATTGAATGTCCAATTACATCCAATATTTTTAATAAAGTGCTGAATTTATCGTTATTGAGTTCTATTGTGCAATTTATGAATTTTTGGTAATTTTTTATTGCAGAAAAATTCTCGGGAACCAAAGCTAATACCTGTTTGTAATTCACGCATAACTTTTCTATCCAAACTTCGATCGAGACAATTCAAATTTTTGGAGAAAGAGGAAAGGATTATCTACAACTTCTGTGTTTTGAGTTTTGAGCGAAATAGGCTCCAAGAAGGTCAAACTTGGTTGTGAAAGCAGAGAACAAAAATGAAGGAAAAAAATTTAAAAAAAAAAATTATTTTTTTGATGTGACCCGGTCATGCAGGCCGGGTCGGGTCCTCCAAACGGATCTAGTTGCCGGGTTCTAGGGCTTTCTTCCCCAATCTCTATTTATTCTTCTCTTTTCCTCTTTCCTAGCGGTGCCCAGCGCACCATCTCTCAACCCTGCTCTCTCTTTCAATTTTTTTTTTCTCAACTCTCACTCTCCCCTTCTCTGTTCCCAACTTCTTCCTTCTCTTCCCTATACTTTATCTTCTCTCTTGCTCATTCTCTCTCCCTGTCTCTTCTCTCTGTCCTTCCCTTAAACTCCCCCTCCTTTCTTCCTCTATTTCTCCGGCAACTCCACACACCAAACACCACCACCTTCGGCTAGCCCCTCCATCCTCTGCAGCATCCTCAACTCCGGCAGCAGCAGATCCACCGCTCCAGCCTCTGCAGCACCATCCCATAGCAGCTAGCAGTTGTGCCAAGCCACGAACCACTCGAGCATCTCAGCCAAACCTCTACAACAGCATAGCCACTCCAGCCAGCCATGCCAATTCTCTCTCTCTTCCTCTCTCTCTTTTTGTTGTGTTTTCTCTCTATTTCTTTCGGTTATTTTCTTTTGAAGCATTATTGATGTATTATTTTATTCATTATTTATCATTGATAGTTGTAGCTTTGAAATTTAATATTTTATTTTGCTGTATTTATTTAATTATGTTTATGTTTTTGTTTGTTTTTTTTTCCTCACGTAAATTAGTAGTAGTTTTTGTTTTAGTTTATCTCTGTAAGACTAATAATTCTAAAAAACAAAAAAAAGGAGAATAAAATAACAAAAGAAAAGGAATTGTTTTATTAGTTTGCTCTTCTCTTTAAAAATTTTATTTTTAATTGAATCTTGATTTAGTTTAGGTTTCTTCTTGTTAAAATTCGTGTTTTTATATTGTCTGGGTATTGCTTAAGTTTTTATATTTGTGTGTGTTCATGTCTAGTTGAGTCCCCAGTATTGTGTGTTTTAATTCTGTGTTCAAGTTGCCATTTTTAATTAACGTGTATCACGAAGTTTCCTTCATTAGACGTAGGGTTTCCATTCTTGCTTTTTAGTTCTATGCATGTTTTTTTTTTTTTTTTTTTTTTGGGTTTTACTTTGCGTGTTATTTTAATTTGTCTGAATAAATATCAACAATTTTGAAAATCCCGAATCTGAACTGAGTTCAGTACTCTTTTTGTTTTCGATTGGAAAAACATAAAATCTGAGATTAAAACGTATTCCCTGAGGAGACGATCCAGCCCTTAGGCTTAATATTACACAACATAACTCCTATACTTGGGATAGCTTCCGAGTTACTCATTTTTCGAGTAAGTCAAGTGCATTTGAGAATGACTTTCCCGAGCAGCCTGATGTTTTTGATGAGACAATTCCTTTGTCTAGAGAGTTGACAGAATCTGAGGGGCAGTGCACAGAGATAGATGGTTCCCCTTAGTTGTTAGATGCAGGTTATATGAGTTGTTATCATAAGCCAACTTTTGAAGCTCTTGACTTACCAGAAGTCATGAAGTCATAAGAAGAATAAGTCCCTACACTTGAGTTGAAGCCACTACCTGAGGACTTGAAATATGTTTTCCTAGGCCCAGCTAAGGGCACATTTCCGGTGGTAATTTCTTCTCATCTTACTTTCAAGTAGGAAACTGAGTTAATGCAGGTATTGAGGCATCATTGAGAAGCAATAGGCTAGACTATTGCAGACATCAAAGGTATTGATCCTGCAATATGTACTCACAACATCTTTCTAGAAGGAGATGCAAGGCTAGTTCGTGATGAACAACAGAGATTGAATCCAATTATGAAAGAGGTGGTAAAGAAAGAAGTGCTAAAACTATTAGCTGCTAACATCATCTATCCCATCTCCAATAACAAGTGGGTAAGCCTGACACAGGTAGTGGCAAAAAAATCTGAGTTGACTGTCATTGAGAATGCTAGTAGAGAGTTGATCCCATCTAGGAAAGTAACGAGTTGGAGAATGTGCATTGGTTATCTTAAATTAAATTTGTTTAACCGAAAAGATCACTTCCCATTACCATTCTTGGATCGGATACTCGAAAAAGTAGCTGGTAATGCTTTCTATTGTTTTCTGGATGGCTTTTCTGGGTATTATCAAATTTTTGTAGCACCAGAGGATCAAGAGAAGACCACCTTCACTTGCCCCTTTGGTACTTACACGTTTCGCAGGATGCCATTCGGATTATGCAATGCACCCGCCACTTTTCAGCGCTGCATGATGAGTATTTTCTCTGACATGTTAGATAAGATATGTGAAATTTTCATGGATGATTTTTCTGTGTTTGGTAAGTCTTTTGATACTTGTTTAAAAAATTTAACTGTCATTCTAAAAAGATGTGAAGAAAAGAACTTGTTTTTGAATTGGGAAAAATGTCAGTTTATGGTAAGTAGTAGTTTGGTACTAAGCCATTTAGTTTCTAAGCATGGTATATAGGTCGACAGAGCCAAGGTAGAGTTGATTTCTCAGTTACCTATCCTTAAGACAGTGAGGGATATTTGTTCCTTCCTTGGCCATGCCAGCTTCTATAGGAGTTTCATTTAGAATTTCAGTAGTATTGCAAAACCAATGTGCTCTTTATTGCAAACTAAGACTGAATTTTTATGAACTAATGCATGCCAACAAGCTTTTGAGACACTGAAGAAATATTTGACAATGGCACCCATTATGCAACCCCCTCAGTGGGACTTGTCGTTTGAGATTATGACTGATACTAGTGATTTCGCTCATGGGGCCGTTCTTGGTCAAAGAGTTGATAACAAGCCTTTTTTCATCTATTATGCAAGTTATACCTTGAATGATGCTTAAAGAAATTATACCACTAATGAAAAGGAGTTGTTGATTGTTGTGTTTGCCTTGGAAAAATTTTGCTCTTATATCATTGGATCTCCTGTTATTATTTTTACTAATCATTCTATGTTGAAATATTTGTTGGCAAAAAAAGATGCTAAGCCTAGGTTGATCAAATGGATTCTACTTCTTTAGGAGTTTTACATCACCATTCGAGATAAAAAGGGAGTAGAAAATGTTGTAGCTGACCATCTTTCTCATTTGCAGCTACTTGATATATATGTATCCTTTTCACTCTTAAATGATGATTTTCCTTATGAGTGTCTTTTTGTAGTGTCGCACGCTCCTTGGTTTGCTGATATTGTGAACTACCTTGTTACCGACCGAATACCAGACCATTGGATAACTCAGGACAAGTGTAAGTTCCTTGCAGAGGTATGACACTACTATTTTGACAATCCATATCTGTTTAAATATTGTTCTGATCAATTGGTTCGTAGATGTGTGCACAATGATGAATTTACTTCTGTGATGCATTTTTGTCATAATGGAGCATGTGGAGGCCACTTTGTTGTAAAGAAAACTGTTTCAAAAATTTTGCAAAGTGGACTCTACTAGCCTATTATGTTCAAAGATGTTGAGAGTTTTTGTAAAACTTGTGAGACTTGTCAGAAATTAGGGAAAATCACAGTAAAGAATGAAATTTCTATGTGTCCCATTTTGACTCTTGACATTTTTGACTGTTGGGGAATTGACTTTATAGGACCATTCCCAAACTCTTTTGGGCATTCTTACATTCTAGTTGTTGTGGACTATGTTTCAAAATAGGTGGGAGCTATACCTTGAAGGACAAATGACCACAGGGTTGTCATCTGTTTTCTCAAGGAGTTATTTGCATGTTTTGGCTTGCCCAAGGTGATCATTAGTGATGGAGGGTTGCACTTTTGTAACAAACCTTTTGAAAAACTCATGCAAAAGTATGGAGTGACCCATAAGGTCTCTGCTCCATACTAGCTTCAAACTAATGGTCAAGCATAGTTGGCCAATAGAGAGATCAAAGTCATACTTAAGAAAACGGTGCGTCATAATTGAAAAGACTAGTCAGAAAAACTTATTGATGCACTCTGAGCCTACCAAATTGCTTTCAAGACAAACTTAGGGATGTCTCCCTATAGGTTAGTTCACGGCAAGGCATGTCATTTATCTATTGAGATTCAGCATCATGCTTTGTGGCCTATAAAATAGATTAACTTTTCACTTGATGAAGCCAAAGGTTTAAAGAAATTGCAGGTATGTGAGCTTGAAGAGTCTAAGAGGGAAACTTACGACAATGTCTGCTTAGCAAAGGAGCGGATGAAGTTGCTGCATGATAGGAAAATCAAAGACAAACAACTTTTCCCTACTCAATAAGTGCTCCTCTATGACTCCAGATTGCATCTGTTTCCTGGGAAACTGAAGTCCCGATGGGGTGGCTTGTACGCTGTTGAAAAAGTTCATTCTCATGGCGCATTAGAAATTATAAATCTAAAGAATAGCAAAAGCTTCACAGTCAATGGCCACCGTCTCAAGCCTTTCATGACTCCATTCGATCCACATGAGGAGGTCTTGCTTCTGCAAGACCCAAGGGGAATCCTCTGACCTTTCTCTTTTATTCTTTTTCTTTTCATTTTATTTGTTCTTATTTGCATCTTTCTTTTCTTTTTCTACTGTGTTTGCTGGTTGTGACCCTCTATTGTTCAGTTTTTCTTTCTGTTGGTTTGTTTCCCCCATGCATACCTTTTCCATCTCCCCTAGCTTTCACATTGAGGACAATGTTTCATTTTAGTTTGGGGGGGGGGAGCATTTGTATGTGATATTGTGTACAATTGTGTGTTTCCATGTGGTAGAATTTCAATGTGAAAATTGCATGTGATGTTTGCATGTTAGTTAGGTCCACCTTTTGGGAAATACTATTATTGAGCTCAGAGCATGCAAAATTCCTTATTTGTGAACGTTACATGCCCAATTTTTCTTCTTTCTTTTTGAGGATATGGAACATGTAGGGCATAGTGCAATCAAAGTTTGTACCAAAAGAGATCTTTATCCATTTCATTTAGTTGTAATCAAGAGAAGGATGTTGAAAGTCTTGCTACACACACCACACAGGTTAAAATACTTAGAAAGACTACCTTGGATCATTTTTGGTTGATGTACACTTCAATTGTTTGGGACTCTAATGAACCATATCCTAATGGCTTGGAAACAAGAGAAAAAAGAGAAAAACTTTGAAGCAAATGAAAATAAGAAGCAAGTCAGGGATCAATTGCATAAAGAAAAGAAAAAAATTAAAAAGAGGGGAAAATTTGTGTATTGAAAAGGGCTACCTATTAACAGGGTCCTAACTAATCAAAAAGAGGGCACCTTAGTGTAGTAGCGTGACCTACTACCAGGGTCCTAACTAATCAAGAAAGTGGGTGTCTTTTAAAGTATAATAGTGTGAAAGCCGCTAATATAATGGTTTTGAATGAGAGTAAGACCGTGCGGTTGTCTCGGATTAATTGGTGTGTTTGAAACCGTTAATGTTTTCTAGTGGTCAATTTTGAAATTCTGATCCTCTCTTGTACATGTGAGCTTTGTTACACTCCATTATCTTGGTTGTTTTACTAAATGGTGCATAAATCCTTCAGTTGAGACGTAACTTGGATTAATATGTTTCATGCGTTTCTAAGCTCATTAAACATATTTCATGGCATGTAATTTTCATGAGTATTAGAATTTTGGTTGCTTTTTCCCCTGGTTTGATTGCATTCACGTTATTTGCTAGGGACTAGCAAAACGTTAGTTGAGGGGTGTGATTATGCGCTTAAATTGCATAATTAGGTGTTTTAATTCATGCATTACGAATTATATTTTTAAGTAAATGTCTAATTAATCTTAATAAATTAACATTGTGTCATGTTTATAATATTTGGGTTTTTTTAAGTAATTTATGAATTTTTGGTGTTTTTTATCGCAGGGCAATTATTGGAAGCAAAAATCAACACTACTTCGTATTTTGGGCGTAAATTTCTCGTTCGAGCTCCGATTGAGACGATTCAAAATTTTAGGGAAAGCTGAAGAAATTATATATGACTTTTTTTTTTCGAGCTTTGAGAGATATGAGCTTTAAGATGGTCGAAATTGGACTTATTCGCTGGGGGGCATAAACTTAAAATGGAAGAAACAAATAAAGAAAAAAAATAAAATAAACTTGATTTGACTCGGCCATGCAGTTGGGTCCGTTTCCTTGTATGCTAGCAGCAGCTGGAGTAAAGCAAAAAAAAAAAGAAAGAAAGGCTAGGGGGCAGCAAAGGGAGAATTTAAAAAGAAATTAAAGTGGGGGCATTGAAGGAAAAGGGGGAATAGGGTTTTTTGTAGGTGTTGCATGTGGGAAACTGGTCTTTTGAGTCTCCACGCCACTGCAAGTAGCAGAAGACAGCAGTTAGATGCTATGTGGGGAGCTCACGGCCTCCTCTCTCTCTCTCTCTCTCTCTCTCTCTCTCTCTCTCTCTCTCTCTCTCTCTCTCTCTCTCTCTCTCTCTCTCTCTCTCTCTTCTTGTTTATTTAAATAGTGTTGTTGAGTTATTATTTATTTTTCTTTGTCATTTTCCATAGATACTTTAAAGTGTAGTTTGAGTTATTTATTGCATTGAATATTTATCTTCCAAGTAGTGTTGGGTATCTTTCTCTCAACTTGTCTCTTTTCTTTAATGTTGTTTAAATATATTGTTTGAATAGTTAATGTTGGGTTTAAATATTAATTTTTACTTTGTTATTTCAGTGGTTCATTAGATTAATTAATTGCTTATCTTTTATTTAGTTATCCCAAATGCTTCAAGGTTAGTTTGATTTGTTGTTTAACCTAGTATATATTTAGTCTAATGTTTGGAATGATTATAGGGTGGATTAATTAGTTTTCTTTTAGTTTTAGTATACATCTAGTTTATTGTTCTTTTAAGTTGTTGTCTTTTATTTTATCATTTCAATGAGTTATTGTAGGATTAGTTTGATCCGGAAATTTTTTATTGCAAGCATGAGTGGCTAAGTTTTATAACTTGGGTTGCGGGTTAATGTCGATTGTTTTCCATGCTTTAATAATTTCCCTTTGAGATCTATTGTTAGTTTTATTTTTTTTATTTAGTTGAGCTTCACTTATTGTTTAGTTTAGTTTATTTTTATTTAGTTGAAATATTGCATGATCTTTATATTTCCTTCAAGTTATCATTGTGAGAAGTTGGGTGTTTAATCTTAAGTCATTGTTGAGGTTTAATTTTAGTTTTCAATTAGTGAGTTGTTTGGTTGGTTTTACGCGTGTTAAATTTTTAGTTTAGGTTTTGCGTCATTTCAATTTCATCACAAACTTTTAAAAATCCCAAGAAATCGAATCTGAACTATGTTCAGTAAAATTGTTTTCTTATTTCCTTTTACTATTTTGTGCTAGTTTAAAACTAATATGCATTGCCTGAGGAGACGATCTGGCCTATTTGGGCTAATTATTATATGACGTAACTCCTATACTTGGGATAGCCATTGTGCTACTCATTTTTTAGAAGTGAGTCATCTACCAGAAATTAAATTCCATTAAATTGTCAGTCGACTGACTGAACACAGTTCAAAAAGTATTAGTCGGCTGGGCTTGTCAATCAGGTGACTGATGTTAGTTCAAAATGATGTGTCAGCTGGGCAGTTATTCAATGGTTATATTTGTTAGTCGGCTGAGAAAATTCACTATATTCTGGTCAGTAGGCTGACCAGTCAATTTTTTCAAAACTTCTATTTTTTAAAAAATTTTAAACCTTTTGTTATTTGAAAAACCAAAATGTAACTTTTCAAAACCATTTTCCAGGGTTTTTAAAAACTGGTCTCTAAGTCTTTGTTGACCCTAATGAGCTTCAATATATTTCAAAAGATATTTAAAATATGAAGCACTTACAGAAAGACTTTTTAAGACATTTGACATTCTTAAGTGCTTGAGTCTTCATGCTTGTTTTCTTTTGAGCTTTCTTACTTTGCTTCAAGATTTGATATACTTTAAGCTCCTTAATATCCATGCTCTCATATTCTTCAAGTTTTGATAAATCATCCCATGCTTTAAGCTTTATATGATCATCCTTTGTTTAAATATAAGCTTTCATGAATCCTTCTGAACATTTAACCTTACTTTCTCATAGTTGAGTCCTAAAATGTCATTACTTAACCAAATATGTTAAGTTCCATTTGTTTGTTAGCATCAAAACAGGATGTTAAGCCTTGTAAGGCCAACACGAGCCTTTCTAGGTCCATCTGGATCGGATGCTGACTCTCCACTGATGACAATGCTACTCCCACTGATTTTTGGTTCAGTGCATCAGCCACCACGTTTGCTTTCCCTAGGTGATAGCTGATGGTGTAATCATAATCTTTAATTAGCTCCAACCATCTTCTCTGCCTCATATTCAATTCTTTTTAAATGAAGAAATACTTCAAACTTTTATGGTTAGTGAAGATTTCACATCTCCCACCATAAAGATAATGCCTCTAGATCTTTATAGCATACACCACTGCAGCTAACTCTAAATCATATATCAAGTAGTTATTTTCATACTCCTTAAGCCACCGAGAAGCTAAGCAATAACCCTTCCGTGCTGCATCAATAGCATTTGAATCCCTTCATAGATTCATCACTGTATATAACAAACTCATCATTTCCTGACGGAATAGGTAATACCGGTGCAATGACCAGCCGCTGCTTCAACTCCTGGAAGCTCTGCTCTCACTCGTTGGTCCATTCAAACTTTACATTTTTCCTCGTGAGTTGTGTCAGTGGACCTGATAATCTGGAAAAGTCATTGACAAAACATCGATAATACCCTGCCAGACCTAGGAAGCTTCTGATCTCTTAAACATTCATCAGTCTTGCCCAATTCACCACTGCTTCTATTTTGCTCGGATCTATTGACATGCCATTCTTGGAAATCACATGTCTGAGGAAAGTGACCTGCCTCAAGCAGAATTAACATTTCTTGAATTTAACATACAACTTCTTTTCGCTTAATACCTGTGATACCAGCCTAAGATGATCTTCGTACTCCTCAAAAATCTGAGTAGACTAGTATATTATTGATAAATACCACAAAAAATTGGTCTAAGTACTAATGGAATACCCGATTCATTAGGTCCATAAACACTGCTGGTGCATTAGTCAATCTGAACGGCATTACCAAGAACTCATAGTGCCCATACCTGGTTTGGAAAGTTGTCTTCGAAACATCTTCTACTTTAACTTTCACCTGGTGATATCCCGATCGAAGATCAATCTTGAAGTAGACATGGGTCCCCTAGAGCTGATCAAATAAATCATCAATTTTGGGAAGAGGATATTTATTCTTGACTGTCACTTTATTTATCTCTCTATAATCAATGCACATCCTCATAGTCTCGTCTTTCTTTTTCACAAACAAGACTTGTGCTCCCCAAAGCGACACACTAGGCCTAATAAACCCTTTATCCAACAACTCCTGCAACTGATCTTTCAATTCTTTCAGTTCAACTAGAGCCTTTCGATAGGGTGCTTTAGATATCAGTGCTGATCTGGTAGTAAATCCACAGCAAATTCTATCTCTCAATCTGGTAGTAAACCAAGTAATTCTTCTGGAAAAACATCTGGAAATTATTTGACTACTGTAATATCAACTTGTTTCAATTCTTCCTTTGGCTTCTCCTTTATATACGCAACATACCCCTAGCAACCACCCTGAAGCAACCTCCTCACCTGAATAGCTGACACTAACTGCGACGAGGCACGCACTCATGATCCTATGAATTTGAATTCCTACTTACCTAGGGATCTGAAGATCACTTCTTTTTTATGACAATCAATGCTAGCATAATTAGCTTCCAACCAGTCCATACCCAATATCACATCGAATCCCTGCATGTCTAGTAGCACAAGATCGGCTGGTAATACTTTCTCTTGAATGCCCACTGGATAGTTTTTAAGTACCATCCTATACCTCACTGTTGATCCAGTCGGCGTGGCTACTGAAAACTCAATGTCTAACAATTGTGCCTTAACCCTAGATAATTTAGCATATCCTAACAACACAAAAGAATGGGTGGCACTTGTGTCAAAAAAAACAACAACTTTATATGGTAAAGCAGTAAGAATACCTGTTATGACGTCACCTACAGCCTCCTCATCTCCTGAAATCAATGCATAAACCCTCGCCGGGGCTGTGTTCATTTGCTGGCGCCACCCCTAGGTGCCTGATCATGTCTTCGGATCTGTCTAGGGGCTGTTGCACTATTCGGCGGCCAATGAACCTCCCATGCTATAAGTCTGGGTCTACCACATCTGTAGCAAACATTGTTTCCCAACTAGCATGCTCCCATACGTTTCCTATCGCATGTGAGGCAAATAGGGTATATCTACTCACCCTGGTACCTATGATCTCCTCTCTCCTGTCTCTGAGCTCTACCATATCTATCTCCCCTCCAAGAGCCTTGGCTGGACCCTGCCTGGAAACCTGGAGGCGTGGGCCTCTTTCTCTAACTTGGGGTCCCCACATCCCTCTGGCTACTCTCCTCTACCACTGTGGCCCAGTCCACCAATTCGGAGAAATCCTACACTTTTAGGACTGCCACCTGCTTGTTGATATCCTGCTTCAAGCCCCTCTCAAACATTCTCCCCCTTTTTCACCTCATCTGGGACGATGTAAAGGGCAAAGCATGACAGCTCAACAAACTTCGCAGCATGCTGCTGGATCATGAGATTTCCCTCAGTCAATTTCAGAAATTTTGCTACCTTAGCCTCTCTGACGGTGGCAAGAAAATTACGATCAAATAAAATTTCTTTAAATCGGCACCAAGTCATAGCCACTGATACCCATCTCTGTTCATCTAATAATCTCATAGTCTTCCACCATCTCTCGGTCTCACCTGTCAATTTATAGGTAGCATAGAGAACCCTCTATTCATTTGTACAGGGGAGCATTATCAATATTTTCTCCATCTTTTGCACCCAATTTTCAGCAACTACATGGTCGGCTCCCCCCGAGAATGCCGAAGGATTCATTTTGGTGAACTTATCGATCGTACAGCCCTGATCTGTAGATGAGCCTCCCCGCTCCCTTGAGCTCCATGCAATCTCAGCCATCACGTGCTAAGCTATGCTGGGCAAAATGGCGTCAAAATCCCCTCCGCCTATGCTAGAAGGCCCAACACTATCATCACCACTAGTGTGAGCACTACTACCCCCAGGGTCCATCCTGAAAAGAACATAAACATAGTCTAAGGACCCTATCTGCATAACATAACTAACATATTCATCTAATTGAAATCTCATACCATCAATTAATCTATCATCCTTATTCTCAATTTAAGATTCAGTCCAGCAATTGAGAAACACAACCCGATAATAGTTTACCATGGCTTTCCTGAAATTGTCACCCTAGGAAATACATAGAAACCACTACGGAAATCCTACTTCCCAATCACAAGAAAAAATCCTAAATGCTCATCTTAATTTCCCCAACACCGACTCACCAAATACCTAATCTATTCCTATACTCTAGTATTGTTTCCGCTGCACATTACAGTCTGCAGCACGTAGCAACCTAGGCTCTAATACCAAATTCTAAAAACTCAAAAATTCATACCATTTTTTTTTTCACTGTCAAGTTATATAACATAACTCTAATATCATGTATATAAATATATGTCATCATCGCGACCCGGAGTGGGTGCCTTGATAACCTATGCATTCCATGTATATTACCTATGCAGCGGAAAATATAAATATCCAAACCATATCCCAAAATATACAATACTAAAGTACTACAGATCCACCTATATATACACATACTGTGACGACCTACTTAATTTTCACATTTTTTTATAATAAAATCAATATCACAAAACTCAACAGATCATCTACCTGGACCTATGGGTACCAGGGATACATCAGAACACATAATGGAAGCCTAAGCAGCAGGAATCATACAATCATATACATCTCATTATACCATACATCACAATACCAGAGTTACTACAACCATTGTATTTATATATACACAGTACACAACCCAAAAGATATCTTAGGGCCATCCCACAAAATACATCCGACCTTATCAAAACACTTACCCTTCTGGAAGGGCAGATCGATAGTACTAGATCAACGGGGCTTTACCCACTCTCCTATCAGGGGCTTCTAAAATGTTTATAAAATTTTGGAGTGAGACACCTCTCAGTAAGGGAAATAAACTAACACCAGTGTGTGGTAACATGAGTATTTCTGTGTTCTATATAAAATCATACATAAACATATCAGTATAACTGTCTGTATCATATCTAGGAAACATATATTTTCAAATCATTGCAGAACATACATGATTTTCATAAATATAATTCATCTCGTATAACATAATATGAAAACAATCTTGGTAGGTTAGCTGGCTGTTGTCATGTATTACCCCCACATGACTGGGTTGTGTGGCCCAATGGCGGGACCTGACAATGGTTGGCCGACCACTGCCAAGTCAAGAGTACATTCTGTAAGTCTAATGGGTCTGCCAGACCTGGTCCGTACACCAAGGGCGCTCACACACTTCTTAGAAACCACATCGACCAACCAATCTCACACCACTCCGTACAGCGGCGTTAACACAAATATCATGATTATGATGACCATTGACACATAGCATCAGTACCGTGCAAGTGCTAGCCTAGACCAAACCAACCAGGTTCTGATATCATATAACATATACTGAAACTGTGATACATGGATATTTTATATCATTAATTATCAAGTCAATCATATCATTTTGCATATATACGTATATCATGAAAATCATCAGCTCGTACGCTGGTATTTCACATTTTACCATAGTTCGGCCCATACACAGGCAAATCATATCCATAGCATAGCTCATACTCTGGCAAATCATTTCCATAACTCGGCCCGTACGCCGGCAAATCATATACATAACACAGTCCGTATGCTATCAAATCATTTCCATAGCTCGGCCCGTACGCCGGCAAATCATACACATAGTTCAGCCCATACGCCGATTTTTCATTATAAAAATCCGTATCATTAACACATTCCCAAAAAATAGTATTTCATAACAATTTCTACTCATGCCACACTAAAAAGGTTTTTCGTATATTTAACATACCATCATTTTCAATAGTATTTTCCCAAATATAAATTGTATATAAATATATTTATTTCTCTGTAATCAAATGCTATAATATTATCCATATTTTTCATAAAATACTAGTTTAGTTTATCCCCTTACCCGAATCCTGAAAAGCACCTAAGAGAAATACTCCTTCGCCCACAAAGTTCCCCATTCAACACCCTAAAAACAACACTCCCCAGAACTAAAGTTCAGTATTTCTACGCATACTACATTTTCTACAATTGTCCAATAACCAAATACTAAGTAGAAAGTCTTACCCTAGATTTGGGATGGTTTCCAACTCAGCCCCACCGACGATCCACTTCGGCAAACTTGCAGAGAACTTTCCCAGGAGCATCGTTGTGGCTTCAAATTGTCGAACCGGCAAAAAAACAGCTCGAGATCTTAGAGAGAAGGGTAGGGAACCGAAGGATGAGAGAGGGGGAGATTCTGCGCAGAAAACTTTGGCCAAAAATGGATTTTAGGCCTATTTAAACTGTGGCCTTCATCGACGAACCTCAACCCTTGTCGACGAATTTCAGGCTTCCAAAAAATCCACTCTCGGTATCTTCTCATCGATGAGACAGAACTTCGTCAACGAGATCCTGAAGAACCCTCGTCGACAAAACCCCTGTGTTCATCGACAAGGCCTCCTTCTGTTCCTGTTTCCATTTCCCTTTCTTCTTATTATTTAAATACCATTATTCTTCTAGTCGTTACACATACACGCATATACATCCTTTCCCAAAAATCCCAAAATACTAAGGGCTCTACTACCCAGCCCAAAACTCACCCCAAAACTATGTCAACTTGGCCGCCTCCTCTATCTCTAAGCCGACCCTACACGTCTCTCTAGGTTACCTGAAATGTTTATAATGCTGGGGTGAAACACCTCTTACTAGGGAGAAACATGTTATTACTAGTGTGTGGCATAGTTCATACGCAATACATATACTTTAATCAAAACAATAAATGAAATATCATGTAAAAGTATCTATACAATAACCAACACCTATGTTATTTAAAATAATGAAATTCTGAGTTATCCATTCAAACATACTTTTATCTATAATATATAATATCTGTTTTCTGTGCATACTATATATGTACATAATTATGAAAACTTGCCTAGATGGTTGTATGTCATGATTTAACCCCTCATGACAGGGCTGTGCGGCCCGTAGGCTGGACTAAACACTAGTTGGCCTACTAGTGCTAATCTAATTATATTTATGTATATGTATGTAGCACGAAAGGCCCACTCTACCTGGTCTGAACGCCTGGGAGCCCTCTACTCTACCTATAGCACAATCGGCATCCAATACCATACTCTATCTGAGACGTATGGTTAAACTGTCTATACTGTATAGCTACGGTACCGTGCTCTATAACTGCTCTGTTCCATCAGGGTTTGATACTATGTAATACTATTTCTATATAATATCTATCTATTTTACCATGATTCTGTATCAACTATATTAACCATGATTTTGTAATTCTCTGTATTAACCATGACGCTATAATATAACTATATTTCTATATCAACTGTATTTCTGTATGTCATGGTTCTATGCTCTGTATATCATGGTTTTGTACAACATTGTATAATCATGGTTCTATAAAACACTGTAAATTCATGGTTCTGTAATCTGAATATCATGGTACTGTGAAAATTGTATATCATAGTTCTGTATAATCATGTAAACTATATTTCTATAAAACATTGTATAACCATAGCTCTATAAATAAAACTGTACAATTTGTATATCAGAATTTTGTAAAAACTATATAATCATAGTTTTGTAAATCTATATAAAATTCCGTAATATTCCAGTATTTCTCATGCCACACAATTAAATAAAACTCATTAAATATACTGTGTAAAACTGTTTAATTTTCATGCTTTAATTTGTTCAAAA
This sequence comes from Malania oleifera, assembly GCF_029873635.1. Taxonomy (NCBI): domain Eukaryota; kingdom Viridiplantae; phylum Streptophyta; class Magnoliopsida; order Santalales; family Ximeniaceae; genus Malania; species Malania oleifera. The sequence continues at coordinate 16,866,109 of NC_080425.1, forward strand.
ATCATACTTTATAACTCATAATCCAATACTATCCTTTACTGATAAAATTTCTAATTTAATTAGCACAACATATTTCCCTTACCTAACTAACTGAACTCGCTCACTAATTTTCTAATTCACGCCTCTGCGGCATTCATGATTTCCAATCCTGAAGTTATACACATATGAATATATCCCTATCAATCAACTGAATATCCATAATAACTATCATATTCACGTCTTTCTCAAATCTGCATATTCATAATTTTATAAACTATAAACTATTTATCATTTTACCTAGGTTCCAAAGAAACACCCACTAGGATTCCTTAGCCTGCCTGCGATATACGCACCAAACCATGTATTTCACAAATCCTAATTCCTCAGTTCAACCGCAGAATTATATTCACATCTAAACTTATATTTTAATAGATTAAATAAACCAACCAAAAACACTCAAATAACACCCTTACCTCAATTTTGGGTTGGTGCTCCAGAACCCTAAACTGAAAATCTACTCCACCAACTTTGTAGAGAATCAACCCCTGATCGTCGTGGTGGTTCCTGATCATCGATTCAGACTTAAAACGAAGTAGAATTTTAGAGAGAAGGGGAAGAGGGTCCGTGGGTTTTAGGAGAGAGAGAGAGGAAGAAGTAAATTTTGTAAAATAAAATGAGCTTGCAAGATTTTATACTTTCAGTACTGCTAGAGAAAACCGTTGCCAGTTTTCTTCCCCCTTCAGAAAACTGTTGTCGATTTTCTCCTGCCTCAGCCAAAAATCCATTTTTCTAATTTTATTTTATTATTATATTTTCCGAGTCTCTACACTTATACTCATCTTAACCCTTTTTACACATAAAATTGGAAACTTATAACATAAAAATCTCAACTTCTAATTTTTGGGCTTCTCCTAACGAACTCTATACAATGATTCTACATTAAAGCAAAAAAGAAAAAGTAAGTAGAACCACATTAAATGAGAATTCATTTAATTAAATCCTCACAAAGTTTTATTTTCAAACCTATCCCAAGAATAGTTTCATTTCTCCTGTAAAGAATATCCCCCAAACATAAAAGTGGTCAAAAATTATGTAAATAAAAAGGCATTTTCTAAAGATGCTTTAAGTGTCGCTTTGTTATCTTTGGTAGCTTTGAGCATCTATTATAGCATTAATTATTGTATTATATTATATTTATGCAGGGGCATGCAAAGTCTACAAGTCAAACTTTTAACTATGATATGAATGAAAATGAGCACATAAGAATATATTTTTTATTAGTTTACTATGAAAAAATAGGTTTTTTAATTATCAAATATTGGTTTTTTATATATATATTTATCCTTTTTTCTTAGGGACAAGGAGTGAATGCTTCCCTCGGATCCCAACTATAGCGCATGGTAGACAAAAGTATATGTACTTAGTTATTGAAAAATAATATTTTGGTCATGTATGATATATCTACATTGATAATGGATAAGACAAACAAAATTATTGAAAAATTAGTTTAAAACAAGGAAATGATTGAAAATATGAGCCAGTCCTTTTTTATGTTAAGAGCATGACATTGCCAAAACAAGTTACTATAAACATTTAAACAGGTTTATAGTAACATCAACTTGATGTAACTAAAATTCACTTTTGGTAACATCAAAACCAAGACATTGCCAAAAGATGTTTTCAGATATAATAATTTGAGGTTAAGAAAAATTATTTCTACCATTGATAAATATGTTTCAAGAACCCTTATTGTCATTACCAAAAGATGGACCCACGTACAACAACTAAAATCTTGCTAATGTGACCAAAATATATGACCATGTTACCATACGTATCGTCAAGGTTGTCATTACTAAAAATTTTCACAACTGTCTAGACCACATTTGGTAATGTCATATTGATGGTTCAAAAAATTCCTTTTCTAAGCCATGAAAAAAGGTTATTTCTTTAAAACCTTGCACATTTATTCTATATTACCATTTAAAAGCCTAAAAATTTCAAGTTCTATTTCAAATAATGACAGTGGAATATATTCTTTCTCCTATATATATATAGTATTTCCCAGGCTCATATGCACTATTCTCAACCAAATTCAAAAATGGGGTTTCGTGCCATTTGTTTTCAGATGACGTTGATGAGCTTGGCAATTGGGGTTCTTCACTCCCAAGCACAGAACTCTCCAGAAGACTATCTGAGGGTGCACAATGCAGCCAGAGCGCAGGTGGGCGTCGGGCCGATGAGATGGGACAAAACGGTCGAGGCCAATGCCAAAAACTACACCCATAAGAGGCTGGGAGACTGCAGCGATCTAACTCCACAGTATCTTACTATATATGGGGAGAACCTTGCCAACGGGCCTGGCTCCTTCTCCGGCGAAGACGCCGTAAACAAGTGGGTGGCGCAGAAGCCCATCTATGACTATAACACCAACAACTGTTCCAATGGTCTGAACTGTCGTGGTTACACTCAAGTGGTTTGGCGTAGCTCGACTAAGCTTGGATGTGCCAGGGCTAAGTGCAAGAATGTGAATTGGTGGTTTGTCACCTGCAACTACTATTACCCGGGCAATTACCCTGACCAGCGCCCCTACTAATTAAATTAAAGACTCTTATAATATATATATATATATACATACAAGTTTATGGTGATTAAATAAAATATTGCTCTTGATTTCATTGAGTGTAATCTTTGTATTTTTAGGAGCATCCATGTGGTTGGAATTAAATATTGAAATTTCATTGAGTGTGACCTTATAAAACCCAAAGATCGTTGAGGACCTAGACTTAAACCCAACTTTTAAAACATGGATCTCTCTTGATGTTCTTTAAAACATATGCAATCTCTCATTTTTCTTCTTATTGACACTATATTTTGTCATGCGTAGATCTATCCTTTCTATTTATTACTAGCAGAAAGCCTATGCTATGCATGAGATTAATTTTAATAATTTTTAAAATTTAACAATTAAAAAATTGAATTATGAATCAAATTATGATGTTTTGTAATATTCACAGAATTACTGTACATGTATCAATAATTTGATTTTTTTTAGGTCCATATGTAAAAAGTTTTGTAAGTATAGCATGGTAGACATCTCAACTAATTTCAACTTTTTTTATAAAATAAATTATAAATTTATGAAAATATTTTTATTTTATTTCGAAGTTAGCTAGTAATTAAAGAGATGACGAATCTCACATAGCACACAACATAAATATAAATAGAATACTAATTGTCAGGGAGTACTTATTTATTATTATTTTATAAAATATTCATTATTTATAATATTTAAGGTCAATTTAGTGTAGAGTCTTAAAATGGAGGTCAAGAATTTAACAAATAAAGTGAATTTCTTTAAAAAGGTACCATAATATATGTTTTTCGGTATTGGGATGCCACAAACATTTTGGATGTAGATCATCTTAATACTTATGCTCATCCTAACCCCTTTTACACTTAGAATTGGAAACTTACAATATAAAAATTTCAACTTCTAATTTTTGGACTTTTCTTAAGCGACTCCATACAATGGTTGTACATTGAAGGGGAAAAAAGTTATATACAATTATTCTACATTAAAGGAAAAAAATTCAAGTAGAATCACATAAATGAGAATTAATTTAATTAAATCCTCGTAGAGTTTTATTTTCAAACCTATCCAAAGGATATTTTCATTTGTCTAATTAAGAATATCTCCAAAAAAAAAAAAGGTCAATAATTATTTAAATAACAAAGCATTTTTCAAAGATGCTTTAAATGTTGATGGTACTTGCAAAAAAATTATTCATATATACATTTGTTCATACATACATGTGTTTGTATGTCATTTGTGCACATATAATTTTAGCTTTCGTAGAAAAAGAAAAGTTGCTTAATTAAAACCCAACACATTTATTGCATACATATATAAAATGTCCCAAAATTTTATTCTTGATATGCGATTAAAATCTTTCAATTGAAATAAGATATCAATTTTATGATCATATGATAGCCTAAATAGAGAAAGACTTGCCAGGGTAATCCCTCCACATAGGATTTCAAACCCTCCAATCTCAGGATATTGTATTAATATTTAAACCTACTAAAGTTATATGGGATCCATATCATTAGAAACCGTACTAAACAATAACTTTTATTTGTATAGGTCTAAGTGCTAATGAGGCATTTTATGATTGGAGTGTTTGAAATCCTATGTGCAAGGACCACCCCATGCAACTTGTAAGTCTTTCTCCCCTAAATAATATGTGTGTGTGTATGTGTCTATATAGTGTCAACATAAATGATTGTCCAAAAGATAAATTATCAAATCCTCTGATTTATGGACTTTCCCTAGTGACAATTGTTAGCTGAAGAGTTTCATTAACTTAGTTTTTATGATAACAAACTATTGGACCACTAAATTCATGTTTGACTTGTCTTTTAACAAGATTTCAAGCCACTACAATTGAAAATTTGAGAGAAGAATTGAAAACTTATTTGATTATTTCTATTCATTTCTTCAAAATTTTAATGTGTTTTATCTTGTATATCTAAAGAACATGAAAGTCATGACATCAAAGCAATTAAATAGGAAAAAACAAACAAAATTGTGAGATTGTTTAGGGCTGCCACTATAAAGGTAGTTGACTAGCCAAAAGGGGTGGTTGACTGGCCTAAGCAGAATGCCCAGGCAGTCAATTGCCCCTAGGTAGCTAGGTCAATCAACCTAGGTAGAAAGCTTGAGAGGGTAATCGGCCTTGCTTTCTAGAGACTCCCAATAGTTAGTTTACATAGGTCAACCAACCTATGCAATCTATGGAACTAGAGGGAGTAAACTTCATGATGATCCATCAATATAGAGAAGGCAATAGCGCGATTTATTTTCTCGTTAGAGAAGGAGAAATGGGAAACAATGTCATTTACGAAGAACAATATCTTTTACCACGTTCTCTGAAAGGTATCCTTTGAATGGATAGATTGGGTCTCACTTCTTTTCGTCATTAGTTCATCCTTTCGATTTTTGTTTGGTTGATTTAAATTTTTTAATTTTAGTTTATTTTATTATCCTTTTTTTTTATAGGCCTGTTTAGATTTATTTCTTATTTAGTTTTGTTTGGTTTTGTAGTCCAATTTTGGTTAGTTGTTGGGGTTGTTTCTAGAAGGCATTTAATGTTTTTATCTGTAATCTCCCAATACTTGTCTTGTAACCACAGTATTTCTCCGTCATAAGTGAGGGTATATCAATAAATATTTGGAGATACCGCCCTCTTTTTTTAGAAAAAAAAAAAAAAAAAAAAGGTCAACCATTCTAAACATAAAACTAACTTTGACAGACAAAAAAAAAAGCCACTAGTTTAATCAAAAAAATCTATATATATGCCTTCTTAAACCCAAGAATCTTAGATAAGCTATTGATATTGATTTTATAAGTGTCCAAACTCTTTCTTCTCTCTTAATCTCTCTTGTGCCTCAATTTGCTCACTCTTGAGAGAACCCTTCACAACTCTAGTGCAACAATCTTGCATATCCTTTGAAAGTTATTTATTGTGCTTCAATTTGTACAAAATTAATTGTGAAGAAATTTGTTTTGTAATTATTCTTATATTTGGTTACCTTGTCTCCATATAAAACAAGGAGTGTAATCAGTTTCTTGTTTTCGTATAAAGCAAAGGGTGTATTGGTGCCTTTTTTGCCATTAAAGTAAGTGGAACAGCAGAATTTCAAGGTGTGTGGCCTTGAGAGTGTGGGTGTAGATGGGGATAGCTGAAGTACTATAAAGTCTCTGCATCCCTTTTCTACAATGTCTTTAATTTAATTGTTTTAAATTTGTGTGGTTGCTTGAATTATTTAATTTGATTTAAATTTGGTATCACACACTTTAATTTCTATTAAACCCAATATAATCCCTCCCCATTGGCTTGTCAGTTAGGCCAACAGCAATGTATGCTACGATCCAAGCATACTACCTAAAGAAGGAGAAAGAAAAAAAAAAAAAAGTCAATCAATTAAATTGTTTGAAAAGTATTTATTTTCAATTATTCAAATTAAATATAGTTTGATTGTCAACCATTGTATTAAAGAGTAACGTACATTAATCTTAAAAGGGAGGTTAAACATTATATAAAATAATTAAAAGTCATTTCCTAAGATGAGTCTTTAAATGATGCTTAATAATTGTTTGCAAAATTATACATGAACATATGTGGATACAAACACACATGCATATTAGTACATAAGGTACATAGTTACATACCTAACTATGTATATGCACTTACATATACATGAGTAAACATATATATATTATATTTGTGTCAAAATTCTACATATATGTGGATGCAAACACACATGCATATTAGTACATAAGGTACACTTACATATACATGAGTAAACATATATATATATATATATATATATATATATATTATATTTGTGTGGTTGCTTGAATTATTTAATTTGATTTAATTTTGGTATACAGCACTTTAACTTTTATTAAACCGAATTCATCCACTCTCCCTTGGTTTGTTACTTGGGCCAAGAACAATATATACTATGATCCATGTATACAACCCAAAGAAGGAGAAAGAAAAACACATGAAAAGTCAATCAATTATAAGGTTTGAAAATTATTTATTTTCAAAATCATTCAAATTAAATATAGTTTGATTGTCAATGTAGTGACACGAAAAATAATAAGAATAAGGAAATAAAGAAAAAGGGGATTTTTGGCTTGGTGTAGACCAAACCGTCGACAGTGTTGTTATTACTGTAGTCGGGTTAAGGGGAAAACAGTGAAAAATGGTTTGGTTAAAGACCAAACTGTCGATGGTTTCAAAAGAGCCTAAGGAAACCGTCGACGGTTTCATGCTGGGACAGAATACTATATATTGATTGCATGTCATTTTTCTTGGAAAAAAATTTAGAAACACTCTCTCTCTCTCTCATTTTCTACGAAGACTCTCTCTCTCTCTCTCTCTCTCTCTCTCTCTCTCTCTCTCCTCATTTTCTCACTCTAAATACCCCAGATTGACGATCAGACTCCATTTCCAAGGCCTAGCAGCAAACCTCATCAATTTAACCGAGATAGAATTGTGTTTTGAGGATTTCAAGCACCACTCCAAAATTAGGGTAAGAGAGTTGGTTTTTAATAATAATTAGTTATTTTGTTTGTGTGGGTTTAAGAATGCTGGGATGATATGTATTCTAGGGTTGAGTTGATAAAATTAAGAATTTTGGAATACATGGTTTTGTGCGACCGCCACAGGCGTGGATTTAGGATCCCTACGAGCATATCTTAGGAAATTAGGTAAAGGGAATTAAATTATGTCAGCAATTTCTGGAAATTAAATGATTAAAATAAAGTATGATACGAAAATAATATATGTGTAAATTTTCTGACTTATCGGGTATATATATGTGAAACGGTAGTTTTGGAAATACCTAATGTTTTACTAGATTATTATGATATCGTTATATATTGTTATTGAAAATCTGTGTGGCATAAGAAATGATTTCGACTATTGAAAAATAAATCTATGAATGTTTTGTATGAGGAGATGGAGTTTATGATGGGATATAAACAGGTATGTTGCAAACAGCTATATTGATATAAGATATGTATAGATATGTTTTACACTGATATGATGATATGAGTATTATACCAATATGTTTAAGACAAATATGTTGAAATGAGATGTATATAGACATGTTTTTATCAAATATGATATGATGATATGTGATATACATAAACACGATAGTTTTATACTTATAGATATAATGAACAGCCATGAGTTACAGATGAGATGTGTTGCATACACATGAATACTCATGAGCTTGAGCACCATGAGTTATAGACAAGATTTGTTACACATGGATACTCACATACTTGAGCATGTTTATGAGAAACGATAGTTTTGAAAACGGATTTGTATGAATAATGAGTGATGGAAATAAGAACCAAATGAGAGTACGGTACCGTTGTTAGTGATTGATTTAGTACAACCACACAGCTCAGGGAGCGTGTAGGTATTTAAATTCGATTAGTCCTTCGAAGAGATGTTGAATGCCCCTTGGCTCGAGTCAGGTTGCAGTGGACCAATCATACTACAGACGAGATATTTTGACTCAGCCTAGTAGGCCAACCAGGGTTAAGTCCCACCTTCGGGCCGCACAATCTAGTCATGTGGGGTTATTACATGACGATGATATGAATAGGTCTCCACATTACAGACATGATACACTCATATGATTATGTTTTGACAGATATGTTATTTTATACGCAGAAATATCTATTGAGTATGATTATGATTTCGATAAAAAGTATAGATATGAGCAAAGATTTCTTTGATACTTCAGTTAAATTAATATTTTTTTATAAACATGATATGATACACTGTAACTCATTGATACACACTGATAATAATTTATTTCTGCTTACTGAGAGGTGTCTCACCTCATAGATCTTAAATATTTCAGGAAATACGAGACGTCAGAAGGAGCAAGCTCCGAGATAGAGGAGTCATCGCCCCTGTAGTGTAGGGTATGTGTGTTTATATCAGGGATTAGGGATAAGGATATGTAAACCTTGTGATATCAGTTGGTTTGTTTTTGGGAGTTGTGTGCACATTTTGGAGACTAGTAGCACTCTGGTATTGTATATAAGATTTAAATATGTTATGTTTTCCACTGCACAGATAAATATGGATATAGACAGATGTATCCTCGGTACCCCACTTTGGTACCGTGTTGTCTTAGTTGACTCTATTAGTTATTTGATTGTATATATATATATACATATTAAAAAAAATCAGGGCATCACAATTTGGTATCAAAGCTTAGGTTGTTAGGTTCTGCAGACTTTAGGATATAGTGGATAACAATACCAGAGTATAGGAATGGATTTTGGTGAGGACTAAGTTTAGAATTTAGGGTTCTGTCTCATAGCCTAAAGGTAGGAAATTCGGTGGTGGTTTCTATGATTTTCCTGGGTTGACGATCTCAAGAAAGTCAAGGTAAACTATCGCCGGTTCTTGTTTCTGAGTGGTAAGACTGAATCCTAAACTAATAAGGATGTAAAGGGGATTGGTATAGGAGGATATGCTAAAGTTCTTAGATAGATAAATGCAATAGGCATGTTATGATGATAGGATTCTAAAATTGTTTTGTTCTATTTTCAAGATGGACCCTGGAAATAGCAACGCTCATGTTGGAGGTGGTAATGATGCGGGGCCCTCTAGTATAGACGCAGAGATTTTGATGCGGTCCTACGCAGTGTGGCTTAATAGGTAATGGCTGAGATAGCACGGAATTTGAGGGAGCAGGGATGCCCATAAGTGGATCAGGGTTGCACTATTTAACAGTTCACTAGGATGAATCCCTCGGCCTTCTCCGGGAGTGCAGACCCGATTATGGCAGAGAACTAGATACAGGATGTGATGACCCAAATATATATATATATATATGATTAAAGTACAATAATAATAAAATAATAAAAATAGTCATTAAGTTAATATCAATACAGAAGTGTTTTTCTGTAGGATCCTTGATTCCATGTTTGATGCCTAAGAAAGACCTTGTCTTAGCGAGTGCTCAGAGACCATTGCGGCTCAGTCGCTCCCTGGAGGCCGGCATGGTCAAAATGGAATTTCATAGGATAAACAGGATAGACACTATTTGTATACGTAAATAAGTATATATACATAAAATAGTGTTTTGACAGACATAATTTGTAGAAATACATAATAAGATGATAATAATATAGGTATCATATGTGGGGCCCACAAGACTATGTGGGGTCCACATGAGTCCCGGAGCCACAAGACACTGTTTATATACGTAAATGAGTACATAAAATAATGTTTTAACTGATATAATTTGAAGAAATATATGATAAAATAATAATAAAATAGGTATCCTATGCGGGGCCCACAAGACTGTGTGGGGCCCACATGAGTCCCGAAACCGTATGAAGGTTTTCACAAGTCTCAAAACTATGCAGGATGCATAAAATCGTATAAGAGTTATTGGAATTACGTACGATCCATTTGGGTCTCGAAATTGTGTGGGGCCCACAAGACTACATGGGGCCCACAAGACCATGTGGGGCCCACATGAGTTTTTAAAATTTAAATTTAATTCTTGTTCAAAAATAAAATAAAATAAAATAAATACTAAATATAGTTTAAAATTAATAACAATGATAATAATAATGATAATAATGATTAAGAAAAATAATAAAATAATAAAATAATTAGTTAGGTAATGGATTAATTAATTAGGTAAGTAATTAATTAAAAATTTATTTAGTGGGAATGGTGGCAAGCACTTCCAAATAGCCTCCACTCAACCCATACCTTGCCCATCCCTTGCCCATTCTTTAATTTTTAAAATTATAATTTCACACATCTCCCCACACTTTTATAAATTCTATTTCTTCCCCAAAATTTTCCTATAAATAGGGAGCTCTCAACCTTCATTTTTCACAACAATTTTCCAAGGAAGAGAAGGATTAGTGAGTGAAAGAATTTGTGGTGGAGAGAGAATTTTTGAATAAATTCTTAATCACCCACTTTTTCCGATCTCATTTCTTAAAGATAATTATTGTGTTCGTAGCACACGGTAAAAGAAGAAGGTAAGTAAATTTTGATTATGTTAGTATTTTTATTCAAAATTTATACCCGAGTTTATTTGTAAGTAAATTGGATTATGTTAGTATTTTTATTCAAAATTTATACCCGAGTTTATTTGTAAGTAAATTTTGATTATGTTAGTATTTTTATTCAAAATTTATACCCGAGTTTATTTGTAAGTAAATTTGATTATGTTAGTATTTTTATTCAAAATTTATACCCGAGTTTATTTGTAAGTAAATTTTGATTATGTTAGTTTCTTTTTATTTTAAATTCATACCCGAGTTTATTTTGTACGTAAATTTTAATTATGTCAATTAGTTCCACAAAATTTTCATGAGTTTATTTTCACGCATATTTAATTATACCAGTTCTATCTTTAATATACTTGCATCTATATTTGGGTTAAGAAATGTTCTAATCCCCTCGGGTAAATTTTCAGCATTTCTTTCTATTCAAAAATAAAATTATATATATATTTTTAACACAAAAATTGTGTGGCATGAGTTTATTTCTACGTTACATTTTTTTTATGTAAATATGAGTAAAGATGAGATTTTCACGATATTATTTTAAATTGCATAAATGATAATAAGATGATTTTCAAACCCCTTATGGCAACGAAAGTTCAAAGTTACAGATGCTCGGTACCGCAGCTTAAAGTTTATACGGATCAGAGTGCACCCACACTGTTTACAGAGTGGTTATTTATGTTAGTGGATTTCTCCTGAGTGCACACCTGGTTTAAGTCCAGGACTTAATAAGGAAAATCTCACTTAAAGTTTACGTACGTTGATTTAGTTTGGTCGGCCAGCCAGCTAAGTCCAGTCTTCGGATCGCACAACCCAGTCATGGGGGTAAACATGACTTACGGCAAACAGGCCTAAGGGTGGTTTTTACAATATATGTTTATACGTATTTAATTACGTGTACAAAGTTACTGATAATTTGAAGGAAAAGTGTAAGTTTACGTGAAAAGGATCATTTTGGTGCTTATATGACGATCTAAGGAAAACGTATAAGGAAAAGTATATGTATGTTTATCATTAAATATTTTTACAGTTTTAAAGTTAAAAGTTTAATTTAGCAGTTATAGTATATGATTTAAAAATTTACTGTTGAAATTGATGACAAAAGTTTTATGCAGAAATTGTTAAATTTATGTTTATTCTAAAAGAAATCTTGAAGTTATAGTATTCATTATTGTTTTACGAAATTCTTTAAAAACTCATTTTGTCCACACACTAATAATAATCTTATTTACTTACTGAGCGTCGTCTCATCCCAATCATATTTTATTTCAGATAACTCCGAAGGACATGTCGGGAATCAGGCTTAGCAAGCATGCGGGTGGGGATTAGAAAAATAAAGATTGATTAAAAATATTAGTATGGTTTCAGATATTTATGTTTGTGAAATTTTCCTTCTTTTGAAATAAATGATTGTAATATGAATAATTAGCGCTCTGGTTTGAATAAAATTTGAGTTTATTTGCTTCCGCTGTAAATCAGTAGTAAAAAGTTAATATCCCAGGCCCCTCGGGGTCGGGGTGTTACACAGGAGATTGAGAAGATCCACACTATTTTGTGTTACACCGACGAGCGGAGATTTCTATATACCACCTTTAGACTGATAGGGGATGTAATAACCCCGAAAAATTTATGCATGGAAATATAAAAAATAAATAAATAAATAAATAAAATAAAATAAAATTTATTAATTAATTAATTAATTATTAATAACTAAATTAATTAAATATTATTAAATTGAATTAATTAAATATATAATATAATAAGATATATATGTGTATATATATATATATATATATATATATAAAATAAAGTAGGTTAAAAGAATCTTAAGGAAGATTGTGGATTTCAATTAAAGGTTCTTTTCTTTCCCTTGCCTGCGCCTCTCAAACTCTCTCAGTATCTATGCACTGTCTCTCTCACAGCGTCTCTCACTCTCGTCTCTCTCCTCGTCTTCTCTCCCTCTCTCCTCGATTTTATCGATCTAACGAGCACCGATCATAAATCGAAAAATATCACTGGGCTCCATTCTCCACCACCAACATTTATACCAGAGCGAATTTGTCGTAGGAGCGACGTAGGCATATCCCCTGGGATAAGGTAAATTCTCACTCTTACCTCAATTTTTCTTAAATTTTATGCCTAATTGACGATCGGACACTATCACAAGAATCTAAGGATGATTCTCTACAAGTCTAGTGGAATGAATTTCTCATGGGGTCGTCATAGGCATAACCCCAAAACTAGGATAAAAGGGTTATTTAGAAATTAATTGTTATTTAATTGATGTAGATTTGGAAATGCTAGAATATTGGGCATTCTGGGATTGAACTAGGGTTATTGAATTTAGGGTTAGCATGACCGCCGCGAGTATAATTTTGGGATCCCTACAGGCATAGTTCAGGAAACCAGGTAAAAGGAATAAATTATTACAGATATTTTGAGAATTACTGATTTAGTTAATACGTGAAAATGAGTATATGATATTTTGCCTGAAATTATTATGATATGAATATTAGATAAAGTTGTGTGGCATGTGATTTATATTGAATTGTGGTGTTTTGGTATTTGAAATATAAGAGGTGATGAAAAGTGATAAATATTAATGAGTACTTTCTGAGAAATACTGATATGTGAAACATTGATATGTTTACGGGAAGATAATTATGAAATGAAGATATGTTTAATTGAGAAATGTTGAAATACGTGAAACATGATATATACTATTATGAGATGATGAGATGTGCACAGAAAATTATGAGAATATTTTTATTGCGATGAATTAAAATATACTGATATGAGAATAGTTTTATTAAGAAACATTGAAACGAGGATATATATATATATATATATATATATATATATATATATATTGAAGAGTATTTTAAGAAAAATGATGAAATATTCAGTATAGAAATGTTTTATTGGGAAATGTTGAATAATGTGAAATGAGATATATATATATATATATATATATATATATGTATTATTATGAAATGAATTTTGAAATGTGAATATTAAAAATGGGAATATTGCAATAAAAATTCTGCAATATAAATATTGAAATGTGGAAATTGAATGTGAACATTGTAAAGTGCGAAAGCTACAATGGGATCATTAAATACTGGGAAATGTGAACATTGCAAAATGCGAAAGCTACAATAGGATCATTGAAATATGATTGATGAAATGTCAATACCACATAATGATTGCGGGTATGTGGTAATGATAACCCTAACGGATGGTTATGGAAACCCTAATGATGGGTTGTGATATTGAGCACTATACCGTTGCTAGTGAGGTGTTAATGCAACCACACGATATCATGGAGAGTGTGGTGTGGGCAGTCGACTGAGCCGTTTAGTAGAACTGTTGTGCCCCCTGAAATTGTAGCCAATCGCTTAAACTCTTTGATCATAGTCATTCTAAATTTTGGCAACATCTCCCCATGGTTCTCCAAGTACACGAGATGGGGGAAGTGAACATGTTCTTAGTTTTTCATCACTAACAAATTGTCATAACACCCCACTATGTACCCAGAGAACATAAGTAGAGACACTCTCGAAATATGTAATGATAATGAACAAAGCATGAACAATGACAACAATGTAAATACAACTTCCTAAATTGTCCACGCATTAGAGAGTTTAATTGTAGAGACCGGTTGAATTAAATTAATTAAATAATAGGAGGATGAGAGAAAAAGAAATTGTAAATTCGAATTCAATAGGGTCTCGTCGACAAACGCACACGCTTAATGGGATCGTCGACGTTGACACGCATCTCATTGACAAGAAGTTACCGAGGGGCTATATTCAACTCTAAATTTCATCGATAAGGAATAAGCGTTCGTCGACGAACTCCTTTCATGGCCTCGTCGACAAGGTGGCGTGTCTCGTCGACAAGTGCAGGTGTATAAATAGCTAGAACTCATTTTTCACCGCAGAATTCACGCGAAGAACCTCTCTCTCTCTCTCTCTCTCTCTCTCTCTCTCTCTCTCCCCTCTTTAGTTATCCTTCCTTCTCTCTAAGATTTTGGGTCCGTTCTTTGCCAGATCGACAATCTGAAGCTGCCACGTTACTCCTGGGGAAGTTCTCTTCAAGTTTGTTAGAGTAGATCATTGGTGGGGCTATCTTGGACTCCATCCCAAGTTTAGGATAAGGTTTTTTATTGAGTATTTGGCATTCCTACAATTGTAGAAAATGTAGCATTTGAAGAAATCATGAAGTTTTGTTCGGGGCAATGTTGTTTTCAAGGTGTTGAACGGAGAACCCTGTGAGTGCAAAACTAGTCATTTTAGAAGCTTTCCAGTAGTCAGGTAAGGGAGTAAACTAAAGCAATAATTTTCCATGAAAATTATTATTAATTAATAGCAGATTAATTTTCAGAAAGCATGTATTATGTATGAGTATTTTGGGAAAATATATATATACCTAGGAAATTTTTGTTTTTACACAAGTATATGTTTTAGTGTAAATGTCAGGAAATGTTTTTTCAGAACAGAATTCATGATTTTATTCAGTTTGTGTGGCATGAATATTATTTCACATATAATGTATTATGTTAAGTCAGATTTATTAAAAAAGCATGTTTACAGTTATTTTCAAGAATAACATGATAATATAGAAAATTATGATTTCAGAATATATGATAAACAGTATATATGCTCAGTTCAGTATCTATGATATGTTCGGCACAAGGCCATGATTGATACTCGGCATAAGGCCACAGTTATGTATGTTTGCCGGCCTAAGGCCGCAATTATGTATGCTATCCGGCGCAAGGCCGTGATTATTTATGTTATGACAGAATTCAGAAAATGTTATCTGTAACGACCTGCTTAATAAACTGGGTTTTTTTTTCCTTTTTTTTTTTTTATACTATGATATTCTACATGCTCTGATACCATACTAATCAAACCCAATTATCAACCTAAGCAGCAAGAAGCGAAAATCAAATAAACATATCCATATATAATTATACACAATACCAATACCATACAATACCAGAGTGCTAACACGTTTTCCAAAATATACACATATCACTATTCCCAAAATATCCCCAACTATGCTGGGATATACAAAATCCTCCACAATACTCACTTCACTGACAGGGCACTACTGTAGCCCCTCTATCTGCGAGCCTGGTCTGCTCGCCTACCTAGATCACCTGAAAAATGATTCAACACTAGGATGAGTCAACGCTCAGTAAGATGAAATATGCTATTACTAGTGTGTGGCAAATGAGCTACAATATTATGAAAATCTATTTTCATATAGTCATGTATAACTGAATATGTAAATATAGTACAAGTGATAAAATTCACCACCCTTTCCATGTTGCTTAACATAACAGTATCGTAGGTTACTATTTAAAATACTTCTAGTACACATAAGTATGTTCCCTATTTCTGTAAATCTATACATGCGTAATAATAACAGAAAACTTTCCCTGTGGATAACTGTGTGTCATGATTAACCCCTCATGACAGGATTGCGTGGCCCGTAGGCGAGATCTACACTGGCTGGTCGACCAAGGTAAATCACTAAACTCCATCGGTCTGATCTGCCCACCTCAACCCATGTCTGATGGGGAGCCTGTCCACGTCAAGGGCCTAGGTGATCGACCTACTACCACGTATTATCTAAATAGGTGGTTGTACTCATAACATAACATAATATATATAGCAACGGTACCATGCTCTGTAACTCTATGGTCCAACAGGGTCTGATACTATATAATATATTTCTATATACAACTATCTGATTTACCATGATTCTGAAATAACCATATAAACCATGACAATGAAATAAACTGTAACTATATTATCTGTATTTCTGAACTGAACTATAATACGTACGTCATGGTACTAAAAACTGTATAATCATAACACTGAAAACTGTATAATCATGGTACTGAAATTCGTATAATCATGGTACTATAAACTGTATAACATATTTCCGTACTATTTTCATATTCTTAAGCCACACAAAAATTTAATACATAATATTATAATTAATAGGTTGTATAAAGTCCTACTGTGAATAATAACCTGGTAAAAATATACATTTGATACTGAAAATCATTTTAGAATTACCTAGCATAGCATATTTCCCTTACCTGACTACTGGAAAGCCCCTATGGTATACTGGCCTAACACCCACAGGGCCTCCTACGTAACACCCTGAAAACAATGTTTTCTAGAACAAAATATCAGTCTACGCCTACATCATTTCCTATAACTGTTAGAAGGCCAAAAATGGACTAAAAGGTCTTACCCTGAATTTGGGATGAAATTCAACTTCATTTCACCAACGATCCGCTCCGGCAGACTTGCAGAGAACTTCACCAGGAGCATCGTGGTGCCCATCGTACTCACAGACATTTTTGACTCGGTAGTGGTGGTCCAGTCATTGTCGAGTCTCACCTTCGAGCTGCACAACCCGTCATGGGGGGTAATACATGACATCAGCTAGCTATTAATCCTGGGTATATTTCATTACTACTATTTATAGCAGATGATTTTATGAACATTGAAATATAGTATGATTCAGTATAACTATGAAATTGTATGATTATTCAATTATGATATTATCAGTGTTTTCAAGCATGTAATATGTACTGTATATTTATTATAGCACACAAATATTCATGTTGCCATGCAATTGTATTTAGTTTATTTCCTTTACTGAGAGGTGTCTCACCCTAACTTAAAATTATTTCAGGAAATCTAAACAGACTGGCGGACCGAGCTCCATGCCATTAGAAGCATTTCTTACTACCCTACTAGGAGGGTGAGTTTTTTAGCTAGGATCAGCTGGTTTTTGGTGTTTGATTCTAGTTTTGTCTTTTGAGGTTATGAGGATTGTATATATACATCTACAGAAGTATAGTGGAATGTAAGTATCTCTAGTATTGTATTTGATGGTTAGGTGGATGAAATTTATATTTACTACTGCTTAGGTGTCCGTTGTGTGTGACAGGTGTGTCCCAGTTACCCACGGGTTCGGGTTAACATTGTTATGTTATAAGTTAATGGTATCAGGGTATTTAATGTGGTTGATTATGTATTAAATTAAGCAAGTCATTACAGTTTGGTATCAGAGACTAGGATGCTAAGTTCTGCAGACTCTAGAATGCAGCGGTAACAATACCAGAGTATAGGATAAGGGAATTTGAGGTCTGGTTTTGTAGCCTAGATACAAGACTTCTATGATGGTTTGTGTGTTTTTCTTAGGGTGACAATTTTAGGAAAGTCATGGTAAACTATTGTCGGGTTGGATAACTAGGAGGTTGCAGGATTGAACCTTGAATTAAGATCAGGGATGATAAATCAGTTAAGGATATAATATACTAGTTAGATGATATGTTATGGTAATAGGGTCCTAAGCTAAGTTTAATGTCTTTTCAAGATGGACCCTAGAGGTAGTAGCACCCATGCTAGTGGTAATGAGGGTGTTGGGCCCTCAGGCGTTGCGAGTGGCGATTCAGACACAATATTGCACAGCATGGCTTAGCAAGTCATGGCTAAAATTGCTAGAAACTCCAGAAAGTAGGGTGGTATGTCTACAGGCCACAGAGTTTGATTGAGAAGTTTATTAAGATGAATCCTCAGGCTTTTTCAGGAGGAACTAATCCTACGGTCACCGAGAACTAGATGCAGGAGATTGAAAAATTATTTGCAGTGCTACAGTGTATTGAGGAGTAGAGGGTGTTGTTCACTGCATATAAACTTACAGAAGAGGCTGAGAGATGGTGGACGGTAGTGAAACTTCTGGAGCAGCAGAGGACAGTGCCTATAGAGATGACATGGGATCGGTTTAAGGAAGTATTTTTCAACAGATACTTTCCATCCTCATCCAAAGAAGCCAAGATAGAGGAGTTCCTGAATCTGAAGCAGGGACTACAAACAATGCAGCAGTACGCGGCGAGGTTCATTGAGTTATCCCACTTCGCCCCGTACATTATTCCAGACGATATGAAGAAGGTAAAACGGCTTGAAAGAGGTCTAAGAAGAGAATTATATAAGCAAGTGTCAATACTGAGATTGTAAGATTTTTCCAAGCTAGTAGACAGGGCAGTTATGGCAGAAGCCAAAGAGCGGTTGGAGGCTAAGGAGCAGAAACTGAGGAAGAGATCCACGCCTTCTGGTTCCTAGCAAGGGTCCAATCGAGGTTCGTGGAAGATAAGTAGTTACAATAGGGATCTGAGGCAAAAGTCAGGGAATCGTGGGTTTTAGGGTATGCAATCTTTTCCAGCTTGTCCGACTTGTGGGAAGAAAAACCCAGGTGAGTGTCATGCCGAGCAAGGTATCTGTTATCGATGTTGGGAGCCAGGACATATGATGAGAGATTTTCAGGCTCAAATTGGAGCTGCTCCCACTCCTAGACCTACTCGGGGAGGCTATTAGGTGCCTCATGGAGGTCATCAAAGGAATACGGCTCTAGCAAGATTTTATACCTTGATGCCTGGTGATGCTAGGACAGTCGGCAACATGGTGATAAGTATGGTTAGCATGCTTTCATTTAAAGTTATCGTATTATTTGATTCAGGAGCCACACACTCATTCCTGTCTATGGAGTGCACTAGATTATGTGGGGCAGAAACACAGTTATCCCATTAGGCTTCCTCTACCGCATAATTCCTCCACATAACTTTTACTAAAGAAATCTTCTTATTGCGCAATTCCTGTTCTTTCGTGTCCAGAATCTGCACTGGTACCACCTTACACGCCAGAGTATCCTTGAGCTCTATCTCACCATAACTAATCACATGAGAGGGGTCTGGGGCGTATTTACTCAACATGGAAACATGGAATATGTCGTGTATTTTGAACAAAATGGGTGATAAGGCTAGCTTGTAGGTAATTGACCCCACTCTCTTAAGAATTTCAAATGGGCAAATAAACCTAAGTCTAAGCTTACTCTTCCTTCCAAATCTCATAACTTCCTTTAATGGAGCTATTTTCAAAAACACGTGATCTCCAACATCAAACTTAAGTTTCTTGTAGTGAGTATCAGCGTAATTTTTCTTCCGGCTTTGAGCTGCACTGATTCTGTCTCTGATGAGCCAAACTTTATCATATGCCTGCTACACTAGCTTTGGACCCGCAACTCGCTGCTCACCTATCTCATCCCAGTATAAAGGAGAATGACACCTCCTACATATCTGTATCGTTTTTAATAATTTCTTGAAAGTAGTAATAACATGCTTATTTTGAAAACATAATATTTCATCATCATAATTTTCATGATATATGTTACTCATGTCACACAAAACGGGTAATATTCAGAACATAAAATCTATTCTAAAGACATATTTATGATATTATACATGAAAATCATATTTTTGGTCAACAACATTATTTTCAACATATTTCCACAATATACATATTTACTTGAAATTAAATGCTGTAAAATAGTAAATATATCTTCATAAGATATCTGACTTAGTTTATCCCCTTACCTAACTTATGGAAAACTTACATATTACTCCAAGATTACACTCGTGTGGTCCCCAGCTCAACACCTTGAAATTGATATTTCCCAACAAAACTTTAGTATTATCTTCCCTAACGTATTATCCTCAGTTTAGAAACACCAAAAACCTTATAAAATTGAAATTAACTAACTTACCCAAAATTTGGGATGGTTCCCAAGTTGGCCTAACCGACAAATCACTCCAGTACCCCCCTCCCCTCGATAGACCTGCTATAGGTAGCATTACTCAGTGGCAAATCTCTAAGGCCACACTCCCTTATCAACAAGTCAAAATGTTGCATACTAACTCCCAAACCCCCCCCCCCCCCCCGCCTTCTAGAAAATCTTGCCATGTTAAAATCCTCACATACTACCCACCTAGGGGAACAAAACCTAAAAAAATAAAACAACACTCAACCTAGAACACACTCCTTAAAGTATACGTAGATACTGAGGAAACCCCACCATTAAACCCTGTTTTTCACTTCGACAATAACTGAGAGGGAAACGAACCCCACTAAATTGCCCACTTTATAAATAGAAGTCCCATATGATAAGAACAACATTTGAAGTGCCACAAGATGGTGAATCCATAAGGGTTTGGGTAATAAGTTAAAATGTTTGCATGGAGCACCTAACTTTTAAGCACCACCTGGAAATAAGATTTGCTAACTCTTTATCATGCAAATTTTTACTAGTTCACAGTTAAGATTCTAATACAAATACATTGTAAATCATACTAGTTAAAATGACATTTATAAAAAATTTAGACTCAAGATGAGAGTGTTGGATCATAAAAACAAAAAAAAAAAACAAAAATATGGCATGATGCTAATACAAAGACATTGTAAATCTTAAAAATATAAAACACAATATAGAAGGCATACATTAATTAAAAATCATACTAG
Source organism: Malania oleifera (assembly GCF_029873635.1). Taxonomy (NCBI): domain Eukaryota; kingdom Viridiplantae; phylum Streptophyta; class Magnoliopsida; order Santalales; family Ximeniaceae; genus Malania; species Malania oleifera. The sequence continues at coordinate 16,887,109 of NC_080425.1, forward strand.
TTAAACTTAAATTTATAAATAATTTATTTAAACAGAATAACATTTGTAGGCAGAGGGGGAGGAGGAGGCAGACCTTGCAGGTGGTAGTGGGTAGTAGCAGCGGTGGGTAGCGGCAGAGGTGGGTAGCGATGGCACAGGGAGGACAAGGAGGAGGGTTTCCCACAAGGGAGCTGGGAGAGAAGGGATTTTGGGGGTTCTCAGGTTTCCGTGTGGAGGTTAGTGGCGGTCTAGGGAGGACAAGGAGGAGGGAGGAGGGTTTTGCATGATGGATCTTGGAGAGGATGGGTTTGGGGGATTCTCGAGTTTCCACGCGAAAGGGAAAAGTACCCTTCTGCATAAAGCTTTTAGTAATCGTTTTTAAAAACCGTCACTAATAGTCTTCTATTAGGGACGAAAATTTTTGTCACTAATACCAAAAAAATCCTTGCTAATATTTTCCTACAATAGTTTGAGTGGAAAATCTACTTTTAGTGACGAAAGTATGAGTGACGATTTTATTTTCATCACTAATATGTTGACTATTAATAAAAGAACTTTATTTTTGTCTGTAATGGCTCATTATTAGTGACGATTTTAGCTCCTCACTAATAGTTTCGTCACTAAAAAGCCCCTTTTTGTAGTGGCATAAGCACTTATATATGCAGTATGGATAGTTTCTCTTAGGCTCTTAAGGATTAGGAGGGCATATATATATAGATTGGATGAAAACTAATCATTTTTTTCTTGTTAAAGCTTTTTTGTTGGACAAATTGATCGACCGCTTACAAGGTCTAATCGACTGCTAACTAATCATCAAAAAGGGATGCTAGACCGTTGAAGGAAGGCAAGAATTCCCAAAATGGTCAACTACCTTCAAGGGTTAGTTAACTACCTATGGCCTCTGTGTAGATTGGTTGACTGCCCCCTAAGGTCGGATGACAGCCCTAGGACAAGGCCAAGGTTTGGTCTAGTATGTTTTCCCATTTTCCAATTTAGGTTCATTAGTGTTATGTCTTATATTTTCTTATGATTTTAAACTTTAAAATACATTACAATTGAGAGAGAAATAATTGAATTAAAGTTTTCAAAAACATCTCTCAATTTTATCTTCAACTTTTCTCCAACTTCAATGGCTTAATTCCTGTAGAAATACAAATTAAGCATAAATTCATTAGTTCATAATAGTTTGTTTTCATCAAAACATGGTTAATGAAATCTTATGGCTAACAATATCATTATTTGTCATATTTTTTTACCATGTTAAAAGAATTTTATGAGGACCATATTGGTATATATATAATTAATTAATGAACTTGTTGATAAATTGAAACTTTGTGCTTAAATATTAAATTCTTTTGTCTTGCCCCTCATACTTCAATTTTGATGATATCAAGTGGGAAGCGATGGGAAAATAGGAACTTATGTATAATTTAAATGATTTATATTTGCTCCAATTTTTTGTGAATGGTTTGTCAACATCAAAAGGGGTAGATTATGATCCCCAAGGTTTCATTAACCTAATTTTGATGATAACAAACTATTATAGACTAATGACTTCGTACTTAAGTTATTTTCTACCGGATTAAAGCCATTGAAGTTGAGATATTAAGAGAAGTTTTGTAGAGACCCAGAAAATATAATATTAAGAATATATAAGAAAAGGATGGAAAATGGCTTAGTGAAGAGAAAACCGATGACGGTTTTCTAAAAAGCTAAGAAAATCGTCGACAGTTATGCGATTTTACCATGGCCTAGTTAAAGGGTAAACGGTGAAAACTGGGCTAGTTAAAGAGAAAATCGGCGACCATTTTCTAGGAACCTAAGAAAACTGTCGACTGTTTTGGCTAGAGACAGAATAATATATAAGGGGCTGCATGTTATGTTTTTATAAAAATTTGAAAACCCTCATCTTCTCTCTCACCAGCTGTGAATCTCTCTCTCTCTCTCTCTCTCTCTCTCTCTCTCTCTCTCTCTCTCTCTCTCTCTCTCTCTCTCTCTCTCTCTCTTCATTTTCTCACTCTGGATTCACCCAATTGATAATCAAACTCCGTATCTACAGCCTAGTGGCGATTCTCTTCAAATTGACCAGAGCAGAATTGTGTTTTGAGAATCCCAAGCACCATCCCAAGCTGAGGGAAGGAATTTGTTTATGATGTTGTTTGGTGTTTTAATTGGTTTAATGGGTATATAGGCCTAGGAATGTGAATATGAGCATAATTCTGGGGAGAATTGATTAATTGGGATTTATGGAATACAGGGTTTTGGTGTGAACACCACAAGCACAGATTTAGGGTTCCTACAGGCGTTTCCCTAGGAAATGAGGTAAGGGTGATAAATAATTAATTATTTGATGTTTCCTTGGTTAAATGGAGTATATGGATCCGAGGAAAATGTGAATGTGATATTATTCTGGGGTTATGTGATTTCAGGATTTTAGAATTTTGAATGCCGCAAGCATAAGTATAGTGTATTTGCAGGCCTCTCGATAATCAAGTAAGGGGAATAAAATGAGCCAATTAATTTTTGGCAATTCTAATAATTAAAGTATAACATGTGTTTAATGGGTTTTGAATTTTACAATTGTGGTATATTTGTGAAAATTCTGAAATTTAGCATAATATGTATTATTTTACAATTAATATTCGTGAATTCTATTAATTAAAGTATAATATGTATTATTTTCATATAGCAGGAAAATACAGTTTTACCCATACAGAATATAGTATAATTGTTTCATTAAAATTGTGTGACATGAGAAATATCAGATATAGTACAGAGATTTAATATAGAATTTTATATAGCCTTTATATTACCATGATTATATACAACTTTTATAGAACCATTATTATACATAGCTTTTACAGAACTATGATTATACACAACTTTTACAGAACCATGTTATATAGTTATTACAGAGCAATTATTTACACTTATCGCAGAATCATGGTATTACAGTTTATTATAGAATCATAGTAAAACAGTAATATACAGACATAGTATTATATAGTATCAAATCCCTGATGGACCAGTATAGATTACAGAACATGGTACCATAGCTAACATAGTATAGAATGCAACCACACATCTCTGATAAAGTGTGTAATGGAACAATCGATTGTGCCTAAAGGAGAGAGGCAAGCTCCCTAACAGACGGTCCAGGTTGAGGAGGCCAATCGTACTACAGAGGTTATAGTTTGACTTAGCCTAATAGGTCAGCCAGTGTTAAGTCCCACCTTTGGGCCGCACAATTTAAGCATGCGGGGTTAATTCATCCATCCAGTTATCCATATAGGGAAGCTTTCACAGTTATATAGATATATATATGTATATAGTTTTACAGAGAATGGGAACTACCTATTATAGTTATAAGTATGTTCAAATAGAAAGTTTATTTTAAAAGGCCTACGTCTGAGTTATAATTTGTTTTACATTTAAATGTTATCACAGTTATAGTTAAATTAATAATTATGTTATTCATGCGAAACTCAATTTCCACACACTGGTTGTAATTTATTCCGTCTTACTGAGAGGTGTCTCACCCCAACATTCCAAACATTTCAGGTGATCCAGATAGGTGTGCAAAGCGTGCTCCAAGATAGAGAGGATTTTTTTATTGCCCTAGTTGCATGTTAAGTTTTGAGTTAGGAGTTGTATTTTTGGGTATGCCCCTAGGGCATTGTGTTTATTTTGAGAGATGCATATGTATATTTTGGGAAATACTGGAACTCTGATATTGTAAATAAGGTTAATGTATTTTTATGTTTTCCGTTGCTTAGGTGGTATATTTTGAGAACAGGTATCCTCAATACTACTTTGGGTCCGAGATGTATAGTGAATAGTATTATGGGTATCAAAGTAATAGCATATATCTATATATATAAATGATAGTAATTTTGAGTTCATTACAAGTTTGGTATCAAAGCCTAGGTTGCTAGGTTCTGTAGACTTTAGTACATAGTGGAAAACAATACCAAAGTATATGAATGGATTTTGATGAGGATAGGTAAAGGATGGACTGGGATTTTGGTAAAGTCAATGTGAGGGACTAAGGTTAGAATTTAGGGTTTTGTCTCGCAGTTTGGAGGCAGGAACTTTGGGGTGGTTTCTGTGTTTTTCTTGGGGTGACAATTTCAAGAAAATTATGGTAACTATTGTCGGTTTCTATTTCTGAATGGTAGGACTAAACCTTAAATTAGTAGATAGATGGTATGAGGATATCTTAGTTAGATTAACGTAATAGTTGTGTTATGTAGTTAAGATTCTCATATTATTTTCGTGCTATTGCAGGATGGATCCTAGAAATAGCAATGCACACGTTGGTGGTAGTAGCCATGCAGGGCCTTCCAGTATGGGTGGCAATAACTCTGACCAGGTGTTGCACAGTGTGGCACAACAAGCTATGACAGAAATTACCCAAAACAGTAGAGAACAGGGTTATCCATTAGATGATCAGGGTTGTACGATCCAGCAGTTCACTAACCTGAGTCCTCCAACGTTCTTGGGGGGAACCAACCCTGTAGTTACTGAAAACTGGATGCAAAAAATTAAGAAAACAGTGACGGTGTTGCACTACACTGATGAACAGAGGGTCCTCTTTACTACATATAAGTTGATGGGTGAGGCTGAAAGATGGTGGACAACCGTGAAGTTGTTAGAGGAACAAAGACATGTACTAGTAGTCATGACTTGGAGCCAATTCAAGGAGATATTCTTTGACCGATATTTCCCTACCACTATTAAAGAAACCAAGGTAGAGGAATTCTTAAATCTGACGCACCTGACAGTTCAGCAATATGCGGCGAAATTTATTGAGCTATCGTGTTTTGCTTCGTATATTGTTCCAGAAGAGGCTAAGAAGGAAAGGAAGTTTGAGAGGGGTTTGAGGTAGGAAATCTATGAACAGGTGGCCATTTTCAAAGTCCAAGATTTCTCAGAATTGGTTGACAGAGCTGCTATAGCATAGGCAGGCAGACAGAGGGGTACTGGGATATAGAGCCAGAGAAAAAGGCCCACGCCTCCTGGGTTTTAGGAAGGTACTAGTCGGAGCCCATGGAGAGGAGATTGGTATGGAAGAGGACAGAGGAAAATTACGAGAAACCATGGATATCAGGGTGAGCAAACTGGTCCTATCTGCCCTAGATATGGCAAGAGGCACATGGGAGATTGTTGGGTAGGAGAGAATGTCTGTTATCGGTGTGGATGGCCAAGACATATTGCAAGCAACTGCCGAGCTCAGCCAACAAATTTACTAGTTCCTAGACCATTCCAAGGAAATAATCAGGCACCCAAAGGAGGCCAAAAGAGGAACACAGCCCTAGTGAGAGTCTATGTGATGACACCAGGAGACGCTCTGAGGTTGCAGGCGATGTCGTGACAGGTGCTATTACTGTTTTATCATATAAAGTTGTTGTTTTATTTGACTCAGAGGCGACACATTCTTTTGTGTCTATGGGCTATGTCAAATTACATGGGATAGAAAGCCAGCTGTTAGATACCGAGCTATAAGTAGCTACATCAACAAGGTCAGTAGTGAGGTGTCGAAAGGTACTTAGAGACTATCCAGTAAGCATTCAGGGAAGAGTATTACTCATTGATCTTGTGGTATTAGATATGTAGGAATTTGACATGATTTTGGGTATGGACTGGCTAGAGGCTAACTATGCCAGTATTGATTGTCATCAAAAAGAGGTGGTATTTAGGCCTCTTGAAGAGTAGGAATTCAGATTCATGGGGTTTTATGTGCATGCCCCACCATAGTTGGTGTCAGCTATTCAAGCAAGGAGACTACTCCAAGATGGTTGCTAAGGATACATAGTGTGTATAAAGGAAGTGCCATAAGGAGAAATGAAACTTGCTGATATTACAGTAGTCACAAAATTTTCAAATGTTTTTCTATAAGATTTACCTAGTTTACTACTGGATCGTGAAATTGAGTATGCTATCGAATTACTTCTAGGATCAGCACTGATTTCTAAAACACCCTACAAAATGGCTCCAGCTGAACTAAAAGAACTGAAGGACCAATTGCAAGAACTGTTAGACAAAGGGTTTATCAGGCCTAGTGTGTCGCCCTGGGGAGCGCCAGTTTTATTTGTAAAGAAGAAAGATGGGATGATGAGGATGTGTATAGACTACAAAGAGATAAACATAGTGATAGTAAAGAACAAGTATCCTCTTCCCCATATTGATAACTTATTTAACCAGCTCTAGGGAACCCGGGTCTATTCTAAGATTGATCTTCGATTGGGATACCATCAAGAAAAAATTAAAGCAGAGGATGTTCCGAAGACAGCTTTCTGAACCAAGTATGGCCACTACGAGTTTTTGGTTATGCCTTTTGAATTGACTAATGCACCAGTAGTATTTATGCACCTAATGAACAGAGTATTCCACCAGTATTTGGACCAGTTTGTTATTGTTTTCACTAATGATATTCTGGTCTAGTTTTGAGGAGCACAAAGATCATCTGAGGATGGTGCTACAAGTGTTAAGAGAAAAGAAGTTGTACACTAAGTTTAAGAAATGTGAATTCTAGCTAAGGGAAGTTACATTCCTTGGACATGTGATATCCGAGGATGGTATTTCAGTAGATACAAGCAAGATAGAAGCGGTGGTGAATTGGACAAGACCGAGAAATCTTTAGAAGATCCAAATTTTCTTAGGTCTGGCGGGATACTACCAGCGGTTTGTAGAGGGTTTTCCCAGATTATCAGACCCTCTAACTCGGCTCATGAGGAAAAGTGTGAAGTTAGAGTGGACCGATGAATGTGAGTAGAGCTTTTAGGAGTTGAAGAAGCAACTCGTCATCGCACCATTTTTTACCATTCCATCAAGGGATGGAGATTATGTGATCTACAATGACGCGTCTCTAAGAGGACTTGGGTGTGTATTGATGCAACAAGGAAAGGTTGTGGCATACGCTTCTTGACAATTCAAGGAATATGGAAAGAACTACTCGATGCATGATTTAGAGTTGCCTGTAGTGGTGTATGCCTTAAAGATCTGGAGGCATTATCTGTACGTTGGGAAATGTGAGATCTTTACAGATCATAAGAGTTTGAAATATTTCTTCACACAGAAAGAGTTGAATATGAGGCAGAGGAGATGATTGGTGTTAATTAAAGATTACGATTATACCATCAGTTACCACCCAGGGGGAGCAAATATGGTAGCTGATGCCTTGAGTCAAAAATCAGGGAATACCTCTATGTCAGCAGTGGTGATGCAGCATCAGATTGGAATGGATTTGGAAAGGCTTGGGGTAGAGCTAGTAGAGGGAGATCACCAAACATTTATTACTGGTTTGGTACTTCAGCCAACTTTGTTAGAGAAAATTAAAACTACTCAAATGCAAGATGCGAAAGTAGTAAAGATCAGAGATAAAGTACATAGTGGATAGGGAGCTAATTTTACTATTTTAGATGATGATGCTCTGAGGTTGGGTACCATACTATGCATACCTGCAAATCCTGAAATTAAAAGAACCATCTGGGAGGAGGCACATCAATCCTTGTATACAATGCACCCAAGAAGCACTAAAATGTACAAGGATCTTCAAGAATCCTTTTAGTGGAGCAATATGAAGAAAGAGATAGCTAAGTACGTAAAGTAGTGTTTGACATGTCAGCAGGTAAAAGCTGAGCACCAGAGATCAGCGGGAAAATTACAGCCACTCCACATTACTGAGTGAAAGTGGGAACATATTTTTATAGATTTTGTTACAGGATTGCTGCCAGCACTTCATGGTCAGGATGTTATTTGGGTAGTCGTAGATCGGTTGACAAAGACTGCTCACTTTCTTCCCATCAGAGTTGGCTACTCCATGAGTAGGTTGGAAAAGATATATATACAAGAGATAGTAAGACTACATGGAGTGTTGGTGTCCATCATCTTTGATCGAGACCCATGGTTCACATCGCAGTTTTGAAAAAGTTTACAAAGAGCCATGGGTACACAGCTGACATTTAGTACGGCGTTTCATGTTCAGACCGATGGACAGATGGAGAGGATGATTTAAATACTGGAAGATATGTTGTGAGCCTGTATATTAGATTTTGGTGGTAGGTGGATCTAGTACATGCCACTAGTTGAATTTGCTTATAATAACAGCTATCAGGCTACCATTGGAATGCCACCATATAAGGCATTATATGGCAGGAGATGCCAATCCCCGTTATATTGGGATGAAATTGGTGAGAGATAGATTTTGGGGCAGGAATTGGTTCAGCAAATTTCAGAGAAAATCAAACTTATCAGAGATAAAATTCGAACAGCTTAGAGTCAGCAGAAAAGTTATGCAAATACTCGCCAGCAGGAGTTGGAATTTGGTGCAGGAGATTATGTATTTTTTAAAATTGCACCGATGAAAGCGGTGATGAGGTTCGGGAGAAAGGGTAAGCGGAGCCCCAGGTATGTTGGGTAATTTGAGATACTTGAAAGAGTGGATCTAGTTGCCTACAAGTTAGCCTTACGACCAGTTCTATCTAGAATTCATGACGTATTTCATGTATCCATGTTAAGAACATACGTCTCAGATCTCTCTCACATGATTAGTTATAAGGCACTAGAACTTGGTGATGCCTTGTCTTATGAAGAAGTTCCTATACAGATTCTAGATTGAAAGGAACAGGAGCTATGCACAATGAAAATTCCACTGGTAAAAATATTATGGTACAACCATGCAGTCTAGGAGCCTTCGTAGGAATTAGAGGAATAGATGTGCCAGCATTATCCACATCCGTTCAGTGGAGATCAGAGATGAGATGTTAAGAATAAAATAAATAACATTGTATGTATTTCTTTGACTTGTATAGTATAGGGTACGATAGTTAGTGTTTTTGGTTTAGGTTATAAATGGTTTTTGGAGAATTTTCTCTTTCTTTGAATAATTGTAATCTCCCTAAACTCTTTCTTGTAACCACTATATTCCTCCACCATAAGTGAGGGTAATAAAAAAATTGCAGCGATTTTTCCTTAGAGATTGGTATATAACATAGATAGCAAATTTCAAGGACGAAATTTTATAAGGAGAGGAGAATGTAGAGATCCGGAAAAAATAATATTAAGAATATATAAGAAAAGGATGGAAAATGACTTGGTGAAGAGAAAATCGGCAACAGTTTTCTAAAGAGCTAAGAAAATCGTCGACAGTTATGTTATTTTACCACGGCCTAGTTAAAGGGTAAACGGTAAAAACTGGGCTAGTTAAAGAGAAAATCGGCAACGGTTTTCTAGGAACCTAAAAAAACCATTGACAGTTTTGGCCAGAGGAAAAATAATATATAAGGGGTTGCATGTTATATTTTTATAAAAAATATCAAAACCCTCATCTTCTCTCTCATCAGCTGCAAATCTCTCTCTCTCTCTCTCTCCCTCTCCCTCTCTCTCTTCATTTTCTCACTCTAAATTCGCCCAATCGACGATTAGACTTCATATCTACAGCCTAGTGGCGATTCTCTTCAAATTGACCGAAGCATAATTATGCTTTGAGAATCCCAGGCACCATCCCAAACTGAGGTAAGGAAGTTGTTTATGATGTTATTTGGTTTTTTAATTGGTTTAATGGGTATATAGGCCTAGGAATGTAAATATGAGCATAATTCTAGGGTGAATTGATTAATTGGGATTTATTGAATATAGGGTTTTGGTGTGAACACTGTAGGCGCGGGATTAGGGTTCCTGCGGGCGTTTCCTTAGGAAATAAGGTAAGGGTGATGAATAATTAATTATTTGATGTTTCATTGGTTAAATGGATTATATGGATCCGAGGAAAATGTGATTGTGATATTATTCTGGGGTTATATGATTTCAGGATTTTAGAGTTCCGAACGCCACGGGCGTAAGTATAGTGTATTTGCAAGCCTCTCGATAATCAAGTAAGAGAAATAAGTTACACCAGCTAATTTTCGAGAATTCTATTAATTAAAGTATAACTTGTGTTTATGGGTTTTAAATTTTACAGCTATGGTATATTTGTGAAAATTCTGAAATTTGGCTTACAGGAAAATTTCACAAAAAATATGTATTATTTTCACACAGCAAGAAAATACAGTTTTACCCGTATAGAATATAGTATAATAGTTTCATTAAAATTGTGTGGCATGAGAAATATCAGATTTAGTATAGAGATTTAATATAGAATTTTATACAGCCTTTATAGTACCATGATTATATACAACTTTTACAGAACCATGACTGTAACGACCTCAATTTTCTTAACATAGAATGTAATATAATGAATGGAAAATTCAACCCGAACTCGTGGGTAATGGGGACACCTGACAATCATAACGGAAACCTAAGCAGCAGAAATTATAAAATTTAAATCATCCATCCATCAAGCATAATACCAGAGTTTACTACAATCATCATGATACTATATTTATATACATCCCCCAAAATATCAAAATAACTCTAGGATCAAACACAAAATACTCCTGACCCTAGTACAAAATCTTACCCTCCTAACGGGGTAATATCACTGACTCCATGGCGGTTACGACCCGCCGGTCACTCAAGGTCTCCTAAAAAATTAATTAATGTTGGGGGTGAGACACATCTGAGTAAGGGAAAATAAACTAAATACAGTTGTGTGGCAACATGAATATTTAGTGTAATTATACATATACCGTACATTTCATAAATCGGAAAACATTCATCATATCATACGGAATAATCATACATTTTCATATATGCTAATAACTCGTAACGTACATAAACATCTGCTATAACTGTAATACTTAAAATTTACCCAGGATGAATAACTAGCTAATGTCATGTATTATCCCCTATGACAGGTTGTGCAGCCCAAAGGCGGGACCCGACAATGGCTGGCCAACAACTACCGAGTCAAATATGTCTGTAAGTACGATGAGCCCGCCATACCCTGGTCCGGACTTCCAGGTGGACGTCCACACTCTACTGAAAGTCACATCGACTATCCATCTCCCATCCCCTCGTGGGATGGTTAGCACTAATCTGACGTAGATATTTGATCTACATATAGCTACGGTACCAAGCTCCTGAACTGAACTAAACTAACATTCAGGTTCTAATAACATATAGTAAATGATAATATAACATTTTTTATAATTTCATAAGTACGGCCTTGTGCCGAAATCATACATAAATACGGTCTTGCGTCGATAACATAAATACGGCCTCGTGCCGATAACATAAATACGGCCTCGCACTGAAATCATAAATACGGCCTCATGCCTAAAACATAGATATGGCCTTGTGCCGAAATCGTTTCAGGTATATACATTCTGAAAATAAATTGTTTATCGTATATTCATCAAAATCATCATAACATAACTCATTTTTCATAATACCTGAAAACATGCTTTGCTCGTAAAATATTTCATATCATAATACATTTTACGTAAAATAATATTCATGCCACACATGTGCTGTTTAAAGCCATACTTTATATTCTAAAATCATGTTTTTCTGACATCTCATACATACATATACATTTTAACATTATAGCAGTATTTTCCCAATCATACATTTCATTCGTAATAAACAAATATAACAAATGCTTTTCTTAAAATAGATTTACTCATAATTAATAATAATTTGTAAGGAAAATAACTGCTTTAGTTTATTCCCTTACCTGACTACTGAGAAAGCCCCTAAAATATTTTGATCTAACCCCCGTAGGATTTCCTGATAATTACCCTGAAACTGAAAATTCCTAGTATTAAACTTCCATATTTTCGCGTGTGTATCATTTCCTATAACTACTACAAGACCAAATTTGGCTTAAAAAGCCTTACCTCAACTCAAGGATGATTTCCAACTTGCTTTCACCAACGATCTGCTCCGGAAGATTTGGAGAGAACTTCCCCAGGAGCGTCGTGGTGACTTCGAATCATCGATCCGGCGTAAAAATGGCCCAAAAACAAAGAGAGAGAAAAAGCCGAAGGGGAGAGAGAGAGAGAGAGAGAGAGCGAAGTTAGCTTAACAATGAAGTTAAAAATCTAATTTTTCCATATTTATTAAACTGAATTTGTCGACAAGCCACATCCTTCGTCGATGAATTCTTTATTAATTTTGTTGTCAAAATTCAGTCTTTGTCGATGAAATTTAGTCGGCTCAAAACGCCTCTCGGTATTTCTTCGTCGACGAATTCTCTTAAGCCCTTGTCGACAAAATTCTTGTGTTCGTCGACGAGTCCCCTAGAATTTTTCTTTTCCTCTTTATTATTTAAATTCTATTTCTATTCGAGTTGTCACATTCTCCCCTCCTTATAAAATTTCGTCCTTGAAATTTACTATTCACATAGTTTATCATCCCTTAAGCAAAATGGTCTACTTACTTTATTACTTACCCTCACTTGTGGCGGAAGAATACCATGGTTACACTCAAGTCCTGGGAGATTACATATACCAAAAGAAAATTTTCCCCCCAGACTAAAATACCTCTTACTACTAAACATTACATGCACCTACAAAAGAAAACTACATATTTATTCACATTTTCTAATTACATTTAAATTTCCTGGAACAATTGCGAGTATTTCTTTCTAATCCGTTCCTCGAGCTCCCAAGAAGCCTCTTCTATCGCATGATTCCTCCATAGAACTTTTACCAGAGGAATCTTCTTACTACGTAGTTCTTGTTCTCTCATGTCCAGAATCTGCATTAGTACCTCCTCATACATTAGCGTATCACTGACCTCTAACTCACCATAACTGATAATATGAGAAGGATCTGGGACGTATTTCCTCAACATAGATACGTGGAATACGTCATGTATTCTGGATAGTGGTGGTGGTAGAGCTAGCATGAAAGCCACTGACCCCACTTTCTCTAAAATCTCAAACGGACCGATAAACCTAGGACTAAGTTTGCCCTTTCTACCAAACCTCATAACTCCTTTCAATGGAGTTATATTCAACAATACGCGATCACCCACATCAAGCTTTAAATTCCTGTGGTGATTGACAGCATAACTCTTCTATCGGCTTTGAGCTGCACCGATTCTTTCCCTGATAAGTCGTACTTTATCGTACGCCTGCTATACCAGCTCTGGTCCCACAACTCGCCGCTTACCTGTCTCATCCCAATACAAAGGAGATCGACATATCCTACCGTATAGTGCCTCAAACGGTGCCATGCCAATACTGGACTAATACCTGTTATTGTACGTGAACTCCACCAATGGCATGAACTAAGTCCAACTACACCCAAAATCTAATACACATACACAGAGCATATCTTCTAGTGTCTGTATCATCCTCTCAGTATGTCCGTCTGATTGAGGATGGAATGTCATGCTAAACGATAACTGAGACCCCAGAGCCTCCTGCAAGCTCCTCCAAAATCGTGACGTGAATTGCTGGTCTTGATATGACACAATAGATATAGGAATCCCATGAGAAAGAACTATCTCCTAAATGTAAATGTCCGCTAAACGGCTGAGGGAATAGATGATCTTGATAGGGAGAAAATGGGCAGACTTAGTCAACCGATCTACTATCACCCAAATCGCATTCTGACCATGCAATGTCGACGGCAGCCCTGAAACAAAGTCCATGGAAATATGATTCCACTTCCACTCTGGGATAAATAATGGCTGCAACTAGCCTGCCGGCCTCTAGTACTCAGCTTTTACCTGCTGGCATGTCAAACACTGGGCTACATACTCGGCAATTTCTCTCTTCATACCACTCCACCAGTAAAACTCTCGCAGATCCCTATACATCTTCGTACTACCGAGATGAATCGTATACAAGGATCTGTGAGCCTCATTTAAAATAGTCCTCTTAATGTCAACATCAGCAGGAACACACAGTGTGGTACGGAATCGCAAAGCTCCGTCATCTAAAATGCCAAATTCCTCTCCCTATTCACTCTGCACCCTGTCCATCACCTCTACTAACTCTGGATCTTCCTTCTGGGTAGCTTTAATTCTTTCCTGCAGAGTAAGTTGTACCACTAAGCTGGCAATACATACTGGGGTATTACCCTCTACCAACTCTATACCGAGTCTCTCCAGATCCATCATGATCAGACGCTAGATCTCCATAGCTGCGAACACTGGACTTGCAGTCTTCCTCAACGCATCAGTTACCACGTTTGCTTTCCCTGGGTGGTAACTGATCGTACAATAAAAATCTTTAATCAACTCTAACCACCTTCTCTATCTCATATTCAATTCCTTCTAGGTGAAGAAATACTTCAAACTCTTATGGTCAGAGAAAATCTCGCACTACTTGCCGTACAAGTAATGCCTCCAAATTTTCAGTACGTGTACTACTGCAGCCAACTCAAGATCGTGGGTAGGGTAGTTCTTTTCGTACTCTTTCAACTGTCTACACGTATACGCCACTACCCTGCCATGCTGCATCAATACACAGCCAAGACCCTTTAAGGACGCATCACTGTAAATAGTGAACCCCTCACCCCCATACGGGATGATCAGTACTGGCGTTGTGACTAGCTTCTGCTTCAGTTCCTGAAAACTATGCTCACAGTTATCGTTCCACTCAAATCTGGCATTCTTCTTTGTCAGTCGTGTCAGAGGCCTTGATAAAGCTGAGAATCCCTCAACGAAACGACGGTAATAACTGGCTAACCCCAAGAAACTCCTGATCTCCTGGACGTTCCTCGGTCTAGCCCAATTCACTACCACCTCAATTTTGCTAGGATCTACAGAAATTTCGTCTCCTGAAATGACATGCCCCAAAAACATAACTTTCTTGAGTCAGAAGTCACATTTGCTGAACTTGGCATACAGCTTCTTCTCTCTAAGCATCTGCAAAACTTGCCTCAAGTGTATCTCGTGCTCCTCATAGCTCCTCGAATAGACCAGTACATCATCAATAAAAACAACCACAAACTAATCTAAATATGGATGAAAAATCCTATTCATCAAATCCATAAATATCGCAGGAGAATTCGTCAGATCAAATGGCATAACCAGAAACTCATAATGCCCATATCTGGTCCTAAAAGTCGTCTTCGATACATCTTTCGCTTTCACCTTAACTTGTTGATGGTAACCTGACCTGAGATCAATTTTGGAATACACCCGTGTACCCTGGAGCTGGTCAAACAAATCATCGATACGGGGTAGAGGATACTTATTCTTGATTCTCACTTTATTATTCTCTCTGTAATCTATGCACATCCTCATAGTCCCGTCCTTCTTCTTCAGAAATAGCACTGGAGCTACCCACGGAGATACACTAGGTCATATGAAACCCTTATCAAGCAAATCTTGCAACTGGTCTTTCAGTTCCGCCAACTCTGCCAGCGCCATTCTGTACGGTGCTTTAGAAATAGGCGTTGTACCTAGAAGTAGATCAATGGGAAAATCTACTTCACGACCAGGCGGCAAACTTGGTAATTCATCTAGGAACACGTATGTAAATTCTTTCACCACAGGTGTATTAATAAGTTTCAATTCATTTTCTGACATTTCTTTCACAAAAGCCACGAATCCCAGACAACCATTTTGGAGCAGTCTCTTCGCCTGAACAGCTGAGACCATCTGAGGTAAGGATTGCACTCGTGACTCTATAAATCTAAATTATAGTTTCCCTAGATGTCTGAATATCACTTCCCTTGCACGACAATCTATAATAACAGAATTAGCTGCTAGCCAATCCATGCCAAAGATGATGTCAAATCCGTGCATATCCAGCACCACCAAATCAGCAGATAAAATTCTCCCCTAAACATCAACTAGGCAACCACGGAGCATCCTACTACATCTCATCGCTGACCCGATCAGTGTAGCCACTAATAGTTCAACATCTAATGATTGCGTTTCCGCCCCACATAATTTAACACACCACAAGGACACAAACGAGTGTGTGGCACCAGAATCAAAAAGTGCAATAACTTTAAATGAAAACATACTAATAGTACCTGTCAGCACATTACCGGCAGCCTCAGCATACCCAGGCGTCAAAGCAAAAACCCTAGCTGGGGCCATATTCCTCTACTGGCCTCCTCATGGCACCTGGTAACCTCCTTGTGCAGGTCTAGGAGTAGGACCAGTACTAATCTGCATCAGACACTCCCTCATCATATGTCTCAGCTCCCCGCACCTGTCGCAAACACCTCGCCCAACACGACACTCTCCCAAGTGTCTCTTCCCCCAAGATGGGCAAGCTGGAGATGGTTGTACACCCTGGAAACCGTAATTCCCGGTCTCTTATCTCTAGTCTCGATAATAGCCACCTCTCTTCCATGAACCACGTCCAACCCCCTGCTGGGAACCAGAATGTATGGATCTCTTCTTCTGCCTCTGCTCTTCAGCCTCCAATCGCTCACCAACCTCTGCTATAGTGGCTCTATCCACTAGCTCAGCAAAATCATGCAACTTCAGAATCGATACCTACTTGTATATTTCTCTCCTCAAGCCTCTTTCAAATTATCGTACCTTCTTCGCCTCATCTGGAATGATGTACGGGGCGAAGCGAGATAGTTCGATGAACCTCGCCGCGTACTGCTGCACTAATAGCTGTCCCTACTTCAGATTCAGGATCTCCTTAATCTTAGCCTCCCTAGACGAAGATGGAAAATACTTGTCGAAGAATATTTCTTTAAATCGCTCCCACGTCATCTCCACAGGTATAGTCCTATGCTGCTCTAAGATTCTCACTGCTAACCACCATCTCTCGGCCTACCCAGTCAGTCTATAGGTGGCAAACAGCACCTTCTGCTCCTCTGAACACTGTGGCACTGCAAATATTTTCTCTATCTCCTGCACCCAGTTTTCAGCAACTGCAGGATCTATCCCTCCTAAGAACGCCAGAGGACTCATCTTAATAAACTTCTTGATCGAACAACCGTGGCCTGCCAATGGACCACTCGGTTCCCTTGAACTCCTGGCAATTTCTACCATAACCTGCTGTGCCACGCTACGTAGGACGGCATTTGAATCACTACCCGCAGCGCTTGAGAGTCCAGCACCCTCACTCCCACTAGCGTGGACACTATTGCCACCAAGGTCCATCCTGAAAAACATGTAACTTAACTCAAAACCTCCTTTTTTATACGTATTACTCAACTCATATAGTATATTCTCCTAATTAATTCGTCACTCCTGATCTCAATTCAAGGTTCAATCCTACAACCTAGATACCCAACCCGACGATAGTTTACAATGACTTTCCTAAAATCGTCACCCCAAGAAAATCACACAAACCACCACGGAAGTCAAATCCCCTTATCCTATACTCTGGTATTATTACTGTTGCACTTTAGAGTCTACAGAACCTAGTATCCTAGGCTCTGATACCAAATGTAACGATCTCAATTTTCTTAACATAGAATGTAATATAATGAATGGAAAAGTCAACCCGAACCCGTGGGTAACGGGGACACCTGTCAATCACAGCGGAAACCTAAGCAGCAGCAATCATAAAATTTAAATCATCCATTCATCAAGCATAATACCAGAGTTTACTACAATCATCATGATACTGTATTTATATACATCCCCCAAAATATCAAAATAACTCTAGGATCAAACACAAAATACTCCTGATCCTAGTACAAAATCTTACCCTCCTAACGGGGTAATATCACTGACTCCACGGCGGTTACGACCCGCCGGTCACTCAGGGTCTCCTAAAAAATTAATTAATGTTGGGGGTGAAACACATCTCAGTAAGGGAAAATAAAATAAATACAGCTGTGTGACTGTAGACACCCTATTTTTGCCCTAGCCAAATAGAACACTGGGTCCCCTCTTATTTTATTATTATTATTATTATTATTATTATTATTATTATTATTATTATTATTTTCCTATATTATTAGTACTTTACTATTATTTTTGCTAGTATTTTTATTATCATTATTATTTTTATTTTTATTTTTATTTTTATTTTTATTATTATTACTAGTACTCTTATTATCTTTATTTTATTTTTACTTTACTATAATTATTTTTGTTTTCCATTTATTTTATTGTTATTATTTTTGATATATTATTATTATTATTATTATTATTATTATTATTATTATTACTTTTTGTATTATTACTTTATTTTTATTAGTATTGTTATTATTATTATTATTATTATTATTATTATTATTTTACTAATAATATCTTTATTATTTTTATTTTTACCATAATTATTTGTTATTATTTAATATTAATAGTAATATTATTATTATTATTATTATTATTATTATTATTATTATTATTATTATTATTATTATTATTATTATTATTTGTATTATTTTGTTATTGTTCATTACTAGTATTATAATTAGTGTTGCTTTACTATTATTTTGGGTATATTTTCTTCATTTATTATTATTATTATTATTGCTATTATTATTGTTATTTATTTATTTTATTATTATTATTATTATTATTATTATTATTATTACTATTATTATTATTTTTTTCCTATATTATTATTTATACCTTATTATCACTATTATTTTGCTATTATCATTATTATTATTATTATTATTATTAGTAATACTATTATTATTATTATTGTAATTAGTATTATCATTATAAAAAGAAGAAAAGAAAAAGGAAAGTTCATTAGGGTTTTCGGGGGAATGCCTATTTAAAGGCATGTTCATGGGGTGAAGTTGGGGGGGGGGGGGGGGGGGCAGCGCAGGAGGCCAAAAAGAAAAACAAACCAAAAAAAAACCTCACTGTCTCTCGCTCTCTCCGGCAAGTCTCCTTGGCGCGCTGCACACACTCCGGGAGGGAGACACACAGCCTGGTTCCCTCAATTCTCTTCATCTCCTTCACGCACAAGTAGCAGGGAACCCACACGACCAGAACCCCACCAGCACAGCAGTCCCCAGCAGGCCTCTCGGCCACTCTCTGCAACACTCCACTGCCGTGAGCAACCACCACACCAACCGACCTCAGCCACGCTCCGGCAGAGCCTCACGATCTCTCCCCAGCAGACCACTCACCTAACCTCCCTCATCCCTCTCCATTGGCCGCAGCCCACATCCACCGCAGCCTGAACATCAACCCACGGCAGCGTCTCCACTAGCTCGATCTCCGGCAGCACCTTAGCTCCCCTCCTGCAGTCACAGAACCCTCTGCTACACAGCAACCCGAACCACCCAGTCCTCTCTGCTCCAGATTTCTGGCCATCACCATCTCAAGTGCCGGCTGTACCCCCCTCCTCTGTAAGTACCCGCTGCCATCTCCTGTACACACACACGCACAGAACACACACACACAGAACACGCACTCACAGTCACACACATGCCCGTGTATATATCCTTTTTGGAGTTGTTTGGGGTTTTATCATATAAAGATTATTTTTTTTTTTTATTTTTTTTTTTTTACGTTTAATTGGTATTTTATATATGTGTATATCTAACATTAATTGACTTTTTGCAGGATTTTTCTAACTGTGGCAGAAATTTTAATTCAGGTTTCATATATATAGTTGACGTTGATTTATTTATTTATTTATTATGTTTTGCAGGGTTCGTTTTCATCATAGTATTCATTTAGGTTCGAATTTTTATTGTTTATATTAATGCATGTTAAGTAATGAATATTGTTGTCTTTTAATGTGACAATATGATATTTATGTCTTTTTTTTGCAGGATTTAAGTTCATTCTTCTTAGGATCGTATGCTAATTTTTGTGATTATGCACATTTTAGAATGTAATATATTCATTATTTCTTAACCTTTCATTAGTTCCCATGTTTTACTTCTAAACTTGGTTTATTTCCTTTATTAGTTATTTCCTTATTTGTGTAGTGGTGTTTATAGGATATTGGTGTACCGCTTGGAGAGTTATTATCACTACTTTTTACTTATGGTGCAATTTTCATTATTGTGTGATGTTTTGGATATTTTGTTCGTTGTCATGTTCATATCATTCCTATGTTCATTTTATATATATTGTGGTATTTATAGGTATTACTATGTTCATATATTATTATTTTTATCTTTAGGCATAGTTTATTAGGTTTATCTTTATCATTATGTTTACATTACTCTTATGGTGGTATTTATATTTTAGTCTACAAGTATTAGTTTATTATTATGGCATTGTAGTATTATTATTAGTTCATATGGTATTTCAGTATTTAAGTTCATATTATATGTTTATTGTTATTATTATGAATTATATGGTATTATTATTATATTTAGTATCACGTATTAGGGTTTTTTTTTTAAGTATTTTAACATATAGAATATAACTTAATATAATATCTGTAGGATGTTTAGCATTACCTATTAAGATAGTTTTAGTATTCTCAATATATAAGGTATTACTTTTTGGATAGACTCTTTAGTATTGTAATATATATGATATTTTATTACATATTTTGACATTTGTAATATTTTAAATAGTTGCTGATTATCCTATTATCATATATCAAAACCTCCCAACCAGTATTTTAATACTTAGAAAAAAAAAACCCTAGAAAATCTTCAAAATTTGGGAGTGTATTTTGTAAATTATTTTCAATTTTATCCCTATGATTTAATTGCGGGGGGTATTAGCCTTCGGGCTTCACGTACCTTAAGCTCTGAGGGAATGTATATGTATATATTGTATTTATTTATTTATTTTTTTACGTGTATTTATAAATTCATAAAAAGGAGTAATCAAAAGACTTATTAGATTAACTTAGGGATAATTTCAAATTAATTAGGTACCGTTCGTAAGAACGGGCGCGTAGGGGGTGCTTGTACCTTCCCCTCGCGTAACCGAACTCCCGAGCCTAACTCTGGTAACATAGACCCACTCTACCCCTAACGGGGTAGTAACCATGTGTTCTAACCACACTAAAAGGTTAGTGGCGACTCCGACATTCAATATTTTCCTTGAAATTAATAAATTGATTTTAATTTCGCCGCCCGGGGCACACGCGCTCTCGGGACGTCGCGACAGTGACAACATGAATATTTAGTGTAATTATACATATACCGGACATTTCATAAATCGGAGAACATTCATCATATCATATGGAATAATCATACATTTTTATATTTTCTAATAACTCATAACGTACATAAACATTTGCTATAATTGTAGTACTGAAAATATACTCAGGATGAATAGCTAGCTAATATCATGTATTACCCCCCATGACGGGTTGTGCAGCTCGAAGGTGGGACCTGACAATGGCTAGCCGACCACTACCGAGTCAAATATGTTTGTAAGTACGATGAGCCCGCCACACTCTGGTCCGGACTGCCAGGTGGACGTCCATACTCTACTGAAAGTCACATCCACTATCCATCTCCCATCCCCTCGTGGGATGGTTAGCACTAATCTGACGTAGATATCTAATCTACATATAGCTATGGTACCGAGCTCCTGAATTGAACTAAACTAACATCCGGATTCTAATAACATATAGAAAATAATAATATAACATTTTTCATAATTTCATAAGTACGGCCTTGTGCCAAAATCATACATAAATATGGTCTCGCGCCGATAACATAAATACGGCCTCGTGCCAATAACATAAATACGGTCTCGTGCTGATTACATAAATACGGCCTCGCGCTAAAATCATAAATACCACCTCGTGCCGAAAACATAGATACGGCTTCATGCGAAAATCATACATAAATACGGTCTCACGCCGAAAACATAGATATGACCTCATGCCGAAATCATTTCAAGTATATACATTCTGAAAATAAGTCATTTATTGTATATTCGTCAAAATCATCATAACATAACTCATCTTTTCATAATACCTGAAAACATGCTTTACTCGTAAAATCTTTCATACCATAATACATTTCACGTAAAATAATATTCATGCCACACATGTGTTGTTTAAAGCCATACTTTATATTCTAAAATCGTGTTTTGCTGACATCTCATACATACATATACATTTTAACATCATAGTAATATTTTCCCAATCATACATTTCATTTGTAATAAACAAATATAACATATGCTTTTCTGAAAATAGATTTACTCATAATTAATAATAATAATTTGCAAGGAAAATAATTGCTTTAGTTTATTCCCTTACCTGGCTACTGAGAAAGCCCCTAAAATATTCTGATCTAACCCCCCTAGGATTTCCTGATAAATACCCTGAAACTAAAAATTTTCAGTATTAAACTTCAATATTTTCGCGTGTGTATCATTTCCTATAACTACCACAAGACCATATTTGACTTAAAAAGTCTTACCTCAACTCAGGGATGATTTCCAACTTACTTTCACCAACAATCCGCTCCGGCGAATTTGGAAAGAACTTCCCCAGGAGTGTCATAGTGACTTCGGATCGTCGATCCGGTGTAAAAATGGCCTAAAAAAGAAGAGAGAGAGAGAGAGAGAGAGAGAGAGCCAAAGGGGAGAGAGAGAGGGCGAAGTTAGCTTAACAATGAAGTTAAAAATCTGATTTTTCCATATTTATAGAACTGAATTCATCGACGAGCCACGTCCTTCGTCGATGAATTCTTAATTAATTTCGTCGACGAAATTTAGTCTTCGTCAACGAATTCTCTTAAGCCCTCGTCGACGAAATTCCTGTGTTCGTCGACAAGTCCCCTTGAATTTTTCTTTTCCTCTTTATTATTTAAATTCTATTTCTATTCGGGTTGTCACAATAAGTATACATAACTTTAACAGAACCATGATTATACACAGCTTTTATAGAACCATGATTTACAGTTATCACAGAATCACGGTATTACAATTTATTGTAGAATCATTGTAAAACAGTATTATACATAGTATTATATAGTATCGATAGACCAGTACAGATTATAGAGCACGGTACTATAGCTAACACAGTATAGAGTGCAACCACACATCTCAGATTGAGTGTGGAATGGAACAATCAATTGTGCCTAGAGGAGAGACGTAAGCTCCCTTGCAGACGGTCTAGGTTGAGGAGGTCAATCGTACTACAGAGGTTATAGTTTGACTTAGCCTGGTAGGCTAGCCAGTGTTAAGTCCCGCCCACGGGCCGCACAACCCGAGCATCCGAGGTTAATTCATGCATACAATTATCTATCTATAGAAGCTTTCATAGGTATATAGATATATGTATAGTTTTATAGAGAACGGGAACTACCTATTATAGTTATAAGTATGTTTAAATAGAAAGTTTATTTTAAAAGGCCTAGGTGTGAGTTATAATTTATTATACATTTAAATGTTATCACAGTTACAGTTAAATTAATAATTATGTTATTCATGCGAAACTCATTTGCCACACACTGGTTATAATTTATTTCGTCTCATTGAGAGGTGTCTCATCCCAGCATTCCAAACATTTCAGGTGATCCAGATAGGCGTGTGGAGCGTGCTCCAAGATAGAGAGGATTTTTATATTGCCCTAACTGCAAGGTAAGTTTTGAGTTGGGAGTTGTATTTTTGGGTATGCCCTTGGGGCATTGTGTTTCTTCTAGGAGATGTATATGTCTATTTTGGTAAATAATGAAACTCTAGTATTTTAAATTAGGTTAATGTATTTTTATGTTTTTCGCTACTTAGGTGGTATATTTTGTGAACAGGTATCCTTTGTACCACTTTGGGTCCGAGATGTATAGTAAATAGTATTATGGGTATCATAATAATAGCATATATATAAATGATAGTAGTTTTGAGGTTGTTACAAGTTTAGTTGGAAATTCTAATGCTAATAGAATAAATAAGGAAGATTTCCTGGGCAACTATATTGTTTCACATTTGGAGTTCTCATCATAAGAGTTTATATGGTGATGGCTCAATTGATAGTAGTACTATTGTGAAGATCGTTGTTGATGAAGCCAAATTTTGTTGTTGAAGTTCCTTTAATTCATAAATTCTCTAGTCTCACTGTATTGTGATGTTAAGGAGTTTGGCTTCATCTGTTGCTCCTTGTTTTGTATTTCTCTTTTTGTAATATATGAGGCTTACTTCTTACCAAAAAAAAAAAAAACAACATAAAAAAAGAAATTTTTATATACATGTACACTTCAAGTAAGTTTTCTACGCGGATGCATATATTTTTAAAAGTCTCTTTTTAAGTTTTGTAACTTTCATATTACAAATTTTAAGTTCAAGTATTGAGAAACACATAAATATAGAATAGAATATGCACTACCTCTCATCCTAATTTACACTCTACACTCAATATAGGTTTTCATTGAACTGAAAGTTATTTTAAAATTTAAAAAAAAAAAAAAAAAAAAAAAAAAAAAAAAAAAACCTATATTTATTTTTCCTTGCAGCCAGTGTCTTGCAGTGTAGGATTAGGAATATAAGGTCCATAACCTAACAACGGTACCACACTACTAATTAAAATTTCCTCCACCCACATGCATATGTGCAAGTGCACTACCTTAGCTTAGTTAGAAATAGCTCCAATAGGCAGCCGGAGGGGTATAAAATGAGGGCCTCCTCTATCCTCTATCCAAAATATATATCAATGCCATTCCTCACAAGTTGGCAACTTGGCATCATAATCGGGCCAATATTATTAGGGGAAACATTCATGGGCTTGCGCCCCCCTCCATCTCCTCCACTTACAAAAACATGTAGGACACCAAGATAAATATATACGCACATAACCTCCACCTATTCCCTTCCCTTCCCTTCTCTGAAATAGAAGAGCTGACATAACCTCTACCTCTTCCCGGTGAAAATGTCAACTTTACTGTGATGCCCATATATATTACCCTTGCATTGTGACTGATGGGCTCAAAGAGAGCCAAAGCAGCTGTACGATTTATAAGGAGAGTGGCTGTAAATCTGGCCTGCCAAAAAAAATAGTGGGAGTAAATCTAGGAGCATGGGAGTAGTGAAGAAGTGAGGAGTCAAAGCTAG
Organism: Malania oleifera; assembly: GCF_029873635.1. Lineage (NCBI taxonomy): Eukaryota > Viridiplantae > Streptophyta > Magnoliopsida > Santalales > Ximeniaceae > Malania > Malania oleifera. Next base: position 16,911,850 of record NC_080425.1, read on the forward strand.
GACGTCCCTAGTAGAAAAAGAAGCAGTTGACTAAAGAAAGTAATTAATCTTGTATATTTCAAAGTGTTAAATGATACATGGTTGTACATGATTTTATACATGCTTAGTAATGGATGTGTGAGCTATACATGGTAAGATCAGAGCAATCTCCTCCAAGATTCAAGGAGATAATGGAGGCTTGAACAGAGGAGTGATTGACGGCTTGACGGAAGGCTTGACTAGAAGAGCAATGGTAGTAGGTGTTGTAGGTGTTGACTTATCAATCCCCCGCAAGAATGACTGGCCGTTGAGGACACCAATCTTGGTTTGATGAGTAAGAAAGGAGAACTAAGGCAGCAGCTTGGTAAGAGAGTCAGCTAGTTGATTAGAAGTATGAACATGAGAAACATGTGAGCGACTTGTAGTAACTTGTTCACGAACAAAGTGAAAGTTGATGGCAATGTGTTTCATACGAGAATGGAAGACTGGATTGGCATATACATAAGTAGCACTCATGTTGTCACAGTAAATGACCGGGGTAGGGGATGCAGGTATACACAACTCTTGAAGGAGATTCATTACCTAATTTACTTCTACTGCAGTAGAGGCAATAGCTTGGTATTCGGCCTCGGTGGAGGAGCGAGTGACAGTCTTTTTCTTTTTACAACTCCAAGAGATGGGATTGGCACCAAGAAAAAGAATATAAGCAGAGGTTGAAGTCCGATCATTAGGATCAGCAGCCCAATCAACAGCGGCAAATGCATGAAGTTTCTGAGGTGAGTTTTTGCGAAGTATGATGCCATAGTCATGAGTTCCAACCAGATAGCAGATCAAGCATTTAATTGCTGACCAATGAAGGGTAGAAGGAGAATGCATGAACTGAGATAACTTATTAATGGCAAAGGACAGGTCAGGACATGTCAACGAGAGGTATAGTAGTGACCCAATAGTTTGGCGATACAAGGTGGCATCAGTTGGTGAAGAACCATCCGACAATATAAGAGCTTCAATAGTTGCAAGAGGGGTAGAGATGAACTTGGCCTTGTTAACTCAATGCAAGAGGTCTTGGATATATTTCCTTTGAGACAAAAACAAACCATTAGAGGTAAAGTGAGCTTCAATCCCAACAAAATATAAGAGATTACCAAGATCCTTAAGAGAGAATCATTTGGAAAGATTGGTGATGAAAGCAGTCACATGAGCAACTGAGGATCCAGTGATGATGATGTCATCCACATAAACTAATAGATAAAGCACTTTGTTGAATGAGTGAAGCATAAACAAGGAGGTGTCTAACTAAGAGTTGGTGAAGCCTTCCGAGATAAAAAAAATTGTGAAGTTCACAGTACCATGCACGAGGAGCTTGTCGAAGCCTATAAATGGCCTTGCGTAAGCAACAGACATAATCAGGAAGATCGGGGTGGATGAAGCTAGGGGGCTGATCTATGAAGGTTGCCTCAGATAAAGAGCCCTATAAGAACGCATTATTTACATCTAGTTGGTGAAGAGGCCAATCTTTAGTCACAACAAGAGTAAGTAATAACTGAACAATGGAAAGTTTGACAACTGGGCTGTAGGTTTCATAAAAATCTATCCCAAGTCGTTGATGGAAACCTTTGGCCACTAAACGAGCTTTGTGACGAGCTATGGACCCATCAGGATTCCTCTTAATCCTATAGACCCACTTACACCCAATAACATTTTGAGTAGGATTGCATGGAACAAGAGACCGTGTGTGATTGGAGAGTAAGGCATTGTATTCGTCGCTCATGGCTTGTCACCATTAAAGGTGTTGTTGGGCCTGTTTAAAATGGAAGGTTCAATTTGTGTAAAGGTCAAAGATACGTTTTGGCTTCGTAATGTTATTACGTAGCCTAGTATTATAAGGGTGAGGTTGTGCTAGAATTGTAGATGAGGGAGAGGATATCATAGATGAGATACTTACCTGGGAAGGATAGGATGCATCTGATGGTGGAGGCGTAGAGGAGGGTCCTGATGATGAAATGACCTAGTGTGGAGATTTAGTCTAGTAAAAAGAAGACTCGCCATACGAAGTGGTAGTAAGAGGAGGAGATATAGACTCAACTCAAGGGATAGAGGTGATAGGTAATTGGAAGTGATTAGGAAGAGATGCAGGAATGGACACTTGAATTGATTTGGATAACCAATTGGTGGAGGAGGGTAAGATGAAAGGAGACGTGGTGTGAGATTTGTTATTCTGAAGAGGAAAAGTGTGTTCCACAAATATGACATGTCTAGAGATGTAGAGTTTATTGGTGGAGGGATCAAGGCACATTTAGGCATGATGTGGAATTGAGTAGCCAACGAATATACAAGGACGGGACCATGGTTGGAGTTTTTGAGAGGTGTAGGGTTGCAACCATGGATAACACAGACAGCCAAATATTTCCAAGGATAAATAATTAGGTGACGGATTAAAGAGATGATAGAATGGAGATTGGTGATGGAGAGGGCATTCGATTAATGAGATAAACGACGGCTTGAAATGCTAAGGACCAATATTTGAGTGGAATAGATGCATGATGTAACAAGGCTAGTGTAGTTTCAACAACATCGCAACGTTTATGCTCAATCGTGCCAACATGTTTTAGGGTATAAGGAGGAGATTTGAGATGTTGAATACCAACCCCAGAGAGAAAATGTCCAAGACTGGTGGTTTTGCCACTTCCATCTATATAAACTATTTTAATCTTTATAGAAAAATAATTTTCAACAGGAGATTTAAATCGTTCAAATACAAAAGTAATATCTGACTTTTTATTGATAGGATAAATCCAAGTGTATTTGGTAAAGTAATCCACAAAAAATAACATAGTAGTGAAAATTATCAAAGGAGGGGAGAGGAGACGGACCCCCAAACATCCATAAATAGAGTTTCCAAAGGTGTAAAACAAGTTAATGACAAGACACCAAAAGGGAGTTTGCGACTTTTATTACATAAGCATGCATTACAATAGTGAGACAAGAAACTGGACTTAGAGAAAGGTAATTTATGAGAGGCAATGATTTGATGAAGAATTTTGGTGGACGGATGACCAAGGCAACTATGCCAAAGACTAATGGTTGGAAGGGAGGGTTTGGACAAGGTTGTTGTGAGAGCCGAGTGTTGTGGTGATGGGGTTGTTCTACTAACTGAAGTAGGCCACACATAGGTGGTTCCTCTATTCCGACCTCACACCAAGAATGCCCCCATGGTTAGATCCTTTACAAGAAAAGAATCAGGAAAAAATTCAATAGAGGTATTATTGTGAGAGAAAAATTGAGAGACAGAAAGAAGATTTTTCTTGATGTTAGGTGCACACAAAACATTATTGAGTTTGAAAGTGGAATCACATGAATTAAAAGTGGTAAATCCAATATGAGTGATTGAAACACCATTACCATTTCCAACCATGACATAATCATTGCCACCATACTCAAAGTGAATGGATAAGTTATGCACATATGAGATGATATGATGAGATGCCTCGGAGTCAACTATCCAACTTAACTGATTACTGGGAGTTTCGTGAGTTGTGAAGTTGGCTTGCAGCTAGGTAATGGGTAAGGAATGTGATCTAAACTTTGGTAACATAACCAGGCTTGTCACACAATTGACAAATGAGCCGAGGTTGGTTCCCATTGAAGTTAGGCTGCCAAGTCTGATTTGAGGAGTTGGAAAAGAGTCCTTGAGTTTGTAAACTTCTGGAAAAATTTTGGTTGCCATGATTTCTATAGGAATTTTGTTGGAGTTGATGGTTGTTGTTCCTTGGGTAGCCATTATTGTTTCCTCCGAATCGAGACTGGTTTTGAAAAGTATTAAAGGTGTCATTTCTGCCTTTCTTGCAATGTTGCTTTTGTGAATATTAGGCAGTGATGTGAGATTTCGTTGAGTGTAATTGCTTGAGGCTCATTTCATAGTCCATAAGCTTCTCCACTAATTCTTCAAAGGAGATGGATGATTCTCTTGCACGTAAGGCATCTTTGAGTTCTTTGTAATCATCGGTGAGACCATTGAGCATATGTACCACTATTTCTTCATCGCTCATGTTGTGCCCAATTATATCAAGATCATCAATAATGATTTTAACTGTTTACATAAATTCATAGATGCTCTTTCTTGCTTGACTAACCTTGGTGAGGGAATCAATTAGACTAACCATTCGAGTATTAGATTTATTGGCATAGGTAGTTTTGAGTTTGCACCATGCTTCGTCAGCATTTTTGCATCGAGATACTATTAGTCCTGCTAGTCCTGAGACAACTATTTGGATGGAAAGAAGCAATAGTCAATCTTGATGAATCCAAATTTTATACTTTGGATCATTAATTGGTGGGCATGGATGAGTTCCATCTACAAATCCCATGAGATCATACCCAAAGAGAAGATTTGTCATCTGGGAGTTCCACAGTGAATAGTTTCCTTCGCTTGAAAGTTTGTGAGTGACAATTGTAGAGGTATTGATTGAGACAACATGGATATTTTTGCTAGCTGATATAACTGTAACTTCACTAAATTCGGCCATAATTAAAAGATGGAAGATAAGCTAGTTAGACTTATATATAGGAGTACAGGAGTCTGGAATTTATTAAAAGAAAATTTGGAAGGGGACTAATGGTTGGAAAAGTGAAAGATGGAGATTGCAGTAAAGGAATTTAATTTGAGCTGATGAGAGGGGAGAGGAGACAACTTGAAATATGAATTAGAGATGAGAACCTGCATTACGCAGCTGCCGCAGAGAAAAAAGACAAGAAATAATATTTAAAATTTAATGTTGATAGTGGAGTGGAAGATAAAAGAATTAATATATGATGTGGGTAGTGGAGCGGAAGACAAAAATAATAATATTTAATGTTGGTAGTGGAGTGGAAGATAAAATAATTAATATATGATGTGAGTAGTGGAGTGGAAGACAAAAAAGGTAATATTTAATGTTGGTAGTGGAGTGGAAGACAAAGATGTCAGGCGAGTGTTGGGGAGAAGAAGTTTTACGGTCGTTGTGATAGGATTTCACCAGAGAGGAGAAATTTCACGGCCGTCGACTTAGAAGAAGATAAGGGAAGCTAATGAGGCCCTTTGATTTTTCATAACTCACCGAGAGAGCTGGGCGGCAACACGAAGGATGGTACGTGACAGGCTGTGTTTGGGTTCAACCCAAAGATGAAGATGTGAGAGAGAGGGGGAGAGAGAGTCACAAATGCAGCAATGGCAGAAGCAGCTGCGACGAAACCGAACCAAATTCGGAGGTGGCTGTGATAGGCTGTAGTGGCTGCGAGAGGCGATCGCGACCTCGCGAGAGAGAAGGGAGGAGCAGTAGGTGCAGAAGTGCGACGCTTGTCGGCTGCTGGGAAAGGGAGACATCGTGACGGCGCTAGAAAAGGGAAGGGAGATAAAGATTAGTGAGGATCGATAGGCTCTGATACCATAAAGAAAGTAATTAATTTTGTATATTTCAAAGTGTTAAATGATACATGGTTGTACATGATTTTAAGCATGTTTAGTAATGGATGCGTGAGCTATATACAGTAAGATCAGAGTAATATCCGCCAAGGTTTAAGGAGATAATGGAGGTTTGAACAGAGGAGGGATGGACGGCTTGACTAGAAGAGCAGTGTTGTGGTAGGTGTCGTAGGTGTTGACGTATCATTGACATCACCAATGGTAATGCTAGCTTTCCGTCGATTAGGCGGTAGCCTTGTGTGCGTACGTATATTATATTTTACATATGTATGTATTATGTATGTACGTTACTCGGATAATTAAATGAACCAATCCCTCAGCCCTCATTATTTGTTCCACTATATAATATTTTACTCAAATGTGTCAATCGTTGAAACTATAGTTGTCGCTGACATGCTGTTTAATTGAATTGCAAAAGGTTTTTGGCATGATAGTGCCCACGGAAGCTATCTTTTCTTGTCATATGGATGCAGGCGGGCGTGGCGTTGGCTGGCTGCAAAAGTTGGGGAAGAAAACCCTTTCAGTCCTTTCGCCTTCCCCTTACATTTTATTCCATTTAATTATGCAAACGAAACATTTAAAAACAATAAGTTATCTTTCAAATAATTTTAAAAAATGAATTCTTCAAGTGATTGTTTATTTCATTAAGTTTATAATTATTCAACAAAAAAATTAAACAAAAAAAAATGACTCCTCACATGAAGCAAATGTCAATTTTATACTGTATGATTCAATTTTTCCTATTAAATACTTTTTTAAAAATTTTATATTTATTATGTAAAATAATTTTTAAAACTAGAATTTTTTTTATTACATAGAAACTTCAGCCATCAACGAGCCTTTCGGACCCCTGGTGCGGCACCAAACTTACGGATCAGCATGCTCCGTCCCAAGTCTCGCTGATCAAGGTAAAGTCCGGATGTGGACACGGCTTCTGTGCGTCAGTTGAACATCCGGTCAACCTGACTCCCAAAACACATCTTCATTACCATCCACAGTTTCCACTAACTCACAGAAAACTCTCACCATCCACGGTCCCCACTGCCTCATAGAGCGAACTTTCACCATTCACGGTCTCCGCTAGCTCACAAAGTAAACTCTCACCATCCACAGGTACCGCTAGCTCCATGTGCGTATCTACTAGGAATTGAACTCCCGATATTCCTTCTTACTTGCTAATGCCGTGGGGTCAAATTAGAATTTTTTTAAACAATAGAACTTAAGACTTTTTAATTAGGTGATTATTTTTATGACTGGCGGTTCAACCCATGCTGCATTTAATCCTTTAATTAGGTGATTATTTTTATGACTAGCGGTTCAACCCATGCTGCATTTAATCCCATAATTTCGGGCTTTTTGAATTACAAATAACTTTCTTTTAATGTTTAAACATTTAGATGTGTAATCTTTTAAAATATTTTTTCTTTAAATTAATACTCTATTTAAAAAAAATAACTGCTTAGAATTATTACAATCCATAGTAAAAACTATTTTTAAAAATTATTGTTCTTGTTTCTTAAGTAGCATAGCAAATATATTGCCTCAAACAAAGCTTTGCACATTGCTCCAGAACACTAGACTACGCTCATTGCACGTGCTTGCGACCAACCATTTTGAAATAGTCATATTTGAAACACTAAGCGGAATCATCAACTAGCAAGCATGCCAACAAACTATGTAAATAATTAATAAATACTGTTGAATTCATTTGCTTTATATTTGGAGAAATCTTGGATTTGGATTTGAATTGGATTTAGATAGAATGCAATTTAAAATTATATTGAAATTTATCAAAATTCACCAAAATTTAAAGGCCGAAATTCATGCTTCCAAATACAACTTTAAAAAACATCACAAAATCAAACAATTTCATGTATGTATGTATACATACATACATACATACATATATATATATATGATTTCAATTAAGAAGAAAACACAATTCGCAATGAACTTTATCACTACCTTCAAGCACCATATATGATAGACACGTACATTTGTTTAGCTTTATAACTTTATTGCTGATCTTTATTTTCTGTAGGGTAAAAGACATCCAAATTGGCTTCTTATTTTCATTTCCAAGTTTCTTTTACTTTGTCATTTTAAGTATTCTTAATAGTAACATACAACCGAATCTTACATTAGTTTGTTTTGTTGAATACATTAATCCTGTGTTTGAAGAGGTTTTGAATTTGGAGTTATATTGAATTTGGATAGGATGTGATATAAAAATATATTAAAATTTGTCCAAATTCAAATCTAAGGATCAAAATCTATACTCCCAAACCTAGCATAATTGTTTTTAAACATGTCTCATTGCACTATGATGTTTTTCAAGACAATCTCATATAAGACATTATAAAAGGGTAAACAGTCTAGATCTTGAATCACCAATGGATTGATTCTTTTTTTTTCCCCTTTTTTGGGAATGAGAGTGATATCTGTGAAATTGATCTTTATTAGTAAGAAACCAGAAGAAAATCAATGATTTGTAGTTAGCAGTTCCATAGAATCTTCAAGATAGGTGTGCTGCTAAGTGTCACGGGCTAAGTTTGTTCAGGGCATTATGCTTGCCTATGACCGCTTATCTCGTGCGTTTGGGATGGGTTTCCATCATGTAAATACTGGTGTAGGGTTATTTTCTAGTATTTCTTTCATTGTAAGCCAAATAAGGCAGTATGACTCCTCGGTCACTTTGATGTTTCCTAGTGCTAGAGTGAGAATGGCCTAGAAAGCTCTTTAGGGGAGGGTGAGTGTTCATCAATCATTGTAAAACTCACTAGCAATTGTCAACGTGCTTAGCCTACTTGCCTCCCTCGCTAAGTACAACATGTCAACGGAGGATTTGTTAATGAATCACGTTTGCTTCAATATTTACTGCTTGGTTGCCACGGCTTTCATGAATTGATTATTATTTCCGCTGCTATCTGATTGAATGTTAATGAAAGTGCTTCGTGGATGAATGTTGGTAAACAAAAGGCTGGCTAGTTAAGCAAGAGTGCTTTAGCTAGCGCCGCACGGCCCTTCACAACGGTGTGAAAAAGGCGGACCATGACATTTGGTATCAGAGCCAAGTCGGTGACACTTGGTAAGAGCCCAAGGTTGAGTTGCTACGTGAATTCGATTACCTTCGTTGTTGGGTTTGGGAAGCTTTGGTAAGTGACCATGGCACCAAACAATGCTGAGAGGATCAGCGTGCTGGAAGCACAGGTTGAAGAGTCAACCAACACTATGGCCGCGGAGGTGGCCCAAATGAGAGAACTTGTTGATGAAGTGAGGGGATCACAAAAACATCAAGCAGGTTTGATAGGCGACATGTCAGAGGACTTTCGCCACATTGTGGAAACTTTGCAAGCCCGGATGGCAGATCTGGATGCAAAGGTAAATGTGATGGTTCTTGCTATGGGGAACTCCAACACTCCGGGAGTAAGCAAAACCAAGGTGCCAGAACCCAGGACGTATGGGGGTGCCCGAGATGCCAAGGAGTTAGAGAACTTCTTGTTTGATGTGGAGCAGTACTTTCGCGTTGTGAGGATGGCCTCAGAACAGGCAAAGGTGGATACTGCGACCATGTACTTGGTTGGTGATGCCAAACTGTGGTGGCGTACCAAGTACAGAGAAATTGAGAATGGAAACTGTGTGATTGATAGTTGGGCAGACTTGAGGAGAGAGCTCAAGGCCCAATTCTTTCCTGAGAACGTTGAGTATAATGCAAGGAGAAAACTGAGAGATCTCAAGCATACGGGGTCAATCAGTGAATATGTGAAACAATTTTCTGCTTTAATGTTGGATATTCGGGATATGTCGGAGAAGGACAAGTTGTTCTATTTTCTAGAGGGGATGAAACCGTGGGCAAGAACTGAACTTCATAGACAAAGGGTTCAAGACTTGTCAACTGCACAAGCGGCTGCAGAACGCTTGACAGACTACGCTGGTGATGAGACCACTTCGTCCAAACGGTTTGGCGGAGAGGGAAACGGTGGAAAGTCTTTCAAGAATGGCAAACCCAAGAGTGGGGGAGCCGACCCTAATTCATCAACCTCACAGGAAGCTTCGTCGTCTCGAGGGTTCAACACACCCAATGGAAAGGGGAAGAGTAAAATTGAGTGTTTCTTGTGTCGAGGTCCTCATAGAGTTTTTGAGTGCCCTCACAAAGCATCACTTAATGCCTTACAGGCTTCTATTGCAGAACAGGCAGTGGAAGACGATGGGGAAGAGGATGATGCCCCGAGGGTGGGTTCAGTGCGGTTAGTGAACGCATTGGAAAAGCAGGCCAAAATACCGAAAGTTACACGAGCAAAAGGGTTAATGTTTGTGGACTTGAGGATAAATGGGAAGAGTACTCGCGCTATGGTGGATACGGGAGCTACTCATAATTTTGTTTCGCAGTTGGAAGCAGGAAGACTCAACTTATCCTTAGAGAAGGATACAGGACGCGTGAAAGCAGTTAACTCTGTAGCCCAGCCTACTCTGGGAGTAGCCATGCAAGTGGTGATAAAGCTTGGACAGTGGGAAGGTCATGCGAATTTCACAGCGGTGCCATTGGATGACTATCCAGTTATTCTAGGAATGGAGTTCCTAATGGGGACGAGGGCAGTGCTGATGCCTTCGACTGGTTCCCTGTGTCTGATGGGAGATCACTAGTGCATGGTGCAAGTCGTTGCAACGAAAGGAGACGAAGGGAAGTCCCTTTCAGCCATACAACTCAATGAAGGATTGGGTCAGGGTGAGCAGACACGTCTAGCCACGGTGGTGGTAGACAAAGAAGTAGGCCAAGAGCTGGAGCCTACGCCCATCCAAGCGGTGTTGGATGAGGATAAGGAGGTGTTGCCGGATAAGCTGCCTCACAATTTGCCTTCACGACGGACTGTGGAGCAAGAGATCAAGTTGTTATCAGGAGTGAAACCACCTGCTAAAAGGCCATGTTGGATTGCGCCTAGAGAGATAGTAGAGTTGGGGAAACAGCTTGATGAAGTGGAAGCGGGATGTGTTCGCCCTTCCAAAACACCGTTGGGAGCATCGGTGTCGTTTCAGAGGAAACATGAAGAGCATCTACGGAAGGTGTTCGACAGGCTAAAGGGAAACAGTCTGAATTTGAAGAAGGAGAATTTCTCTTTCGCTCGGTGGAGCAACAAATTCCTTGGTCAAGTCGTTGAACAAGGTCGTATCCGGAGGGGTATGGAGGAGGTAAGGAGGATTCAAGAACGGAAGATCCCCACAACAGTGAAGGAGTTGCGTTCCTTTCTTGGCCTTACTGGATGCTGCAGGAAGTTCGTTAAGGGGTATTCGCGGAGAATGACTCCAATGACAGGACTACTGGGGAGGTATTATTGGCCGCACACGCGGGATGATGTGGTTAATTATACCAAAACTTGTCTCACTTGCCAACCAGACAAGGGGGAGCGGAAGAAGTATGGTACTTTCATGGCCGCACCAAAGTACTGTTCGGCAGAGGAGACGACACAATTGTTCCTTGTGACTATTGTGAAACATTGGGGTTTTCCCCAAGTTATTATTTGTGACCAAGATTTAATGTTCACTGACAACTTCTTAACAGAGTTTTTCAGGATATTTAGGTCACACCTTGACATCTCTTCGAGTTATCATCGACAGACAGACGAACAGATGAAGAGATTCAGAGAGCTACTAGATAAGTACTTGCGCCATTGTGTCAATGACAACCAGAAGAATGGCGTGCAACTACTTGATGTGGCTCCGTTCTGTGGCAACGCCCAAAGGCGCTCAACAACCAACAAGAGCCCTTTTGAGCTTGTTACAGGCCAGCTGCCACTGTTACCTCACACAGTGGGCGAGCCGTACAGACGAAAGAGTCCTAAGGCGTACATCTTCACCAGTGAAGGGAGACAGAATGCAGAGTTTGCCCAAGACTATCTAGAGAAAGCTTCTGAGCAGATGAAGAAGTGGGCAGATCAGGAGAGAAAACCGCAATTTCATGTCAATTGCCTCAAGCCATTCAACGCCAACACCAACGACCTGAGCAAAAGTCAGTCAAATAGTGCAGAGTTGAAGACAGTGCAACCTGACAGACATGATGTTGAAGAGATCCTTGCAGACAGAAAGTTCCAATCCTCAAGGAAGAAGCGGCAGAAGTTCCTAGTGAAGTGGAAATGCCTTGATGATACAGAAATCAGCTGGATTTCTGCGGAAGATTTGAAGTCATTCGTGGACAAATTTGAAGTGTACCTATCGCCAAAAGTCTACGAGGACGTCGACCGCATAAGTGGGGGAGAATGTCACGGGCTAAGCTTGTTCAGGGCATTATGCTTGCCTATGACCGCTTATCTCGTGCGTTTGGGATGGGTTTCCATCATGTAAATACTGGTGTAGGGTTATTTTCTAGTATTTCTTTCATTGTAAGCCAAATAAGGCAGTATGACTCCTCGGTCACTTTGATGTTTCCTAGTGCTAGAGTGAGAATGGCCTAGAAAGCTCTTTAGGGGAGGGTGAGTGTTCATCAATCATTGTAAAACTCACTAGCAATTGTCAACGTGCTTAGCCTACTTGCCTCCCTCGCTAAGTACAACATGTCAACGGAGGATTTGTTAATGAATCACGTTTGCTTCAATATTTACTGCTTGGTTGCTACGGCTTTCATGAATTGATTATTATTTCCGCTGCTATCTGATTGAATGTTAATGAAAGTGCTTCATGGATGAATGTTGGTAAACAAAAGGCTGGCTAGTTAAGCAAGAGTGCTTTAGCTAGCGCCGCACGGCCCTTCACAACGGTGTGAAAAAGGCGGACCGTGACACTAAGGCATGTAATTTAGTTTTTTACTTTAGGTACAGCTTATCCTATGTTTCCCATACATAATTGCAAATCTAGGATTTTTCGAAAGGGAGGTGAGACGGTTTTTTATTTTTTGAGTAAGTATACAATCAGAGGAGTTCTTCATTTCCCATCTTGTGCCTATTTTTACCACATCACCAATATTTGAGCCAAAGGCCTCTAGTTGAAAGCTACCAAGTACATGAAAGAAACACAAGCACTTTGTTGAAATAAAATGCCAATACGGAGAAATAAAATTGTGCGAAAAAAAATAAAGACAAGAAAGTGACACACCGATTTAACGTGGTTTGACATATTGCCTACATCCACAAGAGGAGAGCAGCGATAATGATTCACTATGGAATTGAAAAATTATAGGAGCATTTGTCACTTACTCAAAAATCACCCAAACCCCTTTTACATCCTGTTATAACATTGGGAAAAAATCACAATAAAGCAAATCCAAAAGTCCATTTTCTTCTTCTTCGGGATGCCTTTTATTGAGAGATTGCAGAGTGACCTTCACTACTACACACCCTGTAAGGACCCGACCCGAGAAATGTGAATTAAACAGATAAGGAAAGGAGAAGGGATTTGAAAAGGTGAAAACAGCAAGGCTCGTCGACGAGGCTCTTTCTCTCGTCGACGAAGTCTCTTCTGTGGCTTGTCGGTGAGGTTTAAGGGATCGTCGACGAGTGGATACCGAGAGATTTCGGGAATTTTGGAATCTCAGGCTTGTCAACAAAGCCAACTTCATCGTCAATGAACGCCTTTCTTCTGCTCGTCAACGAGCGCTCCACTTCGTCAACGATTCTGGCTGGGTCAACTCAAGTATAAATATCTATTTCATTACTTCATGGTTAAGAAACTCAAAACTCTCTCTCTCTCTCTCTCTCTCTCTCTCTCTCTCTCTAGAACCGGCAAGCTCTTTCTCTCTTCGATCCTCCGCTATTCGTCACCCGAATCCACGATCTGACGTTACTAGGTGGATCAGGGGGAAAACCTCTACGGTTATAGTGGATCGGATCTTCGTTTTGAAGATTTCCAAGTTTCATCCTAAAATCGAGGTAAGGGTCTAAGTTTGTTTTTGGTTTGGTAGATCTGTAGTAAATAGGATTGTGTTGAAGTACTATTCTTTGGGTTATAGGTTCCGAGAACTTGGTTCGCTGTTTTGGAGTCGTATAGTTTGTGTTTCGAAATTCAAGGAAAGGTAAGGGGATTTGTTTACATCAGTTTTTTTAGAAAACTAAACTATTAGAAAGTTAGCTTATGTTTATATACACGTATGGACTTCTTATTTGCAAAGTTTCACCAGGTAAAAATGTCGGTTTTACGATTTTACGGTTTTGGTAAAAATGAGGGTTTTGGCGTATGATCTCCAAACTTTTCAAAACTTCTTAATTTGCATTAAACTTACGTAGGAGATGCTTGCATCCCTTTTGTTTTCCGTTTAAATGTTATTTTTCAAGTTATATACTATATAGCGGATTTTTGACCAAATGAGTGTGACATATGATATGAAATAGAATATGTGAATCTGGTTAGATACGTATATGAACTATGGGAACTAAAGTTTCATTTTTCTATCTAAAAATGTGGAAAACAGGTGCTGGTTATATATTGAGCTTTATATGTGAAAAGGGTTAAACTGAGAGTGTGTGTGTCGGTTTATACCATAGTATGAATGAATGAGTTTGTGAAAATAATGGAACTGTATAGGTGATTTTTGAATTTAAAACAAGTTAATTCATTTTATTATAAATTGTATATATAATATTGGGACCACAACTTGTTACTATGAGAGCCTTAAAAAGCTCAACATTATATGAAGCCTTAAAAATCTTAAGCGCGGTTCAGTTGCTATATTCTAGATATAGTGCAACCACACGTCTGATTTTCAGTGTGGGTATCGAGATAGTCGGCTGGGTAGGTGTGTGCCACTGGTGGATTAATGGACCAGGTGGATTCAGTTGGACTATAGTAACTCGCACAACCCGCGCCAAGGGGCAGTGTTGCCATTTGTTATAAAGTTTCTAAGCTGGACAGTGTTCTAAATAAGCATATACATGATTTAAAAACTAAAATGGGCAAAGTCACAGGTTTGAGTACCAGGCGGAGGGATTGTACAGTGTATGGGCCTGTACCCTACCCTAACCTCGAGAACTCTCGTTGCAACAATGCTGAATTATCTATTGTAGGAAATATATAAATATCTCCTATATTACAATGTTGAGAATATGCTTTATATGTAACTACTTTCAACTGAAATAAACACATGTTATCACACACTGATGTAATATATTCCACCTTACTGAGAAGTTTCTCACCCCAACATACAACCTTTGTTTTAGATCCTGCAGGACGTCGGTCCTAGTTGCTAGAGGAACTTAGAGTGTCGTACTGTGTGTAGAATTCGTAAGTGTTTTGTATATGTAATAGACTTAGTTCAGAATGTCTTTTTGGGGATTGTAAAGAACAAGTTATGTTTTAAGTACGGTCGTATGTATGTGAGGATACAATTAGAAACTATGGTATGTCTTTTAGATTTCCATATAGATGTTTATGTTTTACACTGTGCATGAGATTACAGATCAGTATGAAACACTTGTATCTCCCTATTCAGGGCGGGTTGTATATGTACGTTTATCAGATATAGGTGTAGTAGCACTCTGGGGCCGTGTAACAGGCCGGGGGTTACACACCCACGCACAGCACTACAGCCCATCCTTTTCCTGCTGCATGTGCGTGCATCCCATACACTGCCACTCACACACAGCACTGCCACACATCCATGCACCTGCTGCGGTGTGCGTGCATCCCATACACTCCATCATCCCATGCATAACAAATATATATATATATATATATATATATATATATATATATTTGCATAGAAGAAGCTTTATGCACGTGAGGCCTCCATTATCAAGTAGCAGACAAGGCAATCAATGTCAATGAATAAAAACAAACCAATCTCCACCATTATCAAAGGAAATGGCAAACAAGGTTTTAGTGCTCTGCAAGCCAACAAGAAAAGGTAGATGGGTAATAAATGAATGAAGCCAACTCACTTCACAAATCTCCACCTTTGGCTTCAATTATCCATAATTTCATTTCTGCTGCTCTTCTCCATGTCCCCCTCATTTGCATTGAACTCCAATCAAGTCCAAGCAATGCCTGAACTTGCTAACTGGAACTAACTTGGTCAATATATCTACCGAATTGTTCGCTGTAGAAATCTTTTCAACTTTAACAATTTCTTGTGTGACGACATCTCTAATAAAGTGCATATTGACATCAATATGTTTGGTTCTTTCATGAAACATAGGATTCTTCGTCAGATGAATCAGACTTTGACTATCACAATGGACCATTGTCTCTTTTAATTGTACACCTAGCTCATTGACTATTCCTTGAAGCCAGATAGCTTTTTTTCCTACTTTTGTTGCGACAATGTATTCTACTTCAGTAGTTGACAAAGCAACAATTTATTGTAAATTTTCTTTCTAGATGATAGTACATCCACATAAAGTGAACACATACCTAGTGAGCGACCTTCGTTTATCATGATCTCCAACATAATCTGAGTCAATAAATTCGTTGATGCTTCCTTCAGCATCTTTGATTCTTCTATAAACCAGGCCTACATCAGTTGTACCCTTAAGGTAGCACAGAATCCACTTTACAGCTTGCCAATGGACTTTTCCAGGATTCACCATGTACCTACTTACAACACTAACAGCTTGTGAAATATCTGGTCTAGTGCATACAATAACATACATGAGACTGCCAACTGCACTAGAATAAGGGACATGAGTCATGTACTCCACCTCTTCCTTGGTCTGCAGTGACAAAGCCGATGAGAGTCTGAAATGTGATGCTAATGGAATTGTGACAGACTTTGCATTTTGTATGCCAAAACGCTCAAGCACTTTCTCTACGTACTTTTTCTGTGACAAAAATAGAGTGTCCATTTTTCTGTATCGGTAGATCTCCATTCTAAGAATTTTCTTTGTAGCTCCTAAATTCTTCATTTCAAACTTTGTACTTAATTGAGCTCTAAGGAGGTTAATTTCTAACATGGTCTTACTAGCAATCAACATGTCATCAACATACAAGAGAAAATAAATAAATAATCCATCTAAGAGTTCTTTTTAATACACACAGCTATCATACTTACTCCTAGAGTAATTATTTTCAAACATAAAATTGTCAAACTGTTTATACCATTGTCTAGGTGACTGTTTTAGGTCATACAAAGATTTCTTGAGCAAGCAAACATGATCTTCTTTACCATGAACTTCAAACCCCTCGGGCTGCTTCAAGTAGATTTGTTCCTCAAGATCACCATGCAGGAAGGCTATTTTGACATCTAATTGCTCAAGTTCTAAATCGAAGTGAGCAACAATGGCTAGTAAAATACAAATCAAGCTATGTTTTACCATTTGAGAGAAAATTTCGTTGTAGTCGATACCTTCCCTCTGTGTATAGCCCTTCGCCACCAAACAAACCTTGAACCTTGCACTTTCAACCCCAAGAATTCCTTCTTTCTTCTTGAAGATCCATTTGCTTTCAACAATCTTCTGGTTCTTTGGCCTTTCAACAAGTATCCAAGTATGATTCTTGTGAAGAGATTCCATCTCCTTCGTCATTGCAGCAATCCACTGAGTAGACTCTTTACTGGTGATAGCTCCTCCAATTTCATCAACAACATTTAGAGCAAATGAAATTAAGATTGCATAGCCATACCTTTGAGGAGGTCTTATCTCTCTCCTTTGCCTATCTCTGGCCAACTGATATTGCTGTAATTGCGGTGTAACTGTTTCCTCCCCTGAAGTTTTCTCTTCTTCCTGGTCAACTGAGTTTTCTTTGGACGGCTCCACCTCAAGCTCCACCTTCTTCGTGACATTGGGGTCTTTATTTTCTTTTGATGGCTCCTTTTGAGGCTTTAGCATCTCAGCTTCATTAAAAGTCACGTCCGTGCTGATAATGCATTTTCTTTTAGCTGGATACCATAACTTGTACCCTTTCACACTGTCAAGATATTCGAGAAAAATGCATTTCATCGCCCTTGGCTCAAGCTTTCCTTCATTCACATGAGCATAAGTAGGACAACCAAAAATTTTTAAATTTTCATACTTAGCTAGGGTATTCGACCATACCTCTTTTGGAGTCTTGAACCCAATGGCCGAAGATGGACATCTATTGACCAAATAACAAGTTGTGTTGATAGCTTCAACCCATAACTCTTTTGATAATCCGACATTAGACAACATGCATCTAGCTCTTTCTAACAAAGTTTTTTTCATTCGTTTCGCAAACCCATTTTTTTGTTAAGTGTGTCTCACTGTGCAGTGTCTGACAATACCATGATCCTTGCAGAATTTTTAGAATTCACCACCACAAAATTCCAAACCATTGTCAGTCCTTAGTCGCTTGATCTGCTTTCCAGTCTGCTTTTCAATCAAAGCTTTCCACTGTTTGAACTCGACAAAGACTTCATATTTTTGCTTCAAAATAAAAATCCAAACCTTCCTTGATTAATCATCAATGAAGGTTAACATATACCTGCCACCACCATGAGAAGGAACCCGAGAAAGACCCCTAAATACGAATGTATATAATCCAAGGTGCCCTTTATTCGATGAACAACAACGTTGAACTTTACCCGACACTGCTTTCCAAATACGCAATGCTCTCAAAAATCTAACCTTCCAACTTGTTGTCCACAAAGTAGTCCCTACTTGCTCAACTTGACTAAACCCCTCTCACTGATATGCCCCAACCGCATATGCCATAATTTGGTGACGTCAGATTCTGAACTTGATGATTCAGCAGCAGTTCATGTAATTGTGCTTCCTTGTAGCGTGTAAAGGCTATTGACTTTCTTCCCTTTCATCACAATCAGTGTGCCTTTAGAAATTCTTATAGCTCCACCTTCACCTTTGTAGCTATAACCTTTTGAATCAAGTGTACCCAAAGAGATCAAGTTCTTCTTCAATTCTAGAATATGCCTGACATCTGTTAATGTTCTTACGATCTTGTCAAGCATCTTGAATCTTACTGTGCCAATACAAACAACTTTGCAAGACGCATTATTACCTAGTAGCACCTTGGCCCCATCTAAGGATTGGTAGCCAATCCTTATTAGGACACATGTGAAATGAACACCCGGACTTAAGAATCCACTCGTCGCCTGAGTCATGTTCTAAGACTATAAGAACATCTGCACTATCATAGTTATCTACTACAGTCGTATCTCCAGATTCGGAAGTCTTCTCCTTCTCTTTGACTTTGCACTCTGGACAATCCCTTTGTAGATGCCCTTCCTTGTGACAATGGAAACATTTATATTTCCTAAACCTGGATTTGGACCTTTGCCTAAATTTGCCTTCTCCGCCTTCTTGACTCTTTTTATTTGTTCTTCCCCTTGCAACTAGACTTTCTACTGAACCTTCAGATATGCTTTCCGATACTATTTTCTTCAACTCTTTCGAGATTAATGCTGCTTTGACTTCTTCCATGGTAAGAGTTTCGCGACCATACATCATAGTGTCGATAAAGTGTTCGTACGAATTTGGCAAGGAACACAACAAAATGATTGTTTGGTCTTCGTCTTCGATTTTAACATCAATATTCTTTAGATTAAGAATAGTTTTGTTAAAATCATATAGGCTTTTCTCCATGCATTTGAAGAATATACAACCTTTTTCTTCAAATACATTCGATTTGTGAGTGACTTCGTCATGTATGAACTTTCCAGTTTCAATCATAGCTAAGCAGCTGAAATTTCTTTAGACACTTCTCGCAGAACTTCGTCTCCCAAGCACAACAAAATGGCACTGTGTGCTTTCTCCATGATCTCATCTTTTTCGTCTTCTTTCAGAGTCTTCGGCAACGCTTCTTTTCCTTTCAAGGCTTTTGCTAAACCTTGATGAATAAATGGAGCCCGCATTTTGACCTGCCACAGACTAAAATTATTTTCCCCATTAAATTTCTCTACATCATATTTGGCAGTAGCCATAGCTCTGATACCAATTTTTTGAAATAAAATTCCGATATGGAGAAATAAAATTGTGCAATAAAAAATAAAGACAAGAAAGTGACACATTGTGGTTCGGTAAATTGCCTACGTCTACGAGAGGAGAGCAGGGAGAATGATTCACTATAAAATTGAAAAATTACAGGAGCATTTGTCACTCACTCACTCACTCAAAAATTACCCAAACCCCTTTTACACTTTATTATAACACAGAGAAAAATTCACAAAGGAGCTAAGCCAGAAGTCCATTTTCTTCTTCTTCGAGATGTCTTTTATTGAGAGATCACAGAGTGACCTTCATTGCCACACACGTACGCACAGCACTGCAGCCCATCCTTTCTTGTTGCATGTGCGTGCTTCCCATACACTGCCACTCATGCATAGCACTGCCACACACCCATGCACCTGTTGCAGTGTGCGTGCCTCCCATACACTCCATCATCCCATGCATAACAAATCTCTCTCTCTCTCTCTCTCTCTCTCTATATATATATATATATATATATATATATGTAGCAGACAAGGCAATCAATGTCAATGAATAAAAACAAACCAATATCCACCATTATCAAAGGAAATGGCAGACAAGAATTTAGTGCTCTGCAAACCAAGAAGAAAAGGTAGGTGGGTAATAAATGAATGAAGCCAACTCACTTCACACACTTTCTAAGTTGTTGAAATTTGGTTGTAATTGCATGTACCCTGCCAAAGATTTGATGCTATTGCTTTTTATACCAATTTGCAAATGCACTAGAAATAAAGAATGCCAATCACTTGCTCCCCAACTTACAGTTTTTGTGAAATTCCTAGAATTTGCATAATGAAGTATTTTCATTTTCATATATGATGCTAATGCTTTGGTTTTTTTTTCCCATTTTTGTAACTTAATTTATTATTTCAATATAAACATTATTATATTAACTTTATTTAACGGTGACAATAATTTTCATTCTTTCATTAAATAAGAAACTGGGTATGTACCCTTAATATCCAGTTAGTTAGTATACATACACACCTCTCATAAAAAGGTAGAAGGGACTAATTTCTGTTGACTCCTAAAGTTCAATAAAAAGATAGGAAGCACTCTTAAAATTTTAAAAATTCCATGAACCTATTGATAAAAAAAAAAATGACCAACTGTGAACTTTCCTTTATATATAGTTTTTAGGGCATATGCATCTTCTTGCCAAAGCTGTGAGGTCAGTAAAATTGGTGAAACATCAAATAAAGTTCAAATCTTTTTGCAAGATTCAGGGGAGATAGAGAAATTTTTTTAAAACCTTAATGCCTAATGTTTCGGTTAGCATCTCAACAATTCTTTTGGCACTTCACTCGCAATATTCTATACGATCTTAGTATTACTCGGCCTATTTAATATCCAAGCAGTTCAGGTGGTGCACTGGAGAATTAATTTTTGTTTAGATTTTTTCTTTAGATGATCTGCATAGCCAAAACGCAGAATATGCATCTTTTTGCCCTAAAAAATATACAAATTTTAAATGCAGGACATTGTTTCAATGCAACACATCTTGCCCAATTTATTAGGGAAATTGTGAACCTATAAACCAGCACGATCAATTACTGTAAGGATCTCGTTTTGGAAAATCTAAGGCCAAGATTAGCAACCAAAGGATTATTAAAAATCAAAAAATGAACTAATCCTGATTACATTTTTTGAGGGCGATCGATAACTGGAACAGAAAAGTTTAATTTACTTATTCACAATCAAGAGAAAATCCAAGAAGTAAACGGTTGGAACAATAAGATGCAATTTTTTAAGCAAAAAAAAAAAAGGAACAGGGATGGATAAACAGCTTATCATGGAAAACATAAGTTTGTGCACCAGCATACAAATAAAACCAAATCTCAGAATTTTACATACAAAACATGGTACCAAACCTGGGATCTACGTTGGAGTATTGTTAAACTTAAAGGGTTATTCTACATTGTCATGTTGCAGCAATTTCAGAACAGGCATCAATTGGACCTGCTGATTGCCCAAGCTAACAAACAGTTCTCATTGCTTCTTGTCATCGGTGATCAGCAACGTTTGATCACCACCACCACCGGCAGTTGTTCTGTCATTGCAAACTAGTTTCTCCGCCAATACAGGAGGACTAGTAATAGACCCATGCATCTGTTCATTCAATTCCATGAAAGTGAGACCTCGTACTAAATAGTCATCTAACACTTGACTATATATATTATATTCAGAAAGCTTACCAAGGTATGAGACTTGTGACCCAAAGCATCATTTGCAGGTGCTAAGGAAGGGTCTGAGGGCCTGTGAAACAGTAAGTGTGCTATAGATCGATCGATGGGATTCGTGTCGGTCTCCATATCAATTAATCCAGGACACCTGCATATAGTCCATTACATGACATCAAGTACGGAGAAAAACTTCACGGCTAGCTTAACCTCCATATTAGAAAACCCTCAGAAGAATCAAAGAGAAGTTAAAATAAGATAATTTACAATTATGTAGATGTGAAAGATATTGTTTTCCATCCCTGAACTACTCTTGCTCATGTATTAAAATGTTATTTGCTTAGCTCTATCTGTAGTCTTTCTTAGGGTGAAACTGGAACTTCAGGAGAAACAACCCAAGTGTGTTCGGACACACGCAACACTCCTCACCAATGCTAGACATAATAATAATTAAAAAAGAAAATTCTACAACCACCAAACGTAAGGCCAATATAAAAACAGATAGCAGTAGTTTCACAACTCTGTTTAGTAAAACAACAGAGCAGGTGATGAAGTCTTATTAGCCACCAACTCTATAAACAATGATTTGTATTCATCCAATTTCAAATCATGCACCAAACCAAAGCCTTTACTTTAGAAGGAATGTTGTCCTTCCACAAACTTTTCCAAAATGAAAAAACTCTCAATCAAGATCCAAACATGATAAGAATAGAAAGATGTGCAAGAAAAACCTCTCAATCAGGATCACAACATTTGTCCAGAGATAAGACAACCGAGCACAACACTAGAAAAGTAAATTTGACACATCTCCATAAGATTACAAAAGAACGGAAGATTCCAAGAGATATTAGAGTAATATTGAGTGTAAATGTTACCTTGTCCTTCATGTAAACTATTACAAAAATGAAAAAACTCTCGATCAAGATCCGAACAACATAAGAATAGAAAGATGCACAAGAAAAAAATACCAAAGCCATCAGGATCACACCAAAGACATTTGTCCAGAGAAGACAACCAAACACAGAACTGAAAAAGTAAACTTGACCACATCTTTATAAGATAACAAGAGAACAGAAGATTCCAAGAGATATTAAGAGTAATATTGAGTGTAGAAGTTAGTAAAAAGAACATCATAATTGGCGGAAGGTTTTATAGACATAGAAAAGCAACAGAAAGAGGAGTATCCTCTGTCCACAAGACTTCCCAAAAAACAGATTTTAGAACCATCCTCCAACCTATAATGAACAGAAGAAACAAATGTGGAATAGTTACAAGATATAGATTTTGAGGGTTGCACTGGTTTTTTCCTAATATGAATATTGATGTCAAAACTCCTGAACCTCAACCTTCCAAAATAATCAAGAGTTGCATCTTTGATCATGAAAATAATTTGAATTTTATAATTTTATGAATATCTCTTGCATTATTGTCGCTACAAGCTCAAAAGTTTCACAAAAGAATTCCATGTTGTACTACTAACTCCAATATTTTTTTTAAATCAAAATCAAAGTTCACATCAACATAAAATTTCACTACTTTTGAAGCCATGAAATTTTGGTCAAAATTGAAATTTAAGGCCTTGAGTAAATTTTGGTTACAGGTAAATGGATGGATGCTAATGTGCATTTAAGATGTTCTTATGAGAGCCCTTGGAGGTGTATATCACAGCTTTAATCACTGCTTATTAAATATACCAAATTTGAGGATGGTGATGTGCGCGCGCGCGCACGCGGGGGTGGGGGGTGGTGGTGGAGGGCTTCATATTCATTTGTGGGAAGATGATGGGTGATTCGGCACTTTGTATTTCATTTCTTTGTTTACATCTGTTGGGGATAAACCTGGAGCAACAATCACACACGAAGAAAAAAAAAAATAATCATCCACAATGGAACACCGGATATAACATGGTTCGGTCGAAATGACCTACGTCCACGGAACACACACCACTGCACTATACTGGGAGAAATCTTACAAGGAGGAGGAGCCACACTGCTCAACTCACTCAGTCTCTCTCTTTCTCTCTCTCTTCCTGCAATTCTCTCTACGTACAACCTCTCTGCACTCACAGCACTCACACTACACACAACACATCTGCACAATCTCCACACACATGTATATATACATATAGAGAGAGTAAAATTCAAACATGGTGGCTTTATGTCAACCATGGTGGGCAAGGCAGGTGGAGGGTTGTTGGTCTCCATTTACTACAGGTCTCCAATTTCAACATAAGCTGCGGGGAAAGCTGCTGCTGTCGACGACTCCACACCTGCAATCTCAAATCTCAACAATCTCCCACTTGGAGACAGAGACAGCATCTCAATCAGTGTATAAACAAATGATGTGCTCATGTCTGTCTTCAAGGATGAAGACCAACCGAAGTTGAGCACAACTTCAGCTTCTCTGTAGTCACCACCTTTGTCAACATGTCAGCTGGATTTCTGCTACCTTGAATCTTTTCAAGTGTCACTACTCCATCTTCTAATAGAGATCTGATGAAGTGCTAACGCAATCTGATATGTTTGGTTCTGGAATGAAATGCAGAGTTCTTTGCCAAATGTATCGCACTCTAACTGTCGCTGTACAAAACATTCCTCTCCTGTTTTAACCCGAGCTCTGTCCACAAACCCTGAAGCCAAATCATCTCTTTGCTGGCTTCTGTCACTGCTACGTACTCAGCTTCTGTAGTGGATAGGGCAACAATCTTTTGTATCTGCAACATCCAACTAACAGCTGTTGTGCCAACAGTAAACACATATCCGGTGGTGCTCCTGCGGTGATCAACTTCACCAGCAAAATCGGCATCTACATACCCTTTGACTTTCAAGTCTCCTTTTCCGAAACATAAGCACTTATCAACAGTGCCTCTGAGATAGCTGAAGATCTACTTCACTACTTCCCAGTGAGTCTTCCCTGGATTAGACATGAATCTATTAACTGCTCCCACTGCTTGACCAATGTCCGGTCTGGTGCAAACCATGGCATACATGAGACTTCCAATGGCTGAGGCATAAGGTACCTTAGCCATGAAGTCCTTCTCTTCATATGTCTGGGGGACCTAATCCTTGGAGAGGCGAAAGTGTCCTGCCAAAGGTGTATTTACTGCTTTGGCACTGCTCATGTTAAACTTCTGTAGAACACGGCTAATGTACTTACAATGTTCCCTGTTGCTTATCTCTGGAGATCCGCATCCCAAGTATTTGTTTCGCTGAGCCTAAGTCCTTCATGTCAAACTCCATTGACAATTGCTGCTTCAATTTCCTGATCTCTTCTATATTTGGTCCTGCGATTAACATGTCATCAACATATAACAACAGAATGATATAGCTATACTGATACCTCTTGAAGTAGCAACAGTGGTCGACATTACACTTTAGAAAATCATTCTTGTGCATAAAGCCGTCAAATTTCCGGTACCATTGTCTGGGAGCTTGTTTGAGTCCGTACAAGCTCTTCTTCAACCTGCACACCAGATTCACTTTACTTTTCTCTGAGAATCCTTCTGGTTGATGCATGTAAATTTCTTCATCAAGATCACCGTGAAGAAATGCCGTCTTTACATCTAACTGCTCGAGATGTAGGCCCTCTGAAGCAACAATGCTCAAGACTGATCTGATGGTTGTCAGCTTCACAACTGGTGCAAAGATGTCGGTGTAGTCAATTCCTTCCTTCTGCTCAAGACCTTTAACTACCAACCGAGCCTTGTACCTCCTGGAGCCGTCATGCTCCTCTTTGATTCTATACACCCACTTGTTGTGAAGGGCCTTCTTTCCTTTGGGCAACTCAGCTAGTTCCCATGTTCTGTTGGAGGTGAGGGACTTCATCTCGTCCTTCATCGTAAGCTCCCACTTGCTCGTATCTGCCACCCAACATGCTTTATCATAGCATTCGGGCTCTCCTCCATCTGTAAGAAGTAAATAATCTATATACCTTCTGTTTGGTACATGAGGCCGAGTAGATCTCCTAAGCTCCAAAGTTGGAGTAGGAGGCAATGGCGCGACGATCTGCTCCACTGGTTCCTCCGCCTGAGGATTCTCGACATTCTGCTGTTGTGTCCCGACACATTCTGGGATATCATCCATATCTACATAGGTTGACTCCATCTGAACTAGTTCGAAGGATTTTGCTGTGTGCCTATCTTTGTACATCACCCTTTCGTTGAAAATCACGTCTCTGCTTCTAATCAACTTCTTGTTTTCATCATCCCAAATACGATACCCATATTCATCTTCTCCGTAACCGACGAAGGTGCATTTTCGGGACTTAGGATCGAGCTTGTTCCTGACATGATCACTGATGTGTACATATGCAATACAACCAAAAACTTTCAAATGTGAAAGTCTCACCTCTTTTCCGCTCCATACCTCTTCTGGTATACGATGGTCCAAAGGTACTGATGGACCCCTGTTAATCAAGTACGCTACTGTGTTGATTGCTTCTTCCCAGAACTGCAATGGTAAGTCTGACTGTATACACGTGCTTCTAGCTCTTTCAGTCAACGTTCGGTTCATCCGCTCTGCTACACCGTTGTGCTGAGGCGTACCTGGCACAGTTCTTTCCATCCTGATACCGTGCTCGTAGCAAAATTTCTTAAACCTGGTGTCTTTATACTCACCGCAATTGTCTGTTCTCAGCTTCTTGATTCTCAAACCAGTTTCGTTTTCAACCATAACTTTCCATAACCTGAAAGCATCAAATACTTCCGACTTATACTTCAAAAAATAAACCCATACCTTCCGAGAGTGATCGCCAATGAACATGACGAAGTAATTCCTTCCGCCTATGGATGAGACGGGCGTCGGTCCCCACACATCTGAGTGGACTAGTTCTAATCTCTCCTTCTTTGGGGCACAGGTGTTTGTCTGGAAACTGACCCTCTTTTGTTTCCCAAATATGCAATCCTCACACATGTCAATCTGCACTGACTGTAGACCACTCAATTTTCCCTTTGAGTGCATCACCTTAAGTCCTTTCTCGCTCATGTGACCAAGTCGTTGGTGCTAGATGTTGCTATCGTCGTTTCCTGCAGCAACTGAAATAGACATGGAGGCATTGGAGGTTAGATAAAGTGTTCCGCTCTTCTTACCTCTGGCAATCGTTAGTACACCCTTTGAAACCTTCCATTCATCACCATTGAATGTCGTTGTGTGTCCCTCATCTGCCAGCTGACCCGCTGAGATCAAATTCTTTCTCAGGTCTGGAATATGTCTGACATCCTTCAGCTTCCATACTGACCCGTTTATATTGATCTTCACAACTCTCTTGCCGGTTATGTTGCAAGGTTGATCGTTGCCAAGGCACACCTTACCGAAATTACTTGGTGTGTAATCCTCTAGGCAATCTCTGCAGCAAGTGGCATGAAATGAGGCCCTGGAGTCTAAGACCCAAGACTCCTGCTTACTCTCTAGAGAGCATATCAAAGCATCTTTTTCTCCTGAGGAAGAGGCGAGATTTGCTTCTTTCTTCGCCTCAGATTCCTTTCTCGAACCTTTACACTAGTTTCTGAAATGCCCAGTCTTTCCACAATTCCAGCACTCAACATTCTTTGTGCCCTGGGAACCTCTAGGATTTTTGGATTTGGACCGCTTGGTCCTAGATATGCCACGATTGTTAGATCGTCCATGCCCGCTTCCCTTTCCTTGGCTTTCCACATTCAAGGCTAAACTTGAAGTGGAGACATTGTTCAATTGCATTCTAATCTCCTCCGTCAAAATCATGTTGATAACCTCGTCGTATTTTAGCTTCGATTTTCCTGCAGAGCTACTGATCGCAATGACAATACCTTTCCAACTCTCAAGCAGCTGACTGAGAATTAGTAAGGCACGGATCTCATTGTCAAATGTAATCCCGACCGAGGCGAGTTGATCCGACAGCTCTTTGAAATTATTCAGGTGTCTGCTGAAGCTTTCACCTTCAGACATGCTCATGGTAAACAATCTCTTCATTAGATGTACCTTATTTGTGGCTGATGGCTGCTCGTACATATTAGATAGCGCATCCATAAAGGACTTGATAGTTGTCAAGTGTTTGATGTTGAAGACAACAGACTTTGCCAACATCATCTTGATAGCTCCGAGAGCTTTTCGGTCAAGCAACTCCCACTCGCTCTCCTTTATGGACTCTGACTTCTCCTTCAGTGGTAAGTGCAACTCTTTACCAAATAAATAGTCTTCAATCTGCATTTTCCAAAAATCGAAGTTCGTGCCGTCAAACATCTCGATCTGAGAGCTCTTTTCGTTCGACATCTCGATTCACTGATCTGGAGACGGAATTAACTCAAACGGACAGCACGATTGGATTTGGAACGGCTGAAAACCCTAGAAGTGGCTTAAGTCGCTCGAAAAACGGACCCGAAATGGCTTCGAAAAGCCTGGTCAAACTCTTGGTCAACTCTGATCAAATTTGGTCAACGTGGCAATGGGGCCCACCTGCAATCGTGTCAATGTGGGGCCCATAGTTTGGCGTGGCAGTGTGGGACCCACTGCTGACGTGGCGCTGACTCAGTTGCTGACGTGGCGACTGATGCGGCTGCTGACTGGGCGGCTTACTTGGTGCCACATGGTGCTTGACAGGGCGCTGACTGGGCGCGGGTCCCGCTGACGTGGACCTTCTTCTTCCTCCTGCTGACTCGCCGGTCGATCGCCGGCGCATAGACGCGCATGGATGGTACCACCAACTACCTGCCGGCGCGTGATGGCGCGTCGGAGCGCGTGGAGACGTCCCTGGACGTTGGCGGTGCGTGTAGGCCCGTGCAGGGTTGTCTGAAGTCGTTTGGAGCTCCAGTTGACACCGTTTGCTTCGTCTCAACGAGAGGAGTTCGATGGTGGCCTCAAAATTAAATTTTGAGCTACTGGACAGAAGCTCAAAATCCGGGAATTTTTCTCTACTCCAACCAAGCTCTGATACCAATTGTTGGGGATAAACCTGGAGCAACAATCACACACGAAGAAAAAAAAAATAACCATCCACAATGGAACACCGGATATAACGTGGTTCGGTCGAAATGACCTACGTCCACGGAGCACATACCACTGCACTATACTGGGAGAAATCTTACAAGGAGGAGGAGCCACACTGCTCAACTCGCTCAGTCTCTCTCTTTCTCTCTCTTCCTGCAATTCTCTCTGCGTACAACCTCTCTGCACTCACACTACACACAACACATTTGCACAATCTCCACACACATATATATACATATAGAGAGAGTAAAATTCAAACATGGTGGCTTAATGTCAACCATGGTGGGCAAGGCAAGTGGAGGGTTGTTGGTCTCCATTTACTGCAGGTCTCCAATTTCAACATAAGCTGCAGGGAAAGCTGCTGCTGCCGACGACTCCACACCTGCAATCTCAAATCTCAACAACATCGTCTTTCTTCATTGTATAACGGGATTATTTCTGTTTACTTGCTATCTAATTGTTACTTGCCATCTATTGTGGGAGAATTTTTCATGGGATTTCCACTTTCATAGGTCTCTTAATGAAAGAGAGGTGGAGAACTATCATCTACAATCGTCTTTGTCGGCGGATGTGTAGAAGATGGGGCTGGATTCTTCTGGGGACTTCTCTAGTATTTCTTTCCGAGATATTGATCTAGGAGAGAACATAACCTTTTGGCTCTGTTGTACTATTTGGAAAGCCAAACTCCCTATATAATTAAGGTTTTTAGTTGATGGTTGTTCTTAATAGAGTTAACACTAACAATGTGTTGCAGAGTAGGAAGCAATGCTTTATCTTAGACACGCATGCTTTTGTTTTAATAGTTGTAAATCACCCTATCATTTGTTTATGCATTTTTCTTTCTCATGGAGTATATGGAACAAGTTATTTGGTATTATTGGAGAAAATTGGGTTAGTCCTGTTTTGGTAGAGGATAAGCTGGCAATTTCCTATTTAGGTTTTGGCAGGAATAAATAAGGGTCTCAAGGAAATGTTTTTTTTTTTTATATCAAAAGAAGAAGTTCATTAATAGATTAAGAATATACACGAATGAGAATAATAAATCTCCTTAACAAAATCTGGGAGAAACCAGATAAAAATACAAAAAAGAGACAAGAAAGAAAAGGGGAAAATCCCCCCAAAAAAAAAAAATCAAGCTCACAATATCAAACCGACAAACATCACCAATTGTGCTGATTCCGCTGAATATCCAAAAAGCTCACCCCCTTAAAATTTCTGTGACCAACACACCAAAGAGATGCTATGTAATGAATCTTCTCAAAAACCAGCAAAAAAGTAAACTTCTTCCCCGAAAAAATAAATGCATTATCTTCCAGCCACAGCCCCCACATCACTGCAAAGAACGCACATTTCCAAAGTCAAGCTCTGTCCTTTCTCCTTCCAAAACTGACAAATGGAACTGCCAAAAAATCCTCCACTGTCTTTAGACAAACCCAGCACTCTCCTGGAAAAACAAATAACTAACTCCATGCCCACCAGGAAAAATCACAATGCATAAAAAGATGAGATGCCGATTCCAAACAGTTAAAACAAAGCACACAAACATCTGTAGAGAGTGCTCTCATTGGTCTCCTAATCTGTAACAAGTTACTGGTATTGATTCTATTAAGCACAACCAACCAAATAAAAACCTTGACTTTGGGGGGGACTTTGACCTTCCAAATAGAATTGTAGAGAGGAGAAGAAGAGTCAAAACAACTAAAGAATTCACAAAAGGATTGACAAAAATACACCCCCAAAAGATCCAAGGACCAGGAATGACTATGTCTGCTTCCAAAAAAATGTGCAACAGTTATTTAACAAAACTAACAAATAGGGTAACTTTTCCAGCTCCCAATCATTAAGGGGCCTCCAAAGGTGAAAACCCAAGAAAGCAAAGGACCATCCAAGTCAACTACAAAAGAAGTGATGCTACTATTTTTCCCTGAGCTCAAACAAAAGAGACATGGAAAAGAGGTGGACAAACCGAAACTCCCCAATCAAAGATCTTTCCAAAAACAAACATTATTTTTTTATAATAAAAGAAGAATTTCATTAATAGATTAAGAATATACAGCTAGGAGAATAAGAAATCTTCTTAACAGAGTCCAAACATCCAAATGAAAAAACAAAAAAACAGCCTGAAAACTTAAAAAAGAGAGAAAAGAACCAGCACGAACAAACAATCCAACACATAATGCCAGTGGTGCTGAATATAAAAAAAACCACCCCCTTAAAATTCCCCCACCCCACACACCAAAGAAAGTCAAATGATCCTTTTCCCAAACCAGAAAATTTGATGACTTCTTCGCTAGAAAAATACACACATTACACTCCATCCACAACCCCCAAAATACTGCAAAAAAAAAGCTCAATTCCAAAGCACTGCCCTTGCCTTTTTCCTGCCAAAA
This sequence comes from Malania oleifera, assembly GCF_029873635.1. Classification (NCBI taxonomy): domain Eukaryota; kingdom Viridiplantae; phylum Streptophyta; class Magnoliopsida; order Santalales; family Ximeniaceae; genus Malania; species Malania oleifera. The sequence continues at coordinate 16,942,678 of NC_080425.1, forward strand.
CCAACAAAAGAAACTGCCAAAAAGTTCTTCACTGCCTCTGAACTCACCCAACATTCGCCTAAAATACCAAATAGCTTATTTCATACCCTCCAAGAACTATCACACTGAATGAACAAGTGCGATACAGATTTTGAACAATTAAAACAAACAAAGACAGCTGGAGATAGAGCCTTCTAAGGTCTCCTAACCTGCAGCAAGTTATTGGTATTAATTTATCAAGCGCAACCAACCAAATAAAAGCCTTGATTTTAAAGGGGACTTTGGCCTTCATAATGGATCTACAGAGAGGAAAAGATAAATTAGACCTATCCAGAAAATCAGAAAAAATTACAACCTGGATCCAAAGACCAAGACCTACTATCCTCCTACAAAGAAAAATGACAGTTATGACGATAGCTCTACCACGTCCCTATTGTTTAATGATCTACGAAAGTGGAATCTAGAAAAGGCCAAAACAATTTGGATCAACAAAAAAAGAAGAAACGGAACCATCTTGCCTTGAGCGCAAGCGAAAAATTCATGGAAAATAGGTGGACAAAACTGCATTCTCCAACCAAGGATCGTTCCAAAAATGGAGATTACTAACTCTTCCCACTAAAAGTTTAATATGGGGAATGAAGAGGGGATAACTCTATAAGAGATAGCTTTCTATGGACTCTCCGAAGAACACCTAAATCTCAAATTGGTATCCCAACCATTCTGGTCTAATCCATTCTTACTTTTAACAACTAAATGCCACAGGAAAGAATTCTCTAGTGGAAACCACCAAAGCCATCTAGCCAAAAAAGCTGTTTTTTCATACACCAACTTTCCCATATCCAAGTGATCCTCCTATTTAAACCTTCCTAAACTTACCAAATGATCCCTTAAACTCGCTACCCTGACCACAAGATGTTGCTCATTATCTGCTCAATCTTGCTAGCAACCCCCACTGGAATCTTAAAAATTGAAATGAAATATAATGGGATACTAGAAAGACAAGCCCAGATGAGCATAATTCTACAACCTAGAGAAAAAATAACACCTTTCCACCCATCCAGACTTAGAAACCCTTTCAACAATAGGATCCCAAAAGCTAACATATCTAGGGTTTCCCCCGAACCCCTGGATAGGACAATGGCCAATCCAAAACACTACAACCCACCTCTGCAAACAACTCCCTAACACTCTCGACAAGCATACTAATAGCCACAATACTACTCTTCATATCAATCTTAAGCCTATAAACCTTCCCAAGACATGAAGGAGACTCAAAAACATGACCTTAAGTATAGGGACAAAATGAGGGAATAAATATGAGAGATAGATTTCCACGAACTTCCTTAAAAACATCTAGACATAGTTGTCAAATTGAGATTCAAATCGTGAATCAAAATTCCAATCTTGGGAATCAAGAATCGAATCGTATCACTTGGTACAAGTTTCCAAAATAAATTCTAAATGACATGCATATATTGATACAAAAACAAGTAAAATAATAAAGTACATTTAAATTTTGACAATCAAAAAAAAGTCATATTTCATGCGTATACTTTCCCTAAACACATGAGAAGTAAGAGCATGAGTTAGGAAACATTATTAAAATAATTACCTTTATGCTGTTTAAGGGAAGGAATTGAGAAACAATAGTTAAAAAAAAATTGAAATTTTGGTGTTTATCAACAATTTTTAAAAAATAATACTTCATGCATATTTTTTTCTCAGGTTTAGAAGAAAAAATAAATAACCCAAGAAAAGGATAATAATTGAACAAACTATTGAAAAACAAACTTTTGAATCTTAACAACAATATGAAACATTAGTACAACCATAGGCAATAAGTGTTTTGCCCCTTCTTTTCAATGGCAAAACACTATAATACTAGAGTGAAGAATGGTTTGTGAAGGCCTGAAGTTCTATTTTCTCCTTTTATTCAGCACAAAATGGACTTAGACAAAGAAATAAGGTAATTTTGCATAAAAAAATAGTAAAAAAAAAAAATGCTGTTTTGGTGTTTTTAATCTAATTAGATTTGTTAGGATATGATAGGTCCAAAATCTTGTGAATCGATAGATTCACGTTGATTCGATAGATTGACAAGATGAGTCGAATAATTCGGCAACAACTTATTTGTTTTTAGATTCGCTAGTAAGAGTCAAATTAATATGGTGTGGAATTGTTACGAATCGTGAATAGTAAGATTCTAACAACTATGCATCAAGATCACAAACTGGTATCCACTCATTCACATCTAGCATAAACTTGTTTTTAACAACTTTATGACAAAAGGAAGAGTCTTCAAGGGGAAACCGTCAAAGCCATTTTGCTAGGAGAGCAGTGTTTTTAGACACCAAATTTCCAAGACCCAAACCACCCATGGAAATGTGGGTTATATGTTGTGTTGTCAGATATTTATAGGGGTCGCAAAATGGGTCAACAGGTCAGGTTTGGGTCAAGTCATAAACGAGTGGGATTTAAATGGGTTGGGTTCGAGTTGACCCATTTACAAATGGGTAAATAAATCATAAACCCAAAGTCACTCAATTAATAAATGGGTACCCATTAAGTACCCATTAAAAAATATATAATATATTTATTTTAATTTTTTTCTACAAAACTTCACCAAATATGAGTTTGGTTCATTTAAAAAAAACAAGAAGAAGCATTTATTCTTTTCTCATTCATATCTTGACATTTTTTTAGCTAAAAAAATTTTTTTATTATTTAATTTATCTTTTTCTTTAATATTTTTTAAAAAAATAAATATCATTTTTCCTCCTAAATATTTCAAAAAAAAAAATATGGTTGTATAACTTGTATTTTATCTCTATTTGTTAAAAAAATACATGGTACATCAAACATGCATCAAATATCATAATTTATACATAGATATAAATTTTAATATCTTTTAGTAAAAGCCTAAATGTGTGACCCGGCAGGTACCTGATCAGAATCCGGCTAACCTGTTCATTAATTGGGTTAGGTTTGGGTTGACCCATTTATAAACAGGTCACACCCAAACCCGTTTTGCCACCCCTAAATATTTAGATTGGAAGGAATGCTCGCAGTTTCAAGGGAAAGAAGACTCCTTGGTTTATGGATTGGGATAGGATTCAATATTTGGCTTCTCTATGGGGTGTGGCAGCAGGTTGTTTCAAGGTCACGTGTTTTGTCGATGTACAGCGTGATTGATTGGCTGTGTTAATAAGTGCTAATAACTTTTCTTTAAAATTTTCTTATTTTCTTAGGTAAGTTCCTTATTCTCCTTTGTACATTTTTTCTTCATTGATAAAATATTTTTTTTAATTAACAAAAAAACAATTAAGGGTTTGGAGTGGAATCCTATTTCTAGGGACTGGGTGACTTCCTTGGAGAGGCCTTTTGAGGAGAGTGAAGTGAGGGCAGTTCATGTTTGTGTCTAGGATTGAGAGGGGTAAGGCTTTAGCCCCTCATGGTTTTAGTATGGCTTTCTTTCTAGGTAGTTGGAATATGATTAGGGTGGGTATAGAGAAGATATCCAATGAGTTTATAATTTAATGGAATTTGGGGCAAAAGCATTAACTATATTGTCATCACTTTGATGCCCAAGAAGAGTCAACCAATTGAGGTTGCTAGTTTCCGCCTTTAAGTCTAGTTAGTAGTGTGGTAAGGAACAGCATCAAGGATTTGCTACCAAGGGGAGACATTAGAGGAATTGAAGAGGGAAGCGAGAAAAGAAGAAGGAAGAAAAAAGAGGGGGGGTGGAGGAAAGGAGATACGCTCAGGGAAAGAACTCTCCTCAATTCGCAAATCAAATTCAACAATAACCACCTCCTACATGGCTTTTATACACACTGTTTATAAGAAACCCAATAACAAAAGAAATTACACATGTACACATAAGAAACATAAATATTACAAACAAGCCCCCAAAATACATAATCCTACTACAAACTGAAAACATATAATAAATAACTAATCAACTAAGCACATTTGGGTTTAGGACCCAGTAATCTGTTGACCCTATTCGTTGACATAGGCCTCCAAATTGGTTCAAAATGGCCCATTTAGTACCCACTTCTCATCCTACATCATAATGTGCATAAGATTATTGCTATGATTCTTGTGGATAGACTAAGTTCGGAATGAGAGATTATTTTTTAGGCACAAAGTTCTTTTTTGGGGGAGTAAGCAAATTTTGGATACTATCTTAGTAGCTAATAAGGCTATGGAGGATGGGATTTGAAAGGGCTTATAAATGAGTTAGTGTCTAGAAACATTGCTTCGATGAGTAAATGGATTTGACAGTTTCCCTTAAATGAATTCCTTTTGACAAATATTTTTTAAAAGTAACTTCAACATCCAAGTAAATGAGTGCAAAGTAAATATGGGAATATGATGTTCCTTTAAAAGTCCTTGAAGGCATATTTTGCAGATCAATTCAACAAAAGTTTATTGTGGGTCACTAGGTGATGGCTTTCACTACCATTTATAGGAAGATATTGGTGGTAATTCTACACTTTTAATTTCTTTACCTCATTTCAATCGGCTCTCTTTGCTGCATAATGGAGTTACTTATTATTTTTTAATCTTTAAGCTCTCTTAGGGTTTCCATTTTCAAAGGCCTCTTAAGGATAGGGAGGTGGAGGAGCTCTCTCCTTTCTAACGTTTTCTAGAGGATTGTCAAGCATCCAATAAGGGGGACTTTCAATTGTGGGTTCATGAATATTAGGGAATTATTCTTGTAAATCTTTCTTTGAGCATTGGATTTGTGAAAACATGTCCTTTCCACTCCATCATAGTATTTGGAATGCCAAAGTCCCCTCTAAGATTAAGACTTTTATTTGGTTGGCTGCTCTTAATATAGTTAATACCAACAATATGTTGCTAGGAGGCCTTCTAAGGCTTTAACTTCAAATGCCAGCACTCTATGTTTTGACACATCAAATCTGCTTCTCTATCTTTTCCTGCATTGTGCTTTCTCATGGAGGGTTTGGACAAGTTATTCGCTATTTTTTTTTCAGGCAGAGTAGGATTTGCCTACAATTAGTTGAGGATTTGTTATCTATTTTTGTAGAGATGGCTTGGCTTTGTGTAGGTGTGGGTTTTTTGCCGTTTTGTGGGGTATTTAGATTTAATAGAATGCTCATATAGTTACATAGAAGAAGATAATGAGGTCTAGGATAGAATCTAGTGTTTGGCTATGATGTGGCCTTCTAGAGCTGGTTTCTTAAAAATATGTGCTTTCACATTTACAGCAAGATTAATGAGTTGTATTACTTTCTTTGAAATTTTTCCTTCTTTATTCTCTATTCTTCATAGGAGGATTTTTTATGCACCTTTTTGTAAATTCTTTCTTCTTGAATGAAATAGAAAATTCATTTTTCTCAAAAAAGTATCAAATTCCTTGGTCAATTGAACAAGGTTGTATCCAAATAAATATGGAGAAGGTGATAGCTATTCGAGATAGAAAGATTCCAACAATGGTCATTCCATTCTTGGACTCGCCAACTACAACTGCAAATTTTTTCAAGGATACTCGAGGACTGCCCTGTTCACTCAGTTTCTGGAGAAGGTTCATGTGTGTAACTAGACATGGGAGTGACAAGGAGCCCATGACAACTTGGACATATCCATGATGAACATCATGAAGCCCTTTGAGGTAGCCCCCGATTGAGTGTTGTTACAAGAGGGACATCCTATTACACTAACCAGAAGAATTGGGTGCAACTACTCAAGGTAGATAGTACTTGTGCCATCTCGTTGTTGCTAACTAGAAGAATTGGGTACAGCCACTCAAGGTAGCTCAATTTTATTTCAATGCCCAAAAGAGCTCAAAAACCAACAAGAGTCATTTTAAGCTTGTTATAGGCCAACAGCTGCTATTATGTGTGAGGATGAGTCATATAGAGGGAAGAGTCTAAGAGCTTACATCCTAACCAAATAATGGTGAACACAAAGATTGCTCAAGCCAAGAAAGCTACCAAGTGGATGAAGAAGTGTGCAGATCAAGAGAAAATACTGTCGCACTTCAATGTGGGAGACCTAGTGCTAGTCCATATTTGCGAAGCAGTCTCCTATCTCTACTTGAAGGTGTGTGTATGGCTCCAAGAAACTGCTGCCAGATTTTCTCTCCTCTTCTTCTCCTCTTCTCTTCCCATTCTCCATATCTAACTTTACGACAAGATACAACAGGAACAAACTTCAGCTTCAACAACCAAGGTGTAAGCTTAAAGTAGCATGTGCCATGTCATAGTTGCGTGAGACCATATAATACTTTGTGTAAGTGACATACAGTGTATGGGTATAGAGGATAAAGATAACCAGATGAGTGGCCCAATATCTGCATGCAAAAAGGTATTGGTAACATCAAGTTGCCGCTTAGTGTCATCTTCTTGTGATAGCCTCATGCAGTGGTAGGCTTAACGGCAGAGGACTAAAGTTGTGGTCAACACCCTCTTCTCAGCTGAAACCTTTGTAGCTAGGTGAACTTCATACAGCTCAATGAAGCCATCAGCACACTTGCTAATATGGTACACCACTTGCAGCCAATAAAATGCTAGTTGGCAGAGGTTGAAATAACGTCCCCATGCCATTGCAGGGCAAAGCACTGTACTCATACCCCATTGTATGGTACCACTGTGAATCCTTGACAGCAATAAAATTGCAAGAGGGATCATGCAAGAGGGGAAAAACTATTTCACATATAGGCAGCGAGCAGTAACCTAATCCATTGAATGAGCGACCATAAGGACATTAGTAGTGGAAGGAGGGATAAGCATGTGGACATAGAGATTGGTGGATGGTGAAGAAGAGAAGGGATAGAGCCTGAGCAATAAGTGGAAGACAAGGATGGGAGACAGCTATACAATGAATAAGGATGAGGAAGGGGAGCAACCGAACAGGATAATTAGTCAGAGTCAGAGGCCATATTAGAGAAAGTTTGGAAGTGGGAGGGCAGCTCATTAAGAAAAAGTGTTATGATACATACGCCAGTGGCAACATGGAGGGACTTATGGTTTTCATCTTGGGAAATATAGTCAATGAATATAGGCTCAACCAAGCAATAGTGTAGAGGAGGCGGCACATAAAATAAATTCCCGAGGAAATCAGTAGAAGAATCGGAGGAATAACATGTTGATCCCAAATTTGATCCAATAGTAAGACCCTGTCACAGTCAAAGTCAGTGCTGTCAGCTCTATCATCATCCGAAACATCCCCCCATCTCTTACTATCCTTGTGGGTACTAGCCCTCTCATCAATTGCTCCTCCACTAAACCCATCTTTTGAACCTTTCTTCATTTTTATTTTTTATAATTTTACTAGATGAATCTCAAATTTCTGTAAGATGCTTCCTCATTTCAAAACCCTTTTGCACTTCCTTATGTGGAACATAAACCTTTTGATCTATCTGATTATCTGAACTAGCCATCTTACCATCTGAAATTCCTTCCGGATCCACAATAAAATCCTGAATTTCATTCTCACAATAATTAATACTCTTATGAATCAATAATATTAATTGAATACCGCCCACTAGCATACTTCTTATGAATCTCCCCCAACTTCATTTACAGAACCCTGCCCACTAGCATACTTCTTCTGAACAGAGGAAAAAGTTACCCGCAATAATATTAATTAAATATTTGGAAACCAACCTTTCTATTCCCACCTCCTCCTTTTTTCAGTTATTGAACAACTACTCCTCTCCTCTTTACCTCCATTGATCTGATTAACCAAGAAACAATGTAACTTGTCATAATTCTATGGCCTCAAGCAAGAAGAAGATAAACAATCAAAAACCTTAATAAAGCACTAAGCTGAAGGTAAAGTTTATGAATGGGAGAAAGATCATGAGCAAGTGTAGACCATGAGCAGTGTAGGAATAAGATATTTGAATATTTCATCCCAAAAAATGCAAAGGGAGAAGCATGAGCAAGTGTAGACAATCCAAACTCAAGCACTATGACAATGGTGTCAATGGAGCTATTTTGCTCAAAAGTACGAGGTCAAGACAAACAATTAGACCAATTGTCAACATGGAATAGAATTTAAGAAAGGTGGAAAGAAAAGAAACATTAGTTTCAAATTACAAGCCCAAATGAAGGAGAACCTAGGCACAACAATAAAGTTGTTGCCGTGTGACCTAGAGGTTACAGGTTCGAGGCATGGAAACAGCCTCTTGCAAAAATTCAAGGTAAGTCTACATACTATAGACCCATTATGGTCCGGCCCTTCTCCAAATCCCGCATATGTGGGATCTTTGTGCACCAAGCTGGTCTTCTTTTAAAAAATAAATATTATAGGTCCAAATATACAATGACATTGTCAACAAATATAATGAAGTTAAACAATCCATTTGAGGATCAAGGCCCCATATATCAAAAAAGACCAAAACTAACAAGTTCAATGACACAAGAAAATTGAAACAACAATTTACAACTTTTTCCTGAACTCATAAAAAGACCCAATGACAGTCTTTACTGGCAATCGAAGGATAATAATGACCAAGAATCTTCTAAACAATAAAATATGTTAAATTCTCAAACTTTAAATTAATTACAAGATACCTTTGGAACTCCATCAACTAAACAGCAATGAAAGAAGCAATCTTTTTTTTTAATAATAAAAGAAGGTATATAAGATAGGGAAAGAGAAAAAACAATGAAAGGGCACTAGAATTCCACCCCAAGAAAAATAAAATAAAATAAAATAAGAATAAAAAACTAACCAAGGAATCCCCTATTCAATCCTTTTCCATCATAATTCACCTCACACTTCAAGTTAGCTGACTCCTTATGACCCTTTTTAGCTTTGTTTTTAAATCCATCAAAATGCACTTTCCTCCAAGATCACAAAACTTTAAATCTAGCTTATCCATAAGATCTTAAACTACTAATTCCTTCCCAAAATCTGTTCCACTAGTGTTGGTAAAATTCCATCCCCATCCTTGCACTACAAATCATTAACCAAACCGTCACTTTCAAAGATAGAAACCCCCTCCAATCCTTCCAATGAGGATGGATGTACATATGATAAATCCCCTAGAGGCCTAGAACATAACTGGAATCATAAACATATCCATATTGTCCCCTATTTTCATCCAGCAATAAATGCCCAACATAACTAACTCAGTAAGATTGTTACTTTCATTATCTGATAAATCCTCCCATTTCATTACCTCATTTCCTTTGCTAACCCCATCATAAGAATTGCTCACCCTTTTAGCATATATGTCTTCCACAATACTTAACTCTCCTTTTAAATTCCTCTTTAAAACCTTTGGCACTACCTCACCAAAGTGCTTTCTTTTTTCTTCAGACTATTTCCGTTTTCCGCACTCATCAGAATAGCTTTCTAATGAGTACAAATCTTGGAACCCTTAAATTTATCTAACTTAAGGCCTGAGACATCAAATATCCTCCCTAATACACCATCACCTCTATAAGCCTTGGCTGCGCTATTCTTTTACCCTTCTGCAAAACCAGAATCATCAACCACTTTGACACTTTTAATTATTTCTCCTTTGTGGTCAAGAGTTTTCAAATCTGCACTACTGACATCCTGTATTTGCTCCAAAATATGATCTATTTCATGTGTCTTGGGGAGTTGGAGAGAGATTTTGATCTTCTTTTATAGATGGGTGAAGATCTTATTCCTTGTATTCTACATCTATGTATTAGGGCTTGGGTGTTGGGCCTGCCCATTAACAAAATCTATAAGGTTATTGGCCTAATCACCCTTTCCCTTAGAATGGGCATACTTGAAGTATTGATCCTCCTAAGAAGATCACATATGAGGCGACTGGTTCTTATCATTTGAATAGGGCCCTGAATAATATGGGCATGTTCCATCAAGAGGCTCAATTTATATAAAAATGAGGCTCTTCCTTCTTCAATGAACTGGCCCAGGTCCAAGACTAGAACTAAGTGGCCTGCACTCCTCTTCCCCTAACGTAACCCTAGCCGTCTCAACTAGAGATGCACCATCCTTCAAAATTGTTAAATATTGATACACATGGTTGGCCAATAGCCTAACAGCTTAAGCTTTTAGGTAAAGTGGTGATCTAACATGACAACAAAGCTGGTTACTAGGAGCTCCTGGGTTCTAGCCTTGCTGCCTGCATTTATTGTATTGTGTTTAAAAAATTATTGTGTTCCCAATCATGGCTCTTCTTTATCATGTGTTTATCTCTCAACATGCTATCAAACTGCACATATGGGGGAGTGTTAAAGCTTGATATACAATTGTTGACCCACAACCTAACAACTTAACCTTTTAGGTATAGTGGTAATATAACAAAAACCCTAGCCAACCTCGCAATATCAGCAAGCTCACTTGCCTGAGCAGTATGAATGTGCATCTTCAAACAGAGATCTTCTGGCATTGGTTCCCTAAAAGCTTTCAACTTGAGCTCAAACCCACACCGGACGCACAACTCATTCATGACAACCCACTCTCCTTGTTGGAATCTGCTCTCGCAGCCTTTTCCTTCGCTTAGCTTCCTTTTCAATACCACTTGACTCCACAGTCTGTGCATAGAACGGATTGCCACACCTTTTCCACCAGGTTGACCACAAAACTCTTTAGCCATTTCGCAGAGCTTGCTCAGAAGCTGCACCAGCCCACCCCATTTGCACTACCCGGAATAAACACAGAAAATAATATTGAAAAAAAAAAAAAAAAACTTACCTTTCCATCCCAGCCCTAACTCCAAATACTTCCCCAACCTATTCCACTCAATTTTCATCCAGTACAACAAATTTCCCATACAGATACTTTGAGAACCTCTATCCAACCGAATGAAATTTGGAATACCATTGGCAAACCAGAGAATTGCCTCTTTCGGAAGTTTGGTCCATCTAGTTCAAGAGCCATTTTTCTCATATATGAGCAGATATTGATTTTCTCTCACATTATCCAATCTCAAATCAAAGGTCTTCCCTTCGATCTGAATCGAGAGCTTTGACATCTCCTGCTACATTCAAATCCAAGGAAGATTCGCGTGAGAGAAAGGGGAAGTTGTTTTGCGACAAAGAGAGCAAGCACCATCGTTGTGTTTATTTGTATGATTCATACAGCTAAGTGGTTGATTCACTAAAGTATTCAATAGTACTGAAACTCAAGTAATAGTGATTAAACAATCAAGTCTAACCAATTCTGCTTTGAATTAGAGCACCTTTGAGCCTATTGTTGCCTGAAAAGGGAAAGATATTATTCTAGAGAGTCTAGTGGTATCACTAGGGATAATTATTTTGGTGAAGATCCTATAGTTCATTATTTATGTAATAATTATGAGCTGACACGAGTGCAACTCCATATTGGGGCCCAAGGGCTATTGATAGGATTGCTAGTATTTAGTTCAAAAAAAAAAAAAAGGATTTGAAAGTTTTCTATATGATATGATGTAGAACTTTGGAGACTTCAAACTTGGTAACTCATCCCACTATTCAAGAGCCAAAGTTAACAAATACTACCTTGTACTATTTTATCCTTCATATGATCATTGTCCACCATGTCTACACCTTGACTGTTACCCACAACCATCCCCCAGAATTTCAATATAAGGCATTTTATCAAGGACCTCAACTTCCTTGCTTTACTATAAATTAATAAAAGAGCAGCAATAATCACTACATGGATTATAAAGCACATACAGCTTGCAGTTCATGCAGCAGCAAAAACCTATGTGAATTATGCAGCATATATGGCCCCCTTTCAGTTCATCATGCATGTAAAAGAGTAGAAAGCAACACTCCATACAATCCAAATAAACATATATGAATAAAACAAAATGCAGAAAGGAAACAGCAATTATGCAGCATATATGGCACCCTTGCAGTTCATCATGCATGCGAAGGAGCAGAAGCATCACTACAAACTAGCATATATAAATAAAATTAAATGCAGTAAGCAAGCAGTGAACCCGCACTTAGTTGCTTCTTCAGCCATCAATGCTCCACTTGTGTCTCCATCTTCTCTAATGCCACCATTCAAATTTGCACAATTATGCCTTTGTTCTGCACTTCTAGCAAGACGGTACAAACTATCCCTTATACACAGTTTCGTTCTAATATCCAACTGAAATCAAGCAGATTCAACTTGATCAGTTTCAAGAATAAGAATTCTAATGAGATAAACATCACAAGCAACGCAAAGTGCGATATTGTTAAATTTCCAATCCAGACCAGAAATCACTAAAAATTTTTGAATAATCAGAGTCCAATGATCATAGGATCTTTGGGAATAAGGATCCTATAACCCAAAGTCAAAGAATTAGGAGTAACAAAAGAAATACATCCATCCAATGTTGTTTTTCAATGGTTCTTTCCAAGCCCAGGATCGTAGGATCTTAGGGATCCAACAAAATCTCAAACATTATAGAATTTTGCAATGTTTTAAAAGGCGAAGGCGTAAGGCGAGACGTTTTTACCCTTTAAAGGCGAGGCGCAAGCCTTAAGGCGTTGGGGCGTAAGCCTTTTGAGAATTTCTTTTTTAAGATAAAAATTTGTTAAATAATTATATATATTTAAAATAAAGTGAAAATTAAGAAAATCACAAATATAATGTAAAAAATAAAAACTAGAAGTACTTCGAAAATATTTGTTGGCCATTCAAAAATTGCTAACTTGAAATATAATATAAATCATGACAAGAGATAGCTATACCATTACAAAGTTCAAACTATTTTCATGACATAAGATATAAATCCAATTATTTTGAAAAGGTTGAGGTTCAAGAGTTTTACAAAAACTCATATTATGACATTCCTTTTGTACAAACATGCAGTTAAAATTTTCTAACCAATTCTAACTTGAGAATCACACACCCAAAATGCGCAAACCTCAACTGAAAAGGAGCAATAGGCGTGTTTTTTGTAAAAATGTGTAAGCCTCAACATGTAATGCATTAGCCTTTTTGGAATTTGGTATTTTAGATTGAGCCTCAAGGCGTTTTAAGTATGCTTTGCCTTAAGGCGAGCCTCGATTGAGCCTCTTTAAACACTGGAATTTTGGGTAGCAAGAAAAAATTGTTGATTTCTTAAAATTCCATGTGGTCTTTTTTAATTGCTTTTCTTTAGTTTAACATGGCATGACCAAATGAAGAGTATAAGTTTAATTCTATGTGCCTAAAAATAAAGAAAAATAGCCCTTTTTTTAAACCTTGATCCAAGTCCTAGGAGAAAAGCAACCCATATTGATCAAAGTCTGATCTTTGATAGCACAACAAAAAGAAACATACTTTTAATAAAATATGATAGAAAGAATCTGTTGCAGCTTCACTTTGATCAAAAGTAATTCCATAATTCCAAATTTCCTCTATTTTATGAAATCAGTCCTCATTGATTTCACCTCCTCGTGAATCAAAGTTTCGTGTGGATTTTGTTTTTCCTAAGTCTTTTGAATCTCACCCAATGTCTTAAATCCCTATCATTCTTTCTAGGTGTCTTCATTCCTTTTCTTTTCCTCATTTAGTTGAAGTGCTAGCCATCATGGAGTGCACTTTTGTATCCTTGTTGATTTAATACAGCTTCTATAAAAACAACGAATCCATAACTCCCACAAATATTTTTTTAACTCCATAAATTTCAGGTGTGCAGTTAAATAATAACATGAACAATAATTAAAATATTTCCTAATCTCTATCCTATTTTAGGGTTTGCAATCAAAACCCTTAAAATGAAAGATAGACAGCCACTTTTTTAGATTAAATGTTATTTTCTATTTGGTAATATCATGACTCTAAAATCCAACATTTTAGGATCTGATCCCAAAAACTCCAAACAATTCAAGGTAGGATCCCGACTTCAACGACAGAGGCAGCACAATGATTGCTTGAAAATGTGCACCAAATTTTTTCTTGGTAGTTCTTACAAAATCTGTCCATCACTCAGTATTACTTTGGGGTAGTTTTTGGTTTTGCGTAGAACTGTTCGCTTAGCTCCTGTATTGTGCAGTATGTTCATTGCACTCTCTTGCCCTGTACTCATATATGGCAGAATGTTTTCTTTCAGTAAAGTGAAACTGTGAAAGATCAACCCAATCCCACCCCCAGCTCCCGCAAAAAATAACAACAACAACAACAACAATAATAATAATAATAAAGGGAGCTAAGGGAAGGCCCCTCTGCCCCTTGGATTAGTCAATCCCTGAAACGGAAAGGGACCTAGATACCATTTGCTCAAAAATCAAACAATAATAATAATAATAATAATAATAATAATGTGTTGATAATGATACAATAAATGGAAAGACTCTTTAGTGGACTGCTCATTAAAAATGTGCATAAAATAAGACACTGATGTAGATCATATCATTACAAATGCATCCATCTAGACATGCACAAGCTCATACACAATTTCCACAAAGATTCTCAGCACAATAGCTTCACAATACAGTACATTGACATATAGTATAATCTCCAAATTCCATATCATTGTACCTGTTCCATGACATGTTGAAGTTGGCGAAAACTTGTAGCCTCTAGTGAAATTTCATCCAAAGAGCTTATGCACGAGCTTTCTTGTACATTTGAACAATCTAATTCAGCTGGAACTCCTATATTAGCTCCTCCAACTTCACTATGACCTTCAACCTCGGTTTCACAATTAAGTAATGGCTTCTGAACAGACAGTGGATCACAAAATGCTGCCTGGGCCCCCAAATCCACATGTTCAAGATTGCTATTTAATGATGCCTGTAAACCTGATTGAGAATATGGTTTGTCTGTCTTCAAGTGCCCTGCCATAACAGAAGCCTCAAATGAAGGACCATGAGAACTTTCCTGAGTCTGCACTTGATTTGATGCATAGGAGGCCGCCTTTCGAGAACGAGAAGAGAAAGCATTGTTTTCAGATTTGCTAACTGAAAGAGTTGGACCAGAAGCCATTTGATCAAGAGGATAAATGTAGTTTGAATGCATATGAGGAATGTGTGCCTGCAATTAATTCAAGATGTAAGGTCCAATGTTTTGCTTTGCAGAACTCCTGAGGAAAAGACTTGATGGTAAGAGTCCCAAAAAGGAATATTTACATCTACCAGTGGTTTCAGGTTACTGCAGTGATTAATGGAACAGCCATTTTCCAAATATTTGTCTTTTCTTTTTCCTTCTGATGAGTTCTGACGCTTTGACTGCTTTTTATGCAAATTGATCTGCCAGATAAGAACAAATCTAGTCATAGGAGTGAGAATTCGAGGGGAGGCAGAGAGGCTGAATTGATAAATTGAACTTTGTAGGGAATTAGTAATATGGGATTGCATAGAACAATTTCACTCAACCACATCATTGACACCAAACATGTTACATAAATAGATATGATTCATATGAATGCCTTCGAAAACAAAAGATGTTCTTTAACATCTATTCTTTATTGATGTCAGGCTCTCTTCTCTATGGACAGAGACTCTCGTGTCTGGATAACCCAGTAATTTTTTTCCTGTAAATTTTTCTGTTCATATCTTCTGGACCCCATCTGACATGACCCTTTCTATAGGAGGAAGCCTAATAAAGCTATAATGCTTTATCACCTAAAATGAATGTTCTGCATAGGCAGAATTGCGAGACTAGTGCTCATATTTTCCTGCATTGCCCTTGTGCTTGGAGGTTGTGGAACTTCCTTCTTAGCATTGGTGAGGAGCGTTGGCTGTGCCTATTTCTGCAGAGGAAGTGCTTCCGCAGTTTCAGACAAAAGGATGCCAGGGCTTGTAGGACTAATTTACTCATGATGGTATGGTTCATTTGGTTTGAGAGGAATTCAAAGATCTTAGTCCTCTCCCTCTTCATTTGCATAGAAATAGGTTGGTTTCCTTAACTCAATTTGATCTTCAGTGGCAGGTGCTTTTGCAAGAGTTCCTTTGACTTTGATCAACTGAGTTCTATTTTGTTGTTGGCATTTTACTTTTTATTTTCTGGGAGTACTTCCTCTCCTCTATATTGTATATTCTTTCCCCTAGCTCTTAGTTAAATCTTTTTTTCTTATGAAGGAAAAAAGAATCAGGCACATAAAGGTCTAGAATGGATGAAACCTTAAATACAAAAGTTTGAATGTAGATCTTATGTATCCTAGAACAACAAACAATGGCTTTGAATGTTATTCTAAACTGCTTATGCCAATCAGTTGTCAACTATTAGAACTCATTGAGAAGCATAAAGAAATAATAGACAATGGATATTATGATACATTATGTTGTTAAGTAACCTCATAACATCCATAACCAGACTGCAAGATGCTTGCTATACACAGTGCGGTACCTTTACCAGCTAATATCACTAACCACTGCTACCAATGGCTTTCATCTGTAACCCTGGCTCAGGGCCCACAGGAAAAAAATTTTCACTAGTTATTGACAGTTGCCAAAGCCACCCTTTCAGGAATTGGAGGCTACCAAAAAAATTCCCTTCCACCCCTGACAAGCACATCAGTGTTAAGAGGGGACTTGGATTCAATTCTTACCAATGATGAAAACACACCTCTCATTTTTACAACTAGATTATAGTTTTGGAATTAAACTTCAGAGTTGCTCTCAATTGCCAGCAAAAAATATATTGGAACATAACAAGCGTCTGATGCCAAAACAAAGTTCTAGAAATTCCCATAAAAACATGATTTATATTTAAAAAGGCAAAAAAATTATATTTACATAATTAAGCGGAAATGACAATCACTTTTACTGACCTGCTCCTTAGGCATAAAACAATCCTTAGTGTCAGAAATTGTATTGGACCCATTCATGAAGGATAACGAACAGAGAGCAGCATGTTGATTGGGATCTGATGTGCAAGAATTAGTTTTAAATTTAATGGAGACATTGCTCTTGTCGCAACCATCTAGTGATGGACTTGGATTGTTCAGCCTAGGAGCTTCATGATATTCAGACACACTTCCTAATGCACTTGATTCCGGAGATGAAAACTTAAAGCCAGGTTTCACATCTTCACTCCCCTCGATAGCATTTGAAGACGAAAACCAGCTCAGCTCATCTTCATTGTTAACACTCCCTAGCCCAAATGTTGAATCACAACTTCTGCATAATGAAAAGAAACACTGTAATCCACACATATTTAGCTACAAAAACCATATAACTAGCTCAAGGCCATCTCATCTCCCCTTCATAATAAGTAAAAAACCTCCCAAATAAAGATATGGAAGAAAAACAAGATAAATGCAAATTTGATCATGAAATTCTAAAAATGCAAATACCAGGGGTATGTTAATAGAGGATTTTGAGAACTACCTAAATATCCTGTCAACATCCTCAAAATTTCCAATATCAGGCCACCCATAATATAATAGGTCACTGCTTTCTTTATCTCCTTGATCATTATCAAAAAAGCTGAGATCATTGTCTGTTTGCGAAATATGAGAGAGTGGATAATGATACATGCTATTATCAACTGTAGTACCACTGTCCCTGACAGGATCATTGTCACAAAGGTCAGTGGCACCAGAATCAACATTGCTAGCTCTAAAGCAGCTGGACATCCCAGAATCATCGGATGCTAATACATTGACATCTTTTCTTGGATCACCATCACATGAAGCAGGAAACCCATCGGATGAGTGAGACCATGAACCCTTTTCCAACATTGTGTCCTTTCTGTTCTTCGGAGTTAATAAGCTTGTTTTCTCCTTGTCTGGACTAACAAATTGAGCAGCATGCCTTGCTTCAATATTTGTAGTAATACCAACTACTTCTTGTCGTGGTTTCTTACGACTATTAATCCGAATGGTGCATTCTTTCTCAGGTTCATTGCCAGGATGAGGCACTATATGATCGTCACTCACACCAAAGTCATCCCATGCAATATCTTCAAGCTGTAATACCAGTGAGAATGCTTAGCTGTAATCACAGAAAATTTACGCTAGCATTTCAAGGTAATTTATGGCATAGTACAATATATTAAGCAGATACAATATGAATATGATTAGGTATTAGGACGTGGAACATATCAAGTTTGATAACTATTCAAGATTGCATCCACCATTTAACAATTCAAAATTCATTTGAATTCTATAACCAACTAAATAGAGAGGGTAAGCTTAATAAATTCAACTTTTAGACATAGGAGCTTGAAATCATCCTTGTATACAACAAGAAGTTAAATACAGAAAATGTTAGTCAGAGACACTGAAAGCAGTTGAAGTGAAGACAGTTCCACCATACAACCATATAAAATAGAAGAACACTACCATGAGCTTTCTACTGAAATATAAGCAGTTAATACAGCAGAGCTACTGCTTGGAGCAGATAACGATGATATAATTTCAATGTATATGTGTACATATACAAGATGGGAAGTATTTCAGAAACTACTGACAATTTCTAATTAATATCAGGCCCCAATATTCTAAATCTTTTGATAACATGAAAGAATTTATCATGTTATAACTTATCCAAAAAATATTTTATAAATTTTTAATAAGCCCAAAATTTGAAAAACATGGAAGTCTAAAGTCCAACAAGCTCTGATACCAATTGTTAGTCCAAAGAGTTGTACACGGCGGGGAGCTAGAGCATAAACAGGACTCATATCCATGAGGGATATCATATTCAACCCGAAGGTGTACAACGTTAGATGAAGATATCCAACTCATATATAAAAACCCTTTACAAGTCTCATTCCTAATCAATATACAATTTTCATAAGAATTTTCAAAACAGAATATATGCTAGCAAGTTAGTTTTACTTGCTTATGTCCAAGGTAGCGTAACTCCAAAATTTTCATACTAATTAACTTGTGGATTATTTTTGGGAGGAAGGCAAAACAGAATAAGAATGGAGCTACCTCTAAAGGAACAAAAGCCCAATATCCATTTTAATAAACTTCACATTTTTAAGCAGGACTAATAACTTAATAAATGTCTTGGCAATTAAACTATACATAATCCCCAACTCTCTCAATGTCTTGCTTTTTTCTTTGGTTTTTCTTTAAAGGGGGGGTGGGGGGTCGAATCCTGGAGTGTTACACATGCTAAAACAAGAGTCGATCTAAGCCAAGCATTGGAACTTGAGTCTCCTCAAGGCCCCATATAATTCAGATCCCTTCCTTTTTCATTTTTCTAATGCTTCTTCCCTTTTCATAGATTGTACAAAATTATACTACAAAACTTCTGGCAGGTTTTAAGATCCTTTCTAAATAATAACCAGAAATGAAATTTTTTATTGTTAGCAGGTTAGAGAATTCCCCATATACTGAGTTCAAACACACAAATAGTTTTTCCCAACATAGTTGAACAACTTATTGCTTCCCACTCAGGTGTAATGGAAGCACAAGAGCTGCCAATTGTGATAAACAAGAACAGTGCAGCCTATAAAGGCAATTTCTCCTCAAAAAGGGGAGGACAGAACCAATAAATGCTGCCAAAAATACTTATTCTAAAGGGTGAAATACATTAGCATCCCTGTGGGATTTGAAAACTCAACTAACCTCCTTTGACATTTAATTTCTGCTCCACTTACTAACCATCTGTTAGTCAGCTAGAAGTGACTTGGATGCAATGTTATAACATCATCTTCAATTTTTCATAATACCCCCTCTTGCCCTCATTGACAATTTAAATGGTATATTATTTCTCCTACTCATCATTACCAGAAAAATTCATCACAAAACACTTCTAATGCATCACTAAAGCCAGCATATTCAGTAGTTACAATAATTAAAGAGAGAAGAAACTATCAAGAGGTTAGGGAAGAAGAATGCAAAAACCTGCCAAAGATTTCCTAGCATAGGCTGAACCCCATGGACCAATTTTGTCATACAGATGGGTATTCACAATTCTATTTAACTCTAGAAGGCCAAGTGTTCTCTGTTCTGGGTACTATTTGTTGCATTTGGTTGGAAAGAAATGGGAGAATCTTTAAAGCCGTTCCCACTTCCAGCAGTATGCTTTGGAGCAGAGTGGTTTCCAGTAGATCGGTTTGGAGCAGTGTGGTATTCCTTGCGTCGCTTTGGTGCTTAGCAAATGGATTCTTTCATGTTTCTTTGGAAGACAAGCATCAGGATTTCTTTGATTTGGCTTGTGTTTATTTTTATTTAGCTGCTTTCCATTTGTGAAGAAGAGCTTAGGTGCAACGGTAAAGTTGGCATTGTGTGACTTAGAGGTCACGAGTTCGAAGTGTGGAAATAGCCTCTTGCAAAAATACAAGGTAAGGCTGCATACTATAAGCCTATCATGGTCCTCCCCTTCCCTGAAACTCGCATACATGAGAGCTTTATACACTGGGCCACCTTTTTTTCTGCTTTCCATTTGTAAAGGGAAGATATCTTATTCTCCCTGGTTGTTTATTTTTTTCTTTTTCTTTGTTGTACTTCTTTCCTCCTTTAATACAATTCTTTGTTTATCAAAAACAAATAATAGTAAAATATATATATATATATATATATATACCTGCTTGCTTAAAAATAAAACTCATTCTACTACAAGTCAAACCTTTCTAGTATGAAAATTTCTTAAAAAATAAAAATGAAAACAAAAAATGGAAAAGAAATTAAAATTTAATCGAATTTCTTGGTTGGATTAACACTTCACCTAAAAGCTTAAGTTGTTAGGTTACTAGCCAACAATGTATATCAAGCCTCAGCAATCACCCTGCAGCCCAATCACAAATGGACAGATAAATAAACAATAAACAACACCAAATTGCAGGGAATAAGTTAGTTCTTTTACAACCAACAAGAGCAACAAGACTAAAACCAGGACCTCCTGCCAACCATAGCTCTAATACCATTTTTTTATAGAAAATTTATTAGAAAAAGAAGAATATACAAAAATGAGAACAAGAATTCTTCACCAACAAAAGAAAGAAAATTAGAAAACAAAAACAAAAACAAAAAAGGCAACAAAAAACAATAAATCAAAAGGCCATCAGACTAGCAGAGCCAACAAATCCCTTTGGATATCAGAAAAGCCCACTCCTTTAACACAACCAGCCAAAAAACACCAAAGCGAGGCCAAATATTGAATCTTCTCCCATTTCAAAGATAAGTTCAGCTTGTTCCCCATAAACATACAAGCATTTCGTTTGATCCATAAAACCCCACAAAATTGCAAAGACCACGCAAAGCCACAACAAGTGAGCATCCTTCCTTTTAGCAAAACCAGAAAAAAGAAGTGGCTAGCACATCCTCCACCAACACTCGACAAACCCAGGCTCTCATACCATTTAAGATTACCACTTCACTAAAAGTTTAAGCTGCCAGGTTGTGGGCCAATAATGTATATCAAGCCTTACATTCTCTTTCAAAAATTACTTCATTGCATCACTTTGGTCAGTTCAGAAACAGACATTGAAAAAGGCTGCATAAAATTTCCAAAACATATGTATTTGATCATAAAAAATAGAACAATGTGCACCTTGATAAAATGTAGAAAAAAATTTATGTGCATATAAAAAAGCTGAACCTATCAGATATCCAAGCACCAATTCACATTAGAAAACACCATGAAAAGAGAAAAGCTTATGAAAACCTATACATTATAACTTATTTATAAAAACCAAAGAATGAATATGGTAATTGGTGAGGGCCGTAAGGCTACAATATCAATTTAAT
The DNA here is from genome assembly GCF_029873635.1 of Malania oleifera. Classification (NCBI taxonomy): domain Eukaryota; kingdom Viridiplantae; phylum Streptophyta; class Magnoliopsida; order Santalales; family Ximeniaceae; genus Malania; species Malania oleifera. The sequence continues at coordinate 16,964,189 of NC_080425.1, forward strand.
TCTCAAACATCAACAGCACAAGCTAAATATAGAACTACAATAGTATTATATATATAGCAATAGAAATATAAGCATCCACTGAGGAAATTTAGGCAAGTCAAAACAGTAAATAGTAGCTCAGTCACATCTTGAAATGTACACATAAAGATTGAAACTGAATTGAATATATGTACATACATATATATATATATATATATATATATATATATATATATATATAGATATATATGTATGTATGTCTGTATGTATTATCTCTTCTATGAATCTAAGCATCATCAAAACAAATATACAAATTAGATAAAAGGAGACGGACACACAAATGAAAAAACAAAGAAACAGGCACCCAAAAAATAATAAGAGTCGGATTAAAGGTTGAATCAGTCCCTCATGCGATTCAAATTGCAGACTACTTAACAATGAGGGTTTCCTTTCACTTCTGAAGAATTTTATATTAGAAACACAACACCGTTTTTAATTTTTTTCCAGTTAGATATTAAGGGTGCATTTAGTTCGCTGGCTAGGCTAGGCTAGGCAAGGCAAGGCTAAGGACTCTTAGCCCATGTCTGGTGTAACACAAGCAATATAGGACTGGCCAGGGAGGGAGCGATGCTTGGCCCATTTGTGCAGGATATGGCCCCCCTTCTCACTGACCAGCCCTGGCTAACAAAAAATTTAAATGGACAATGATGCCCTCCCCCGATCATCTTCTCCATCACTTGTCCAACAACACCTTCATGTTATTCTGGAGATCGATTCTGAACAGCAAAGGAAAAACCAAAGAGGAACAAATCCTATTCCAGGGACAAGGAATCCAGATTTCTGAGACCTCATTGATTGTTTCTTCTGCAGCAAGCTGGCCAATCGACCAGTTTCACCCCTAAGAATCCAATTCCCAATTTCACTCAGCCTTTTCTTTTCCCTGCATCTTTTTCCTCCTCAAATTTTCTTTTTCTTGATCCTCTATTCTTCAATTTTATCATCACAATTCATCCTTCAATTAATCCGCCATTCAAAGCCATTTGCAGTGATACAGCAGGGAGATCTCAACTTTTTTTCTCATTATTAGTACTCTTAGAACCCCCACCTTCAAAACCCCAACCCTTGTCCTCCTCCCAACCCTAGCCCTAACCGTATTCCCACCAATCACATCCAAACCCCTTGCCTCCTTCATACACTCCTGCACTTCCCTTCACCACCAATTACGCCTCCTGGCCTCCTCTTCAGACTTCACCAATTATCCCTCCCAATATGCTCCTTAGGTTTAATAATACTTAGAAATTTTAAAATATTTATAAAACAAAAAAAAACATTAAAATTAATTTTATTTTTTAATAAAATAAAATTTTTATTATAAGCATAGTTTAGTATTTTTTTAATAATTAGCCTATTCTATGTGTATTACCTTCCAAACATGAGACGGGATAATAACAATAGTCAGTCCAATCCAATTTAGTCCAGTCAAATCCAATCCTGTAAACCTTAGCCACCCAACCAAATGCACCCTAAAGGTTAAATAGTGAAGAAGAAGAAAAAAAAAATGAACTAAAAGAGGAGGAAGATCAACTATTTGGTTTTCACTCTTCATTAATAAATGCACACTTTGTTGACTGTACACAAGGACCATTAAACACCCCTCTGAACAGATGCAAAAGTCACCTAACATGATATAATGGTTTTCACTTCCAGACTAGATCTAGTTGATATATCAATAATCAACTAGTTTATCTTTATTTTCAGAACACTAAATACACATTCAACTTCTTTAAAAGAAACCTTACATTCATCATGTCACACCCATGGTGTGCAAAAAGAAAATGGCACAATAAAGCCATTTAGTTCATTAATCTCTTCAAAATGATTTTCACTGCATAACTCACGCATCTTACGGAAGCTTTAATCTTGAGCACTAAGCCTGCCCTTTAAACAAATCTATCTTTTACTGATCCAAAAAAGAAAATGCCACATAAAGCTACTATTTAATAAACCAAACAAAAGTTCCCTTCCCACAAGATTTTCCCTCATCAAATTCAGTGTGTCCAAATGAGGATACAATCTATAATTTTGCTTCAGCACAGCTGGCATTGAAATAAGGGACCTGTCTCAAACATGGATTTGCAAATTTTAACTGCAGCAGAGCTCTATAGGCTGCCTTTAAGTATGTGATGTTCTTAAACATGCATGAACTAACAAAGTTAACCAGATAAGTATGACCCAAGTGAGGATAAAAATGCGAATCTCATAAACAGTTCGATGATTTGACAGTATCCAACTAAACCATAATCCTATTGAATCAAGGCTTTTTCATTAATATTTCCAACTCCCTTAAAAACTCAATTACATATTTCCTCTGTAAAATGGAAATGATTTCACAAGATTTAGTGACCTCAACCCTAAGAAGAACTTTAGATTCCTTTAATAATCTGAAAAAATAAAATAAAATAAAAATTAGAAGGGCACAAACAAGAAAAGAAAAAATATATACACAAGAAAGATCAATCAAATGTGTTCCAGATTATCCAAGAAATCAGAAGTTAAATGAGCATCCATGTATTGCCCACTAAACCAGCAAGAAAGAGCATAAAGCCATCTATCCTTGAGATTTTGGGAGGAGTTGAAGTTCCTTCAAGATCTCTAACATTTCTCTCTCCGTGCAATCCAGAAGATGGTGGGAGGGATTAAGGGCAAGGATTTTTTCCTTCTGTAGTCACAGAAAGACCCCTCCAAGCTCAGGTTTCCTTTTGCACAGATTCAGCAGTGACCCAGAGCTGTTCCAAAAGAACAGCAGCAGGATTCCAAAAAGTTCTGGTCCAGGAGCAATGGAGCAGAAAGAGGTCAACAGTTTAAGCATCATATTTGCAAAGAAAGCATCTGTTAACCAAAGTGATGAAACCCCTTCTCTAAAGATTATTGAGTAAGAATCTTCCTCAAAGTTGCCTCCCCATCGAAAAAAAAAAAAGAGCAATTTTGGTTGGGGAAACAGTTTTCCAAATGGCTTTCCAAGAGAAATCAAGTCTGGCCTCAGAACGCCTGTCCAGCTGCTTGTAGAAGGAGCTGACCATGAAGTATCTGAGTTTTCAAGCTTCTATTTCCTTAACCCATTAATTCAAACACTTTAACCAAATGAGTATTCAAGTTACATACTTCTCTAATACCATAATCCAGAATCACATATTGCAACACATTTTTGCAATAGCCTTCATTTGTGAATACTTGATAAGAAAGGTACCCCCTCTGTTGCAGCACAACAATTTATTCTGCCTTTATCAGATCACTTGAATGACGCTCTAAGGACTGCTCTAGTCCACACTTTGCTTTCTTCAGTTTACATACCTTCTATTTGTTGAGGACAGCTGCGCATACAAAGAAGATAGCCAAAAAAATTGAAAAACTAAACCCAGCCAAGTAATTTGGCTTTGTTTGGTTTTCATGTAGATGTGGTTTGGTTCAGTTTCTAAGATTTGATACTCGAAAAACCCAAACCAGACTGGTGAAGCAAACGCATTTAATAATTCATTTGAGAAAACCTAATACCTATAATAGTATTTAAAATACAAATTTAAATTGACCTACAGCTATAAAACATATTAAATAGTGTTTCGAAATTTTCTGTAAAATCTGAACTAAACCTAACTGAATTCACCTCCAGTTAAGGAAAATATGAATCTCAAAGACAGAATCACAAAAACTGGATCCAAATTACTATATGGGACTGATTTTTTCTCAGCCAAAAGATGAAGTGGTGATGCAGGACAGTAGGGAATGAAAGAAAAATAATGGAGAGTAAGAGGAAGAATAGTATGGAAGAAAAGATGAAAGAAGAAGAAAGGAGGGAGCAGACAAGAGATAGGAAGACGAGCAAAAAAGATGAGAGGGAGTGGGCTGAACATAGAGAGGGAAGAGCAACAGTTTCAGGACTTCAAATAACTGCCCTCATATAATGAATAGGCAAAAGTACTCATACATCCAACATCATAACTGAAACAAATAAGGTTTTGAAGGAACCCACAATCCTCAAGGATAGATGGCTTACTACTACTCTTTCAAGCTTGTTCAGTGAGCAGTACATGCAGGACATGCATTTAATTTTCAATTTCTTGGATACACCGTTGAGCCATCTTTTTGTTCTCTCTTTTCTCGTTCGTACATGGGCGGCACCCCCTTGGTCTCCTTATTATGAAATTTCTCTTTATTTGTCAAAAAAAACTATAGCTGCAACAAATAATCTCATTGTATCTAAAATATTCAAAATAATCCTAAGTTAACTAGAACTCCTAATATATCTGGATTTACTTATTCAAAAAAATTCCTAATTTTCAAATCATCAAAAAGACTATGATCACCAAGAATTATCTGCAAGGGATCATCCATCAAACTTCCCTTGTTAGAGAAAACTCAGCCCTGAGTTTTACTCGAGTTTTACAGTGGAGCAACAAGGCAAGGATATATTCCTATGAGCCATTTAACTTGAAATTTCACAATAGTCCAATTTCAAAGACATGCAAATGTTACTAACAAATTCCTAAAATTCTCTTCAAGATTCCCAGTCCCAATAAAGTCAATGAGCAGAGAATTGTCACACTTCAGAAGATGAATTAATTAAGGCTTGTGATCTATTTGTCAGATTATCACCACAAAATTCAGCAATTTCATCATCCAAAGAACTCTTTGAATTTCCCAAATTTTACACTGAATTCTGGTGCTTGCTCCTTCGACTCTTCCAGGATTTGGACAAAATTTTTTACATCTGTATTTTCTTGCTCTTCAAATACAGAATCCTGTGATCTACTATCCACATAGTCAATGAAGCTTTCATTTCCACACTGATAATCCATGAAAACAATAATTTCAGGTTCACACAATTTTCTCATATTTCTCTTTTATGTTATCCATGTCCGTAGCAACAATAGTTTCTGTTTCATCTTTGATGTGCCGTTGTGAGATTTGAGGCTCTAGTTGCCCAAAATAAGAACTTATTTTTCTCTTAGGATGGGAGGAGATCATCTCACCATAACAATCTGGGAAGAACTTTTATAGTAACAAACTTCTCATTCTTAATCAAAACCCAGCTTGAATTTTACCTTGCTGGCATCAGTAATATTGTATTCCACCCACCACTCAGTCACATAGCCCACAAACTTATAAGATGCATATTTTGGAATTGTTCCTAGCATTGTATTCAAAATAAAGATCAGATAAAACAGACAAAATCTATAAATGCTCTCCACAAAAATTATTGCTGAAACAAGAAAAATCATCAAGACAAGACATGGAAGCCCATGTAACATTTCTCAAATTCATATCTAGAAAAAAAATTAAACTGCTGGCTTCCCTGTTTTAGAATCTCCAATTTCTCAACTATAATTCTGAATACATTGCCCAAATTTCCACAAAAAACCTGCAATTATGTCAGATTCCGGGTACTGGTACTACCTGATTTCACTCTAAAATTTTGATGGTGCAATGGCAGTCTAATTTCTTTCAATATAGGTCAAAGTATCTTGAAAGAATTCAGAATGTCATAGCTGGTCTTAACTTCTCAAAGTTCTGGAAGCATCAGTGGAGCAATCACACGTCAGTGGTGCGTGGAACGCATAAGAGTCCCCAGCATGATCTTCAGGCTGTTGACAGACCGGGGAATGGCAAGCATGTTCACAACGATGGTGTGTCAAAATAAATCCAGAAGAGGAGGAAACTAAAGGGTGGTGGCCAGGCAGTTGGCCATGACACCACAAGCCTAGTCGAACGGTTATGAAATTTGGGGAACTGGTTGGCACTGTCTGTTTTCAAGAGTAGTGGAGTCGTCTCAAGAACATTTCAGTAATATGGTGCTTGAAAATGAGGGGCAGTTTTAGTAATTTCGGCAATCTGCAGGGTGATGAACAGTACCCTGGTTCTGCAATTTTCCAGGAATCCTTCATATAACTTTATCTGGTTGCAACAATATTGGCAGCGACAGAAGTGTATCAAAGTGACTGCAATTTGTTCTGTTTACTTAGACCTGGTCAGCAACAACACTGACAGCAGAAAAGAACCACAGGTATGGTTTGAAATCTGCTCTACTGATGCAGGATAGTACAGAATACAGGGAAAAAGAGAGATAGTTACCTGGAACATGGTGAATTTCAAGTTGTGGCACCAAGATTATCAGAATCCCAATCTGGATCTTGTGATTCCAAGATCCCACAATCCATACTTGCCTAATAAATCCGGATCCTAAGAAGAATTTTACTCTAGTAGGTAGGGGTGAGCATAATTCAGTAAAAATAGAATTAACTGAGTAAATTCAATCAGTTCGGTTCAGTTAAAAATTTATTTGGTTTGGTTTGGTTTTCATTTTCTTTGAATTTCAGTTTTAGGTTCAGTTTTTGGGTTTGGTTAACCGAACTAAGCAAATAGTATAAATTAATAATAAATAATTATATATATATTAAAATATTTTTTATATTATATATATATACCAAAATTTATTTATTTAATTTTATGTATATTATTTATATTATATATATATATTAAAAATCTATATTTTAAATATATTAAAATATTAAATCGGTTAACCGATTTAACCGAAATTCGGTTCGGTCGGTTTTGAGTTCGGTTAAATATGGAATTTCGGTTGGTTCGGTTAATGAGATTTTTTAACCAACCCAACTGAATGCTCACCCCTACTAGTAGGATCCTATTTGGATCCTTAGGATCTTAGGATTGTGATCCTATGTGGGATCCTAACGATCCTACTTGTGCAATGGTATATGGATTTTTCATGTTTAGGATTTTAAAGAAAAAGGCCCACTATAAATATTTTTATAGTGGGCCAAAACACTTTACTTTTGCAGTAGACACAAAGTTTGGTCTAGTTGGCTGGAATGCATCAAAATTTGGGCAAATGATGAGCATGTCCTGGGATTTGTTCGATCCAAGTCAAGAGAGCAGCTGCACACCTTGAAAGATCTCTTTCTTTGAAATTGAAAGCTCTTTGAGAGCATTGAGATCTTGATAGACAAATCCCCAATTGTCTCTCAGCAAGCAAGAACTGCTCCTTCCAGCAAGAGTAGAGGCCAACTGGGAGCTTTGAGAGCAGCAGAAAGCTTCAACAAACAGGGAGTAATACAGTCAGGCTGAGAGCTTAAATTTGCAAGCAGGTAGTAGTTAGCACTACCATTGTTGTTTTTTTCTTGCTTCCCTTTGCCTTTTTTTCTTTTTTTTTATTCCAAAGCAAAGAGCACATAGCTTTCTTTTTCTTTTTGATTTAAACTAACATAAAATTCTTCTTCCTTCAACAAAAAGCTTTTAAAAAAAAATTTTAGGGTCAAAACTGTTGAAGGAAAAACCTACTAGGCGCTAGCTAGCTAGCAAGCTAGCTACATTACTGAAATTAATTTTAATTTCTTAAACTTACTACCAAGTTTTTTAGGCTTATTTTAGTGAGAATTGTCGTAAAATGCCAAATACATAAATTTTTAATGTAATTTACATTGTAACCGATCCTGCTCACCCCTCCAACAATCCTACATAGGATTCCGATTCTAACAACCTTGGTTACAAGTATAGGGATGGGGCACGCTGCTTAAGAGAGGAATGCAATTCTTGGGACTTGGGATGGTATGCTTCGTCAGTATGCCATTTTGGGTCATAGTATGCTTGAACCACTTATTTGGGTCAATTAGTCAGTAAGATCACGGTCAGTTCTATTTACTTAAGAGGGAATATAGAAATATATAATACAGAAAAACATCCCTATTATTCTTATTCAAATAAATAATATAAATTATAAATAAACAACAACATTAGTTAGTAAATTAATTTATTTCTTTTACTATAAATTAATGTGTTAAATTTTTTGATAAATAAGCAAATAAATATAAAAATTAAAATTTTAATGTAATTCTGAGCTATACTTACGGACAAAAAGAACATAATTTTGAGCTGCACTCAAACAAACGTGTCAAAGACTACTAGCCTTCCTTCTTTCTGCACAAAAATGGGATCAGGCGGTAAATTCCATCCACCATTGCAGCAGTAGGGTGCCCTCTTTACTCACCATTGTGGCTTCACAGCCCTCTTCACTCACCATGGCATGCTTCGCAGCAGCAGCAAGCCCTCTCCTCTTACTGCTACAGGCTTCCCAGAAACAGCTTCGTGGCAGCGATTTCACGTCTACTATCTCTCTGAAGGTTCAACCATTCAATGTTCAAGCACAGCTCAAACTCAAACTTCAATAAACATTCGCAATTTTTTTTTCTTTTTTTTGCTATCAAAAAAATTTTCTTTAATAGGGAAAGAATTTACAAGGATGGTGAATATGAAATCTCCCGAAAAATTCTGGTTCAAACCAGGGGAAAAAAACATAAAACCAACAAAAATCAAGCCAACCATTTCCTCCAGTCCCTATTTAAATCCTGAAAACTAGCTTCCCTAAAAAATTCCAAACCTGACAACCATAAAAAAGCCAAAAACTGGATCTTTTCCCACACCAATGACAAATTTAACTTCTTCCCAGAAAAAATCCTCACCTTATATTCCAACCATAAACCCCATTATACTGCTGTCGGATTTCTAGGGAATAAATTAGGAAATTCTATTTTTTGAATAAAATCTGAAATTACTATTTCAGATTCTAGTAGTTTCAGTTTCCAGTTTTTCGAGCCACGAGATCTGCTGATTTGATTTGCTGATTTTGTGGTGATTTGATTTGCTAATTTTGTGGCCTTCCTAATTTGGTGGTCTTCCTCTACTATTTATCTTGTAAACGTGTCTCTTGAAATTCAATAAGAATGGTTATTCTTCTTCTAAAAAATCCTTCATGGTATCAGAGCCTCGTGCTCTTTTTCTATTTTGTTCTTTCTTCTGATGATGTCGTATAAGTCGGCGATGACCAGCACCCAAAGAAATCCTACCGGCTCTTCAGGTACTTCTGAAACCATTCCACCCAATCCCACTATTCCTCCCAGGTCTGTATCTGCTGATTACTATTCCCAGAATTCAGCCATTTATCTCACAGTTACAAAACTCAATGGGTGTAAGAAACCATGGTGCGAGCATTGCCAAAAACTGTGGCATACGAAGGAGACATGTTGGAAGCTTCATGGTAAACCAGCAAATTGGAACCCAAAATCCAAACGTGATAGTCACGCCTACCAAGCCACTGCTGAAGAGACTCAGGAGCCTTCTACCAACTCAGATGCAGTCCCTTTTACCAAGGAGCAATTAGAGCACTAGTACAAATTGTTTCAATCTCCAAAACTGTCTTAACTCCATCTTGTTCTTTGGTAAAGAAAACATTTGCAGTTTTTCTAACTGTATGCTTTCAACTTTATGAATATGTTCGTATGATTTTTATTTCAAAATGGTTGGCAAATCTGGGTTGCCACTTTGGTGATCTAGATCCCAACCCCCATCTCTCTGGGATGCCATCAACTCTCAAATTGGTCCATGCAATCCAGATTGCAGTTTGGAGGATTGGGGGCTAGGGCTGGGCGCAGCAAACTGGGTAACTATGGGGGAGAGAAAAGGAGAAGGTAGCACATTGCGAGGGAAGAAAATTTAGAAACTATCTTCATACAATACACAAACGAAGTATAAATTCAAAATGGCCCAGAGTATCTAAATTATTCAAAATAACCTTAAATTACTAAAAAAATTCCTGATATATCTAGATTTACTTATTTAAAAAATTCCTCAAATTTTAAACCATCAAAAAAGAACATGATCAACCAGAATTATCTTCAAGTAGTCCTCCATGGTTAACCAAGATTCACTAAAAAGCAAGTTTTAAAATGACACAATTCAGTTTAGCCACTGAAATAAATGTTTTCTGTGAGCTGATTCCAGTGGTATGCGAGAACCCTTTGGCCACTAGCTTGTGTTACTCTGTTATATCTTCTTGATATTCCATCTCCTATATAGTTCATAACACACCCATTTATGCTCAATTAAATCACCACATTAATCAAGATCTCTTTGCAGAATTTCTATTCAGAGTTAATGTTATTTAAGGAAGGCAACAAACTCTATTCAATATAGGCTATGATGCACACAAATATGGTCATGCACATGACAAGACAGGAATTTGCAAAGAAGATGTTAAAGACGTTGAACAAACTGAATTCAGTAACAAGACTACTGCTCTCACAGAATGCACTTTTTGGTCTAATGATATTGGAAATATCCCCGTCATATATAAGGATTCAGAAGTAAAAAAACAAAACAAACAAAACAGAAAAAAAAATTCAACAACAACAACAACATGGAGATTGAGCCAGACACAAAAAAGATAATTCGAGGTAGAATCAAAAACTCTGCTACCAGCTTTAAGCACCTACTTTCATGTAATTCATTGCCAGACACTGCAGGAGCATGTGTAGCAGTTAGGTGCAGATAATATCAGTTAAATCCGCACAGCACAATTCCCTCCACATCGGCTTACTGGGATGCATCATTCTCTAGATATCAAAGGGCAAATAATACACCAATTCTAGCCTTTGGCTTGCTCTTCCATATGCCATCCATCCCAACTTAACCACATGACTACTTTCAAGACTCAATTTAAGACCATCGTAAGCAGGACAAGTCAAAGGAAATGTGTTGAGATTCCTAACTGGAGTCAATCCCTAAGAAGAAATTTTGTTCCCAAATGGGAAATCCTCTTGTTCTCCAAATATAAGGATTTTTTCCCAAATCAGAAATCCTCTTAAACCTTCACATGCACCAGATTAGTGTAAATCACAAATTGCCCCAAACAACATGAACCCTAGAACCAACAATTCCTAGGAAGCCCGTGCCCAAAACAGAGCATATATACGCATTCATATCATAAGCAGGATGATACTTGGACCATAAAAGAAATCATAAATATATACCTTTTAGAGCCAAAATCATGAAAGAATAATAATAATAACCTTTGAGAACCTTATGAACATATGAACCACCCAAAATAGCAACAATGGACAAGAATGTAACAGAATTAAAAAATGGCACAAGAATGTGGTATACTCAGGCCAAACTCAGCTTTCTCACTTCTTAAATACACTCCTTATAATGCAATCTCATAGTATTGAACTGCTCAATACCATTATATAGTGGATGGCACTGATATCCAGCATATAGCAGTAGACATAGTCATTGAATTATATTCCCAGATGTACTACTCTTAATGTACCCCAAAGCATTACTATCCAGAATCCAAAATTAGCATACTCATAAGAGTCAATCATGAATTACAATAGATTAGTGACATGCAGTCAACAATCCAAGTGTCTAATACCTGGGACCTGCACCGTCATATCATATGCAAGAGTAAATATCTACAATTATATGTCACCGAGATTGAAGCCTTTCCACTTGAAGCAAGGCTGGATTACCAACAACTGAACAAGCACAAAACTGTCCAAAATAACCACAATTTAAAAAAAAAAAAAAATTGTTTTACACTTGATCCCTCACCACAACGACAAAAGTACACACTGTACACCATGCAGCAGCATTAGACTTCCCTCCCTAGGCTGCAAGTGTCCTTCAATTTACTGCTTATTGTCTTCTTTTTGAGTGAAAAGATTTGACTCATCCATAGAGCAAAGAACTTGTTGCTCCATCATATAAATTCAATAAAACAGATAATATAAGTTCAAGCAATAAAGAAAACAATTTATATGTGGAAAAACTTTAATAAGGAAAACAATTTATATGTAGAAAAACTTTACTGCCAGTTTAAATTTTTGAGAAAGACATACGAACACATATCTATTGAAAATGGCAACCCCACCTCATACATGCACAAGTCTGACATTCCTTCAAGATCTTCTATCCAACACCAAAAATGCACAATACCTTCAGATATTCAGTCATGTTTATCTCCAAAAAACCTGCTCCAATATGTTTTTTTCCAATCAGGCAATGAAAAATTAAAAAAATTAAAAAACAACAATCCTACAGTCAAAACCCTAGTCCTCTGTTTGGCTGCTGCGGAGACAGAGGAAACAGAGGAAGAGAAAATGAAACCATACCTAGCCTTTAACATTTTTCACTGTGCTTCGCATCTTCAACGACCAAAAAATGAATAAAAACCAGTTCAACCTAGCTAATTACAATGTGAAATAGCAAAAACAATATAATTTTCATTTCTCTCCCTTCCTAACTGTTTCTCAGCAACCAGTCAAAGCACAAACTTCAAAACCAAAAATCAGTGCAAATTATGAAAAATCACAAGATACTCTTCCGCTTTCGTCAGAAAAAACCATCAAAGACAAAGATTTCAGCTAAAACAGTACCTACTGCCGATCTCGCTGGAAAACCGATACAAGCCGCCAGAAAACCCAGACTCTCAGTTCCGGAACCACGACCAGTCTCCTGAGAACGAAGCAGCGTAACCCTAGTTCGGATCTCGACGAGCAGAGAGATTTCTAGGAGGTTCCTCTGCGTTCTGCAATCCGAGCCCGGGCAAGGTGTCGCTAAAGAATACATATTTTAATTTTTAATTTATTTGTTGCTTTTAGAATAAAGAAAAAGAAAGCGGATCGCGCACGCGATGACACGTGGCGTGGACATAAAACCAACGGCGGATGGGTATCAGAATTCGTGGACGAGAGAGGGGGATGAGATACGATCTGTTTCCGCGCCGCGATTGGTCCACGTGTGATAGGCTCCATTGGACCGACGCGTGGCTATGGGCACTCCATGTGGAGGGCCCACGTGGGGGTTATGCGGACTCCTTTCTCTTTGCATTGGGGAACGGTTTAATTAAACTAATCCATTTGTTTTGCGATTGTCTGCCGACCTTTTATGTTTTTTAATCCTGCAGGGTGTACGTGGCAGTGTCTCAACATATCGCGATTTATTCACGGGAAATTGGGTGCAGCGTGGATTCCACGAGATGATATCGTTGTCAGATTTCTCGACGTGAGCAGAATGGCCGTACAACCCAAATTTTTATTTTCCAACCAGAAAAGGTCAAGCCAAAAAATTATAATAACATAATAAATCTATAGTATGTGTGAGAATACCGTCATTTTGTGAATAAAATTATTTTTCTTTTAAAAAATAAAGATTAAAAATTTTCTAAATATATAATTGTAAATCAATTTATAAACAAATGGGTGGATATTATGAATGCCATATAAAATATAGCGTTCCAAAATAAAATAGGTAAATTCTCAGATATTTTCTATAATTATCGCGAAATATCTAATATTAATTAAATAAATAATAAAATAATTTTTAAAAGATCAATTTTAGAAATGGAATTATAAACCTCCAAATAATAAATTTACATTTTTTGGATTTTAAAACATCACTGAATAAATAGAAAATAATAGCAATTAAAATTTTAGGTAACAAATCACAATTTCAAAATTGTATAAAGTTGTTAATTTTTTCATGTGAAGAAGTCATATATTGAGATATTTGTAAAATATAATATTTCTCATAATTTTATTTAGAGTATTCATGTCATCTCATTTTTTATAATCTTTAAAATTATTCACGTCTTCATAATTGCATGTTGTCAGAATAATATCTCATGTCGATATCATATTTTATTTATAAAAAATATATATTTGTTATAAATAAATTTGAATATTTACACTTTAATGGTAAAAATAAATTAGGAAAACATATCATTAATTTGCTTTCCAAAATATATCTAAAATTTATTAAAATTATAAATAAATAAATATATATATATATATATATATATATATTCAACACAATATTATTTACATACAGTCACATGCAACATGTAATATATTGGCTAATACTAATATTATATTAGGCTTTAATATTTTTTTTAAACAAATATAAGATTTATATTATACATAATGTTAGAGGAGATGGACAAATCGTCTCAGCTACAAGCTAACCACATTTAGGGGTGCGTTTGAGTTAAGTCGAATAGATACAGTGGGATATTTGAACTCAACCAATTTCAAAATTACTAAACACAAACTTGAATCGGATGCAAGTTTTAAAATTTTGGACTCGACTCAATTAAACTCAATTTGATTGTAAATTAATATCAAATATATTTATATAATATATATCATATGACTTAAATAATATAGAAATAATAACACTCAAAGGCCCAATCAAGCACTTCTTAAGGGCAAGTGAGATTAGGTTAACCCAATGTTTCAAAATACGAAGGCTTAAGGTGAGGCGTTTTACCCTCCACATGGCAAGGTGTAAGCCTCAATGTGTTAAGGCCTAAGCATTTTGGGATTATATATTTTCAAATAATTAATAAAATAAATAAATTTATATATAGAATAAAAATGAAAAAAAAAATAGAATAGTGGATAAAAAATAAAAACATTATTCTTAAACAATGCATATTAAAAAATAAGCATGAGCCATAACATCACAAAAAGAAGAGAAAAAAGCCAAATTAAAGCATCACAATGTTTCATCATCCAAGATTTTAAGAATCTAAATCTAAATCAACAAAGTTCAAAAGAAACTATCAAGGTTTTCATCAAAGTTTTGGTCTTCATCAAACTCATCTATAGTAGGAGTTCTTCCACTTATAAATTCCCCCTTCCCCATTTCAATATCATCGTCTTCCTCAATTGATCAATGTTGGTCTCTTGCCTTTGTCTTGAGTGCCTAGATATTCAATAAAACTATAGGTTAGGAGTTAGGAGAAATGGAGAATAATAAATTAATAGATTCAAAAATGACTATCTATATGTATATACTCAAGTTCTCATAATAATCACTAATCTTCATTTTGCTAGGAATTATGTGCAAGCTACCAGAAGCTTGTGCTGCTTAAACATTATCTCATTCAAAAGCTACCACAAGGAAAGCTCTAGTAGCATCAACTTCGAAGAGATTTTCATCATCAAACCAAGAAGTATCTTTTAGGAGGATAGGTTCTTCCTTCTCGATGATCCATTTATCATATGAAGCTACTTCCTCCACTAATATTGAATCATAATTTTGTCTTCTTCCTAAAGCTCTCTCCCTTAGTTTGGTGTTGTGCTACATATAAACTAGAGCATTCAATCTTTAGTGCTCTAATCTATTCTTCTTTTTCATATGAATCTACGATCGAGTTTAAGTCATTTAAATTTTTAGATACTAGAAGATATTTTCATATTTGAGTGAAATAATAATAACATGGCATTTGTAAAAACTAAGAACCTACTCAAATGTGCTCCAATTCCTCTCACATCCACTAACACTGCATGTCAAACTAAGAACAAAAATAGCAAACTTCATCAATTATGGGGTTTTTTTTTCCCAAGACGCTTCCACCAATTAGCTACAAAAGAAGAAACACATATCTAAGTTCTAATTTATAAGAAGAAACAAGGATAGAAGACTACTAATTAACTAATTTTTATTGAAGTATTGTTTTTACCTGGGCTTCTCAACATTCTAGAGTCAATAGCCACTCAGTCCCAAATTCCCCTCATGCATTATCAAATAAATCCAATTGGATATGTGCAACTAGCCTCTCCTCATTTCTCAACATTCTATCCATGCATTTAAATAATCATTTTTTCACTTCTTCACAATCAAAGAAGTTCACCTTATAATGCAATTGGGGATTTAGATAATATCCTGTTGTATGTAAATGGTGATGAAATTGTGGAGTTCATCTATCATCTATTTTTCTCCAAATGGGTCCATACTTCTTAGCACGCTGAATCCATCAACTTATAGATAAACCCCATGGCTGATCTTTCTTCTGAATCAACTTCCCTTAGATTACACACAAGAGGGACAACACTCTTGATATCATAAGCCACATGAGACAAAAAATGTTGGTCAAATAAAACAATTGAGTGAGTCCTTATACCTTTATGCATTTTTGCATATGTAGAAGTGCGCCACATCTTTGAAGAGAATATAGATTAAAGGCCTCGTTTTTGTTTGTAAATGCTTTGAAATGTAAAAAATGCAGTAGTAAAGCACGTCACTACAAGGTGGATGAGTCCTTTGTTGTTGGTGAAATGCTTTCTCATCGTTGCAAGTACATATGAATGATTATAAATAAATTTCACAACTTGCTTAACCTTTAGGATTGTGGTTACATGGATCTTCAATTTTGCAATATCATCCAACATGAGACCTAAACAATGTGCAGCACGTGGAGTCTAATACAGCTTCTCCCTCTTTTCTATAAGCTTTTTTCCACCATTTATCATGTTCTTTGCATTATCAATCATTACTTGCAAAACATTCTCCTCACCAACTTCCTCAACCATCTCATCCATATACTTAAACATCAAATCACATTTTTTTAATAGAATCGGAATCATCAATGGATTTTAAAAGCTATGTACCAACAAGATTTTTCATAAGGAAATTAATCAAGACCCTTGAACACTCTTCATTCCATCCATCAACCATGATAGAACATTCATATTTCTTCCAAGCTTTTTTGTGCTATTTCAACATGTCATCAATGTCTTTCACTTCATATTTAAGGATCCATGCCCTCATCTTTAGCATAAATGGAGGCTTGAAACCTGACCTGTAAGTAGCAATACCATTCACCATAACATGGCAATATACGTAATCCATGAAAATAAATCGTAGAGCATTGTTAAACACACAACAACCAACTTTCTTACACACTTCATTTCTCTAGTTTAGAGTGGCCTGTTTGGTCAATGAAGATGTGAACTTATCCATTTGACCTTTAGCAATAGGATTAAGGCCACTCACACTATTTTGTTGCTTAATATCTCTAACTGATGAAGAAGTAGCACTCTGAGTCCCTCATCATGGACTTACCCAATCTCTTCAAGAATATCATTTCTTTTACACTTCTCTTCTTGGAATTTTAAAGAACAATCTTGCACTCATCTCTCTCGTTTTGAGGAGCTTTTGGACAATGTTTCATTCTATTCCTTGTACCAGCCACATGATGTTTAAATCTTGTGACAGTCCCATTACAAATGTGATCACAAAATTTGTATCTAAAATAATTTTTTCCATCAACTTATTTTATGTATTTCAAAACAAAATCTTTTTTTTTTTGCCCCTCTGATTCACCTTCAGTGTAATAACCCAAAAAAAAAAAATTAAATTAACTAATTAAAATTATTAATCAATTAATTAGTTAAACAATATTAATTAATGTATTAAATAAACAAGTAAAAATAAATAGTATGAAAAAAAAGTATTAATTAATTAAACATTATTAAATTGGTTAAATAAATATAAAAAAAAGGAATAGTAAAAAAAATAGAATAAAGAGATATATATATATATATATATATATATATATATATATATGTAATCAGAACCTTTCAATCTTCAGGAACGCCTCTCCACTCTACTTCTCTTTGTCTTCGTCTCACTCATCCGTCCTCCTCCTCTCTCTCCTCGATTTCGTCGACCTAACGAGTGCTGATCGAAAAACAAAAGGTACCATTAGAATCCTAACTCTGCCACCGACATTTCTACTAGAGCGAATTTATCGTGGGAGCGGTGTAAGCACCACTCATGGCGAAAAGTATAATTCCTCTAAATCCTTAATTTCTTATTAAATCTACCGTTAAATTGACGATAAGGCATCACAACAGGGTCCTAGTCGCGATTGTCGTCATTTTGGCGTGAGTAAATTTCCAATTTGGATTTTCTAGACCCCACTCCAAAGCGAGAGTGAGATTTTGGAAAATAAGTAAATTGATTATATTTGAGGGTATAATTATTTATTTGAAATTTAAGGGCTTAAGAAATATTAAAATAATATTTTATTTAGGGTTAATTTAATGGAACTAGGATTTTTAAATTTTGGGGTCTGGGTGAGCGCCGCAAGTATCTTTTCGGGGTCCCTGTTGGCGTAGTTCAAGAAACAAGAAAAAAGGATAAATATATATTAAACCAGAATTTTTATGAATTTAATGGAAAATGAATTGTGTTATATATATATATATATATATATATATATGTATATGTTTCGGTATGGGTTTAAAATGTCAACCCTTTAAATTATACTGTCTGAGCCTAGGGTTGTTTTATTAGATACGTATATGTGAAATTGAACTGATGAAAGTAAAATATTTTTTAGAATAATTATGTAAGAAATTAAAGGTATTTTTTCAATATGTGAATGTTAAATATGGGTTGACTTATTTTATAGGAAATATATATGAATTTTACTGGTAAATAGTGAGACATGAGTAAATACGAATATTGTATGGAAATATGTTATATGTATGAGATGCAGGATATACAGGAAATGAACTGAGTATGAATGTTATATGAAATATGTTGCATGTGAGTGTTAATGCAACCATGTAAAACAGCTGAAAGATGTTGGATAAAACAGTTGAAAAATGTTGGGTAAAATAACTGAAAGATGCTAGGTAAAACAGCTGAAAGATACTGGGTATGTAATGAAATGAAATGAAAATGGAAATGAACGGAACGGAAATGAAATGTGAAATGTGAACGATATAAAATGGGAAAAAGTCACTTAAAGTGAAATGAAATGAAATGTTAAAGTTATGAACCTGAATATATGTGAATGGTTGAATAATAACAAAAAGAATAATGTATTATGATATTATAAGTATTTATGCTAATAGAACATGTTACAATTAGGGCGGGGCATACTCTTCGCCTAAGGGCTTGCTGAGAAAAGTTAGTGCGCTAGTAGTATCAGATGTAGCAGTACGCTGCATAACGCACTAGGGCAAAGGGAACTTACTTGTATGGCTGGTAGATTTCCCTATTCTTGGGGCCTTCACTGGTAAACCATTGTTTGAACTGTGTGAATATGAAATCAATCTAACACTAGAGGGTTTACTGAGTAAGGTGAGTGCCCTGATATGCTTCAATAGTGACATTCGGGTTGCCAAATGTATCAAAGTAGAGGGGTGCTACTTGTATGGGCGGGTAATCACCCCTATCCTTAAGTAATCTCGTGGATAAAATACCTTACATGTGTTTGCATAGGATCAGAAAATGATTTTAGAAATTATGTTAACGATTTTCAAATGTTAAATATTATGTTGTTATATAAACTCATATTAGCCACATACTGTTTTAATATATTGTTTCTTCCCTTACTGAGATGTGTCTCACCTGAATATGAATTTATCTTTTTCAAGATTTCCTCGAGATCGAGCTTAGAGAGCTCGAGGTTTTATAATATTTTTAGGAAATAAAAAGAGAAAATGGTATATTTTTATGATAATTTTGAGATGTATAAATTTATGTTTTATGTTTTATGTTTTTTGAGATATAGATGGTTGAGAATACTGGTATTTGGGGATTATGTTTTAGAGACATGCATATACGTGATTACAAGTGGTGAATAGTTAATTTGGATTATGGATTGGAATAATAAACTCTTGTATTATATTTGTGAAGATTATATTTATGTTTTTCGCTGCGTATATGATGTTAGAATTTAAATTATCAGGTAAATGAATGGATTAGTAGCACTCCGGGCCCACGTATGGGGTCGGGGCGTTTACAAATGGTATTAAAGTAATGTCCAGCTGGAAGTGTGATTAGATTCACATCGCCTAGATATGGAAATATTAAAGTATT
This sequence comes from Malania oleifera, assembly GCF_029873635.1. NCBI lineage: Eukaryota > Viridiplantae > Streptophyta > Magnoliopsida > Santalales > Ximeniaceae > Malania > Malania oleifera. The sequence goes on from NC_080425.1 coordinate 16,983,695, forward strand.
AGGTTAGAAATGATTTATACGAGAGTATAGGATTAAGTTGCGATAAGGATAGGGATGGGTAGATTAAGATACCGTTATGAATTCTGAGTTGTGTTTCATAAGCTTGGGGGTAGAAATCTCTTGATGGTCTTATGTGTTTTTCTAAAGAAGTAATTAGTTTTAGAAAATCATGATAAATCCATCGATGGTGATGTTTCCGAGCAGAGAAATTAGAACTTGGAATTTAAACTCGAATGTTAGGTTGGTTGATTTAGGGAGAAAAATCTTTGAAGGAGAATAATTTAGGTAATGTGATTAAATAGTTTGTGGTCTAGTTGGGTGTTTGATATTTAAATTTGAGTATATGGAAATGTGTGGTATGAGGTTGGTTAGTTGATTTCAAAGGTTATGGTATCGGAGAAAACCAGCAAGTACCTCTAGGTAGAGGTGGACTAGGACGAGTGTACTCGTTGATCTCGACTGAGGCAGATATTGCCAAGGGGACAGGTATGAGTTTATGATTAAGGTAATAATGATTTAATTTGGTTATGGATGATTGATAAGTTTATATGATGATTTTATTTCATTGTAGATAATGTAGGAATTCATTTGATATAAATATTGGGATATAGTGAGTTAATGAATATCTTAAATGAGGAAATGATTTATTAGCTAGCAAAATTTCGAGGATGAAATTTCTTAAAGGAGGGAAGAATGTAATAACCTAGAAAAAAATTTTAAAAAAATTAACTAATTAAAATTATTAATCAATTAGTTAGTTAAATATTATTAATTAATGTAATAAATAAACAAGTAAAAAGAAATAGTATGAAAAAAAGTTAAGACTAACTATTAATTAATTAATTAAACATTATTAAATTAAATAAATAAATAAAAAGGAATGGTAAAAAAATGGAATAAATATATATATATATATATATATATATATATATATATATAAACAGAAGCTTTCAATCTTTAGGAATGCCTCTCCACTCTGCTTCTCTCTGTCTCCGTCTCACTCCTTTATCCTCCACCTCTCTCTCCTTTATTTCGTCGACCTAACGAGCACCGATCGAAAAACGGAAGGTATCATTGGAATCTTAACTCCGCCACCAACATTTCTATTAGAGTGAATTTATCGTAGAAGCGGTGTAGGCACCATTCCTTGTTAAAGGTATATTTCCTCTAAATCCTTAATTTCTCCTTAAATCTGCCTTTAAATGGATGATCAGGTACCACTATGGGATCTTAGTTGCGATTGTTGTCATTTTGGCATGAGTAAATTTCCAATTTGGGTTTTCTAGGTCCCACTTCAAAGCGAGAGTGAGATTTGAGAAATTAGGTAAATTGATTATATTTGAGAGTATAATTATTTATTTAAAATTTATAAGCTTAGGAAATATTAAAATAATATTTTATTTAAGGTTAATTTAATGAAATTAAGATTTTTGATTCAGGGTTTGGGTGAGTGCCGCAGGTATTTTTCGGGGTCTCTATTGTCGTAGTTCAAGAAACCAGATAAGGGGAAAAATATATATTAAACTATAATTTTTATGAATTTAATGGAAAATGAATTATGTTATATATACGTGTATATGTTTCGATATGAGTTTAAAATGTCAACCCTTTAAATTATACTTTATGAGTCTAGAGCTGTTTTATTAGATACATATATGTGAAATTAAACTGATGAAAGTGAAATATTTTTTGAAATAATTATGTAAGAAATTTAAGGTATTTTCCAGTATGTGAATGTTAAATGTGGGTTGACTTATTTTATAAGAAATATATATGAATTTTACTGCTAAATAGTGTGACATGAGTAAATAGGAATGCTGTGTGGAAATATATTATGTGTATGAGATGCAGAATATACAAGAAATGAACTGAGTATGAAAATGTTATATGAAATATGCTGCATGTGAGTGTTAATGCAACCATATAAAACAGTTGAAAATGCTGAGTAAAATAGTTGAACAATGTTGGGAAAAATAGCTGAAAGATGTTGAGTAAAACAGCTGAAAGATGTTGGGTATGTAATGAAATGAAATGAAAATAGAAATGAATGGAACGAAAATGAAATGTGAAATGTGAACGATATAAAATAGGAAAGAGTCACTTAAAGTGAAATGAAATAAAATGTTAAAGTTATGAACGTGAACATATGTGAACGGTTGAATAATAATAGAAAGAATAATGTATTATGATATTAGAAGTAATTATGCTAATAGAACACGTTACAACTAGGGCGGGGTGTTAGTTTGGTTGCAACCCCAAGAGGGGGGTGAATTGGTATTTTAAAATTTGTCGCCTAAGTCTACTGGTTTAACAACAGTATAACACAGCCTAGGGTCAGTCTATGCGATCAATAAATAACCATACACTTGCAATAAAAGTAAAGTGCAAAAAAGTAAACAATACATGCGATATGTTATCGGGGTTTGACCAAATTACCTACGTCCCCTCCTTGGCTACACCAGCACAAGGATTCCACTAAAGTTCACTTAACGGGTGGAGCGACACCGGTTACAACCAGGTCAATTTAAGGGACTGACCTCAATCAACACGCCTTACTAGGATGGTGCACCTAACTTTGCTAACCGGGTCTAAGCTAGTCTGGGACTATTCAACAGGGCTAGTCTCCCTCTTCAGGCCCGCGCCTGGAATACAACCTATGTGTATAAAATTTGTACACGAAAATACGTTTCTACACAAGCAGATATGTGCACCAGTATAACTCAAGCAATAATGCAAACACGAATGATATGTAAATATGCTCAGTGTTCTAATGTGTGCTAAACACTCAAACAAGTATAGATTATCAGTCCAGATCTAGAGTGTATATCAAAGCAAGATTTTAAACACAACACGTGGATGATACAAAATCATATCAGGGTTTCAAATATGCTTAAGCAAGTTGATTCAAAAAAACTTAACAAGATATTTCAATATACAAAGCACAATGGAGTGTTTGAAAACTAGCTTTTGAAAATGATTTTTGTATACAAAAATATAGGTTTAGGTGTCTTGCAACGACAATATAAGAACCACAACCTTCTAAATCTTCCCACACAAGATTTAACAAGTAAAATAGGTGGAAGAACTTAAGGCTATACTCTCAAATAAAATCAATCAAACAATGCACCAAATAAGAGTATTAGATAGTAAGACTAAGTACAATCAGTTTAGAAATACTCACAACACTTGAAAGATCAAGAAATATGGAGTGTATGAGTGTTTTGGAGTAGTATAGGCTAAAATAAGGTTTTGGAAGTTGAGAGAATTTTTGACTTAAATCAAAATGCTAATCCTTGCTAATTATGACAAATGAACAGGTATTTATAGGCAAGGAAGATTTTTTGACCGTTGGGGAGACAATGGAAATAATTAAATTTGCTTTAAAGGCCATTAAGAAAATTAACCCAGTTTACCCTATTAAAAAAATCGGTAAAAATTATTTTAACCCGCGAGGTTCGGGTGCCCGGCTTGAGGTTCGGGTGCCCAAACAGACTCAGTCAAAAATCCAATTTTTAATGATTTTGGTGCCTGAAGAAACGGTCAATTGACTAAACAAAAGTCAATAGCATTTGTTCGCTAGTTCGAGTGCCCGATTCCAAGTTTGGTTAACCAAACAGACTAATTTGGTCGCCGAACCCATTTTGAACGTGATCATTTGGGCGCCCGGGTTGTTGAAAAGGAACCTGACACAGGTTCGGGTGCCCGAGGAAGATACACTCAAAAGTGGTTCGGGTGCCCAAACACCAAGTCAATATTTTCACTTGTTCGGTCGCCTAAGCCGTTTTACACGGCATAGGTTCGGTTGCCCGAACCTTCTTAATATTTTATATTAAGTTCATTTTTAGCCTGAATTGATTCACCTGATATAAAGAGTGATGTTGGGGACTTATGTACTAAATGTAGGTTCCTAAGGTCCAACTAGGGTCTGTTATGAGCATACCTACCTACCATGCATGATGCAAATTATTACAAGCCTTATGGTGTACAGTCCATAATAAAATTACATCCCAAAATGAAGAAAATGAATAAAATTTACAAATACAACACAAAATTATTCATTCCTTGGCACGAACACCGCACGCCATCATGGTATGTCTTTTAGTCCAAAAGCACGCATAAGGTGAACCTACATGCAAGCCTTAGTACAACCATCAGTACTAAGAGTATTTGTCATGATTAAAATTGGGTGTGACCAATCAGGTCAACATGGGGCATACTTTTCGCCCGAGGACTTACTGAGAAAGGTGAGTGCGCTAGTAGTATCAAATATAGCAGTACGCTGCATAATGCACCAGGGCAAAGGGAACCTACTTGTATGGGCGGGTAGATTTCCCTATCCTTGGGGCCTTCGCTGGTAAACCATTGTTTTAACTGTGTGAATATGAGATCAATCTAAAACTAGAGGGTTTACTGAGTAAGGTGAGTGCCTTGATATGCTTTAGTAGCGACATTTGGGTTACCAAATGTATCAAAGCAGAGGGGTGCTACTCGTATGGGCGGGTAATCACCCATATCCTTAAGTAATCTCGTAGGTAAAATACCTTATATGTGTTTGAATATGATCAGAAAATGATTTCAAAAATTATATTAACGATTTTCAAATGTTAAATATTATATTGTTATATAAACTCATGTTAGCCACACATTGTTTTAATATATTGTTTCTTCCTTTACTGAGATGTGTCTCACCCGAATATGAATTTATCTTTTTTAGGATTTTCTCGAGATCGAGCTTAGAGAGCTCGAGGTTTTATAGCATTTTTGGGAAATAGAAAGAGAAAATGGTATATTTTTATGTTAATTTTGAGATGTATAAAATTATGTTTTATGTTCTATGTTTTAAGTTTTCTAAGATATGAATGGGTGAGAATACTGGTATTTGGGGATTATGTTTTGGAGACATGCATATATGTGATTACAGGTGGTAAATAATTAACTTGGATTATGGATAGAAATAGTAAACTCTGGTATTATATTTGTGGAGATTATATTTATGTTTTTTGCTGCGTACATGATGTTAGAATATGGATTATCAGGTAAATGAATGGATTAGTAGCACTCTGGGCCCTCGTAGGGGGTTGGGGCATTTACATTCAGACATATTTTTGTTTATTAATCAAGACAAATTAGCAGCTGCAATAGGAAATTTAAATTGAAAATTGAAAATGAAAACTAAAAACTGAAAACAAATCAAAAGCAGTTCCAACTCACCTTGACTTTTAAAGACACTGGTAGAGAGTCTCCTGAGAGTCTACGATAAACAACATTAAAGAGAGAGAGAGACTTCAATACTCAAATCAGTTCAAGGAGAGACCTCAAAGCATAAAGGCTACAAGGGATTATAGAGAGAGATGAAGGGTTGCTAGAGAGACGAGAGGTTCAGATGGATCATCGGAGAGAGATGAGATGTCTAAAGGAATCATCGAAGACAAATGAGAGGTCAAAAGGGGTCGTCGACTCGTTGGAGAGATACGAGAAGCTGAAGGAGTCTTCAAAGATAGACGCAAGCTTGGAAAGAGATTAGAGGTCTAAAGGGGTCGTTGGAGAGAGACAAGATGTTGGAAGGGGTTTTTGGAGACAGATGAGAGGTCAGAAGGGGTCGTCAACTCGTCAAAGGTAGACAAGAAGTTGGAGGAGTCGTCGAAGACAAACGCAAGCTTGGAAAAAAAACACCATCGTTGAAAGAAGGGGGGGGGGGGGTTTGACGCTCGTCAAATCCCTAACAATTATTTTTATTTATTTATTTATTTATATTTTAAATATTATTCCACTCCCAAAAGGCATACGCCTTCCCATCTAAGGTGTAAAAAGCGTGCTTTTGTCTTAAGGCGTATGCATTCTCCCTTGAGGCATGCACATTTAAGGATTGTGCCTTTCAAGTTACGCCTTAGGGCTTTTTATACTCAAAATGCATCAAGGCATGTCTCATGAATGCCTTTTAAAACACTGGGTTAACCACATGTTAACTAGGGGTGAACAAAAAAAACTAAAGAATTGAACAAACCACGAAGTCAAACCAAATGGAACTAAATGTTTGGTTAACCACTTTTTCAATTTAGAATTTCTATTTTTTTTCAATTAAAGGTTTAATTTTGGTTTAACCCACTTATTAACCACAATTATACCAAATCAATATGTTATAAATAAAAAAAAAATTTGTGTAATTTTGGAATCTCAGGCTCGTCGACGAGGCCAACTCTGTCGGTGATGAACGCCCTTCTTCTGCTCATTGATGAGTGCTCCACTTCGTCAACGAGTCTGGTCGGGTCAACTAAATTATAAATATCTATTCATTGCTTTATGGTTAAGAAAACTCAAAACACACACACACACTCTCTCTCTCTCTCTCTCTCTTTGATCCTTCGTTGTTCATCACCTGAATCCACGATCCAACGTTATTACGTGGATCAAGGGGAAAACCTCTACTGTTATAGCGAATCAGATCTTCATTTTGTGGATTTTTCGGTTTTATTCCGAAATCGAGGTAAGGGTCTAAGTTCATTTTTGGTTTGGTAGATCTATAGTAAATAGGATTGTGTTGAAGTACTGTTATGTGGTTTATAGGTTCTAAGAACTCGGTTCGTTGTTTTGGAGCCGTATAGTTCGTGTTTTAGGTTTGGGGAAATAGGTAAGGGGATTTGTTTACATCAGTCCTTTTAGAAAACTAAACCGCTAGAAAGTTAGTTTACGTTTATTTGCACGTATTGACTGCTTATTTGCAAAGTTTCACCGGGTAAAAATGCCAGTTTTAAGAGTTTACGGTTTTTGTAAAAATAAGGGTTTTGGCGTATGATCTCCAAACGTTTTAAAACTTTTTTATTTGCATTAATCTTAATGTAAAAGATGCTTGAACCTCTTTTTTTCCGTTTAAATGTTCTTTTTCGAGTTATTTACTATATAGCGGATTTTGATTAAACGAGTGTGGCATATGATATGAAATGGAATATATTGAACTGTTAAACAAGTATATGAACTATGGGAACTGGAGTTCCATTTTGCTATCTAAAAATGTGGAAAACGGGTGTCAGTTGTATACCGAGCTTTATATGTGAAAAGGGGTAAACCGAGAGGGTATGTGCTGGTTTATACCATAGTACGAATGAATGAGTTTGTGAAAATACTAGAACTGTACAAGTGATTTTTGAATTGGAAAAAGTTAATTTGTTTTATTATAAATTGTATATATGATATTGGGACGGCAATTTGTTATTATGAGAGCTCTAAAAAGTTCAATGTTATATGAAGCCTTAAAAAGCTTAAGCGCAGTTCCGTTACTATATTTAGATACAATGCAACCACACATCTCTTTTCAGTGTGGGTATCGAGATAGTCAATTGGGTAAGAAGGGCCACTGGTGAATTAATGGACCAGGTGGAGGAGGTTCAGTCGGACTATAATAACAGTGAAGGCTGACAAGTGTCTGTGTAAGGTAGGGCTTGAGCAGCGCTTTATCATCGCATAACCCATTCCAAGGGGTAGTGTTGGCATTAGTTATGATGTTTCTAAGTTGGACGATGTTCTAAATATGCAAATACATGATTTAAAAACTAAAATAAGCAAAGTCACAGGTTTGAGTACTAGGCGGAGGGATTGTACAATGTATGAGCTTGTACCCTACCCTAACCTCGGGAACTCTCGCTTGCAATGATGCTAAATTATCTATTACAGGAAATATATAAATATCTCCTATATTATAGTATTGAGAATATGCGTTATATGTTACTACTTTCAACTGAAATAAACACATGTTGTCACACACTGATGTAATATCTTTCACCTTACTGAGAAGTGTCTCGCCCCAACATATAACGTTTGTTTCAGGTCCCGCAGGACGTCGATCCTAGTTGCTAGAGGGACTTGGAGTGTCATATTGTGTTTAATTACGTAATTTTGTATATGTAATAGACTTAGTTCAGAATGTCTTTTTGGGGGGTTTGTAAGAACGGGTTATGTTTTAAGCACGATTGTATGTATGTGAGAATACAGTTAAAAACTCTGGTATGTCTTCTAGACTTCCATATGGATGTTTATATTTTTCGTTGTGCATGAGATTACAGATTAGTATGAAACACCCGTATGTCCCTATTCAAGGCGGGAAGTATGTGTATGTTTATTAGAGACAGATGTATTATACAGGTGTAGTAGCGCTCGAGGGCCGTATAAAGGGTCGGGGCGTTACAAAACATCTATACAAAAATGATCTTATAGAAACCTCATCCTAATGTGTGAACCATATATCTCACTATCAAGTGAGGTAACCACCGCCACATCCTATAGTGTGATCGTGACTTCAAAATATTATCCCTATGAGTCTATGACATTTTATCTTATTACAAATGATATTAAAACTATGACAAAAAACCTTTATCACAAATTTGATACCGTGACATCTAATAGTTATAGTTTGCAACTTTCTTGTTGGAGAGGTTTTAAGTGAGAAAAATATGTAATTGCATTTAATCAACCAAAGAATAGAAATGTTTCCTACTACTCTAAGATCAATGGAATCGCAACTCCAATTGGAGATTAATAATATACTTTTTATTTTATTTTATTGTGACAACATATTATCGTAATAATCTAATAATAACAATTAATTTTTATTCGTTAAATCATCGCGTGCACAATTTTTAAATGGAACAAAAATTTAAATAAAATGTCATTTGCATTTAGAGTAATATTCTAAAAATACTTTAAAATTGCTTAAACTTTGTAAATGATGCTTTTTAAAATAATAGTTTTATAAGCTCTCAACCTTCATAGATTTGGAATCACGTACAAAAAAAATACTTCTTAAAAAATGTATTTATTTAATAAAAGATATTTACAAAATAAAATAGATTCATAATAAGTACTTACTTATTATAAGTAATTTTTCTAGATTTGCTTTAGAAAATACTTGTTTCTCCAAAAAAAAAAAGGATTATAAAAGTACTTCTTTTGAATAAATATTTATTTAAGTAGAAACCAAAATCTAATTATTGAGACAAATATCTAATTTAAGTATTATTCGTATTGGGTACTTATTTTCTAAGAGGGCCTTACTCCATAAATGCTAAAGAGTAAATTTAAACATATAATTATGTATTTCTTTTTATTTCTATATTATTTAGCATATTTTAATTGATTAAGACTTCAAAAATATTTTTAGATATTAATTTTATAACACTGTAGTAGTGTGATTGTCATATTTTTAATTTTGTAAGCAAATTCTCCTGGGAATGGACAATTCCCCAAACCACTCTCCCTCCCAAAAAAAAGTAGAAAGGAAAATTTGAATACATACTTATTTCTACCAAGATGAGTATGCTTGCATAGGATACTAGTTATAGTGGATGATGTATGGATTCAGAATTACACATTGTAGAAAGAAATTTTAGTATTTGATTTACAATATCTACTATTTGAAACTGCTCTCTTAAAATTATACAAGAATACAAATGTCATATCCTCAGGTTCTGATTTTGTATACCTAGTTGGATAGAGAGGGATGGTGAAAAGTTTGAGTTTCACAATGCCCCTTCTTATTAAGAAAAGAATTGGGCTGCAGCCTTCCCAAGAAATTGGTTTTGGGCAAATGTTCATCTCTTCTTCTATCTTAGTCTTGTGAAAGCATGGTTTTAAATAAAGACTGCGTCCATTATGTAACGGCGTTATGTAACGGTTTTTTGGGTTATTGATACCGTTACAAGCCGCGAAATCGGTGGGAAGAAAAATCACTACTGTAGCGGTTGTTACGGACCGCAACCGCTACATAAAGACCTCTATGACTGTTACATAACCGCTACAGGATTGTTACACCAAAAAATTATTTTATTTTTTACTTTCTCTTCTCACTTTTTCCCTCTCTTTCATATATCATTCTTAATATACCTAGTGGCAAGAAGGGGAAAAGATTATAGTGAGGATGACAATGATACAAAATTTACTATTTATTTAAATAGTCACAATAGATGCATTAATTAACAGTTTGAAAATACTAACTTGTTAGGAAAATATTTTATTTTGATAATATTAGTATTGTGATATTTATGTTCTATATTTTTCAACTTCAACCTTCTTTCTTTTCTAATTATTTTATATTTTTATTATTCGTATGTCTTATGTGTCTAATAGATTAATGGAGTGTATAATATATTTTGTTTTATTAATTAATTTAGCACACACAAAAATTTATCACAGATAAGATCAATGAGAAGTATAAATATGCACACACACACATAATTTTTCTATCAATGGTGGTTTAAAACAGTTGTAAATTTGTTATCTTTACTAAATAACTTAGTTACACAAACTAAAGAATCCAAAATACACTAAAACTCTTTTTAAGCGTTAAAAGTTTAAAATATACAAGTACGCTAATATGCACAAGGTTGTGCGTGCTTCAAAAAAATTCATGGCCGTTACACCTGCTTCCCATTATGTAACATCTGCTACTCCGCTTCCCGTTACACCCGTTACCGTTACGTTACGTTACGCTACCCGCTGCTGTGATTTATAACCATGTGTGAATGTTCACTTTAATATGAATATTGTGATAGGGAATGATTTGACAAGGTTCCTGGGAAATAGGAATGCTACTATTAATGTGAAAGTTTAGAGCATGGATAAACTACAGTGTGCTGCTTTATTTTTATTTATTTTTTATCTGAAAATTATAATTATATTAGATCAAAGTAGATATGTACAAGTACATTTGGGAGACCAAACTCCCATTTAAGATGAGTCCAACCAAGCTCAAAATATATCAAACCTGGGCATACCCAGGGGCTAGGAGGCCAACATAACTACATCTCAATAACTATAAAAAACTATTCACATACAAAAGGATGGATACTTGTCATACACCAACCTATAGATGTGAGTTTGAATAACTTTAACAATAGCATTCGACTGGTGACCACCGCTTCAAACTTCCTTTTGTTCCGAAAATGTCAAAGGCATTACACTGTTGTGACTAATCCGGCTTTCTTTGCTATCGCTTGAATCCTAGTGCCTTTGGCCTCTTTATAAAGTCATTTTAAGCTCGCATTGATTGTTGACATCCTTCGAGTTATTCCCAACCAGTCCTTAATCTGGTTCCAAACATTAGCAGCGTGCCTTAATCTGGTTCCAAACATTAGTAGACACGCTGCTTTCTTATTTGAATTGGAAGAAGTACCTACTTCTTAAGAACAAATTGAAAAGGAAAGGAGGACCTTATATTGCTACATATGAAATATGAAGTTGAAACACTTGCTTTCTTATTGCTCCAATGATGCAACACTCAGTCAATGATTATTATACCATTGTAATTTTATTGATTTTTTTAAATATTTAGGACATTCTTATTGGGATCATATCCTTGTTGTTGGGAATTAACAACAAATTCTCGAAATCTGTGAGAAACAAAGTAGAAAAAGAATATAAGCTAAAAAATCAATCAAATGCATAAGACAGTATTTACGTGGTTTGACAATTTTGCTTACGTCCATGGAGTTGTAAGGATTTCATTATTACCAGGAAGAAAAATACAGAGAGTGAGGCGGTACAAGCCCTCTCTCGCTCACTCGCGAAGTGTGACCACTTATCCTAATCACCCAAAAACAATCATTTTATATGCTGCGCACAAGATTCCGAATGGGTTATAAAACGGCCCAACTCGTAACGCTCATGGATTAAGCCTTAGGATAAAAATCTCTCATTAAAGAAAAAGTCGGGTCATCATCCGGATTGAACGCAACCAGGCTCCACAAAAGCCCAACACTTATGTTTTAAGATAGATTTAGGAAATTCGTATTAAAGTTTATATGTTTCCAAAACTATTTTCTTGCTCCCCAAGCATCGGGATTTTTAAGAAATAAAAAACTCCCATGTGTTATGTTTTATTTAGAGTTTGATTTTTTATTTTTATTTTTTGGTAAAGGCTTCAATTTTACAAATCACACACAAAATCAAAACAAAATTCAACAATAACATAAATTAAAATCCAAACAATCAAATAAAATTTACTCATTGATTGATTAAACATTCAAATAATCATGAAATTAAATAAAAATCCTAACCTCAAAAGTTTATGATTCCAAGCGTATTACTTCAAAATTGAAACTAAATTCAACAATCATGCAAATTGAATTTCAAACAATGAAATAAAATTTACGCTTTCATCTTTTACATATTGAAATAAACATGAGATCAAATAAGAATCCTAATCTCAAAATTTAGGGTTCCTCCGATATGACTTCAAATTAACAAATTTACTTCAATACATGCAAATTCAAAGCACAATATAACAATTTCTACTTCCAACTACCAAAAATTTTAACTTTATTTTGCAAATGTAAGAAGAATTTAGGGTTTGAAATTAATGCAGGATGGGGGAACATACTCATCTTTGCTATTTAAATAGAATATCTCTCAATGTTCACAAGCTCCTCAACATTCACTAACCATTGTACTTATAGGTGGCAAGCTATGACAATAATCATTGCTCCGAAAAAGCCCTTTGTCGCAGTTGCAACCCTCTACGCTATTGGTCCTTGCTCTTTGCTCTCTGTTGGTTTCTGCTTCTGTAGAAGATGGAGAAGATGTCTTTTAAGTCAACCAAAAACCGTTGGATGAACTAATATTTTATATTAAGCTTATGCATCATAAAAAATTATTGGGCCATCAGGCATTTTTTTTTACAAAAAAAACGATAAACCATCTATCGACTTTTAGTCCCCACTAAATCACCACATCATCTAACGCATTCGAGGCCATTAAAAATCGTTGGATGGACTAAAACATGCTAGATGAACCAACAACTTCTTAGACGCTTTAATTTGGAAAAATAAGTTGAACACAAATTATTTTAAATAATTTATAACAAAAAATATTAAAATTGGAAAAAGCTCTGAGGAATCAAGTAAATTTCAAAAATAAAAGATAGTCATGGACCTAAAATCTTACTTTTATTATAGGGTAATATAGGATTATTTTTAAACATATTTTAAATTACAAATAATAATATATTTTAATTAACAATTTCATTAACAATTATTTTAATTATTTATAAGATTATAATTTTTAACTAATAATAATTTTGTTATTAATATATATTTATAAAATATTACTATCATATTAAATTGTGATAAGAATAATATTATTAATTAGCTTTAAAATTTAAATTTATTTAATGTTAATTTAAATTAATAAATAGTTACTATTCAATCTAGAATTAAATTATAATAAGTAATATGTATTTTTAAATATATTTCAAATAAAAATATTAATATTTGAATAATTAAAATTGAAATGATAATTGTATTAACTTTATAATTAAAATTTGATTATTTTCTATTAACTAAATTAATATAATATTATTTATTTATTAACAGTAATCTTGTTATTAATGTATATTTGTAACTATAATTATCACATTAATTTATGTTAAAAATAGCACTAATAAATAAATTAAAAATTTTAATTTATATATGTTAATTTTAAATTTATAGCTGATACATTTTATTCATTTTAGAATTTAATTATATTTTATTAATAATCAATAGGCTAATATATAATAAAATAATATATGATTAACTTTTAATTAATAATTATGTTAGCTATTATTTTTAATTAATTTTTAAATGTTTTTATGTAAAAATAATATAATATTACATTTTATTACTATAATCTTGTGCTTAATTTATATTTATAACATATAATTATCATATTAATTTATATTAAAACAATACTACTAATTAAATTTGTATTTTTAATTTTTAAAATTAATTTAAATTAACAGATGGTTATCACATTTTTTTATAAAAATATTTATTTTAAATCATAAGCAATATAAACGTTTTTTTTTTTTTTTAAACTGCTCCCAAATAGGGTAACAATGAGACCCAAGTCCAAACTCCACGCCGATTTCCCCAATATTGCTGCACGCGATCACTCAAAATGCAGCGGGAGGCGATGGAGGAGAAGGGCAAGGGAAGCGAGAGATGGAGCTCAGCCATCGCGAACCTTTCGGAAATGGCTTCTAATCTCGACTCTCTGCAAAAGCTACTCATGAAGAAAGCTGTATTTGTGGACGAAGAGACCTATGCCAAAGCCTCTCTGAGCTCAGAGCAAGCCCGTACCATCAAGGTCGGCATATACTCTATTTCACCGTTCTCCTTGATTTTGTTCTTGATGGCATCTGTCAATCGATTTGTTTTTTGGATGGCAGCTCCTTTTTGTAAGTTTATTTTGTCGTAGAATGTGTTGATGGTTGTTCTTTTTAATGGATTTGAGCTATGTATTTTTGAGTGAGTTGCTGTATATTTTCCTTCAAATTTGGATTGAAAGGATATTAATCGATTCTGGTGACTCTATGTCCACCATCACTAGGCTCGACAATTGTTTTTGTTGTCCCTTTTCATCAAATTATGGAAGTTCAGTTTTGTCTTGAGCGTACATAAATGCCTTTTGCTGTGCCTTTTTAGTATGTTGTGCTACTACAAAGTTATGGTGTTTATTTAGTACGCCATCAAAATTTATACATTTCACAGTCTCTTCTGCAATTTTCACGTTCATGGTCGGTTATTTTCTTTCAAGCTATTTTGGATTGAAGTGCAAAAATGTTTTGTTGATGTCAACTGCACAGCGGAAACCTCACACAAACTCGAATCTAGCACGGAACAAGTAATGCAAATAGTGAATGATGAACAATACGAAACAAGCAATCACTCATAGAGAATCAACGACAACAATAATCAAAGACATAATATTTACGTGGTTTGACAATTTGCCTACATCCACGGGAGCAGCAACTAAACTTTCATTATCAATAATGTCAAGCTTACAATTAGGGTTACAAAATATGATTATATACGAACCCCTAAGCGTACATGAACCTTAGAACCTATCTAAATCATCCCCGTAGCAATCCTCAGAGGAAAATCCTCCTATCCCCCCAATCTACTGATCTCCAAATTTAAATTCCGTAACCTGCGCCGAAAGAAACCGTTGACGGTTTGAAGTTGAGAGCAATTCCCTGCAATCTGTCTGAAACCGTCGATAGTTATCCCTCGATGCTAAATCCGTCGAGCAAACCATCGCTCAAATCGATGACGGTTTTTTCCTGCAAACTTCTCCCTTTCTTTGCTTCACGATGCTTTCTCGGTGCATGTTCCACTCAAAATATAAGTCACAAACCCAATAATCTCTACCTTGACGAATATTCACCACTTAGGAGAAAAATGAAAGTATAACCGCTGCTCCTCCTGGGACAGTAGATTGGGGCTGTTTTCCGTCTAGCACCAAGAGACATTGATCAAGTCCAAGCAATGCTTGAACTTGTCTGTTGTAACCGGTTTCGTCAGCATATCAGCTGCATTGTCAGACATGTGAACCTTCTCAAGTAGAAGTTTATCTAAAGCAATCAGTTTCCTGATCTTGTGAAATCGCACGTCAATATGCTTTGTCCTCACATAATACACCTGATTTTTCGCCTAGTAGATGACACTCTGACTATCACACTGGAGCTGAATTCCACCTTGTTGGATACTCAACTCCCTGACCAATCCTATGAGCCACAATGCTTCCTTGGCAGCCTCAGCCACTGCCATGTCCTCCGACTCAGTAGTAGATAAGATAACGAGTGACAGCACCATAGACCTCCAACAAATAGGTCCTCCTATAAGGGTAAATACGTACCCTGTGGTAGACCTCCTGTCATCCAAGTTTCCTGTGTAGTCAGCATCCACGTACCCTACCACTAATGGATCCCTCTATTGTCTACTGAACATGATGCCATATCCGATTGTACCCCTCAAGTACCTGAGAATCCACTTGGCCGCATCCCAATGCTGTCGACCCAAATTCGAAAAAAACTTGCTCACCATGCTGACAGCATTTTCCGGGTTCGGCCTCATACACACCATGGCATACATCAGACACCCCACTATACTAGCATAGGGGACCTTCAATATATCACGAACCTCATCGTCTGTCTTTGGGCATTGGGTGGTAGACAACCTAAAATGACTCGCCAATGGTGTGCTCACCGATTTAGCATTAGCCGCTAAACCTCTCTAGCGCCTTCTCCACATAGCTGCCCTGAGATAACCATAATCTCTTTACAGTTCTGTCCCTGCAAATTTCCATGCCAAGTATCCTCTTGCTTGCACCCAAGTCTTTCATGTCGAACTCTTTTCCTAACAGAATCTTCAACTGATTTACCTCAATTATGTTTTTAGCAACAATCAGCATGTCGTCAACATACAGGAACATAAATATAAGAGACCCGTCCTCAAGACTCCTCACATAGGCGCAACAATCGTACTCACACCTCATGTAGCAAATACGGATCTTATAGGCATCAAACCTTTTATATCACTGCCTCAGAGATTGATTTGACTCGTAAAGTGACTTTTTCAGTTTGCAGATTAAGTGCTCCTGTCCAGGTTGGCCAAACCCTTCGGGCTATGTCATGTAAATCAACTCCTCTAGATCACATGGAGGAACGCCGTCTTTACGTCCATCTACTCCAGATGCATGTCATGTTGCGGCACCAGTCCCAACACTATCCTGATGGAAGTGTGTTTGATCAAAGGGGAGAAGATTTCATCATAATCTACTCCCTTCCTCTGCGAGTATCCCTTTACTACCAAGCGAGCCGTGTACTTCTCTTTTTCCCTTTATGAAACTGCTTCTTTCTTCCTGTATATCCACTTGCATCCAATCGCTCGATTCCTAGTATACAACAACTCCATTTCCTCCACCATAGCGCCCATCCAGCTATCTTTCTTCGGACTGTGCACGGCCTCTTGAAAGGTAGTAGGATCCCCGCTGCTAGTGATAAGCGCATAAGACACCAAATCGTCAAAACCATACTTGGGGGGTGGCCTGACGATGTGTCTCGGTCTATCTACAGCTATGCTGCGACGCGGCTGGTGGTCATTCGAGTTAGAAATCCATGTGTTCTAAACATCGTCATCTCCACCTTGAGTTTCTGATTCCACCTACATCGCTGGCTGATCTCTCGAGTTAGAACTTCCTGCATTTCTGCCTTGAGTCTCCAACTCCACCTAGATCGCATGCTCGTTGCTGCTGCGATTTTGTGGCACTTGTTTCTCTTCTTCTTCCTGAGTATGACACAATATGATTTTCTCATCGAAAACCACTTCTTTACTAATCACCACTTTTTTTGCCATTGGATCCCATAGTTTGAACCCTTTCATGCCTTTCTGATATCCCCGAAAGATGCATCGTGTAGATTTCGCCTCAAGTTTTGATCTCTCCTCACCAGGAATGTGCGCATAGGCTAGACACCAAAATACTCTTAATCCAGAGTAGTCTACCTCGTTACCTGTCCACACCTCCTCAAAAACTTTCCTATCTTGTGATGCCCTTAGTAATTTATTTACCAAGAAACAAGCCATACTAACCGCCTCGGCCTGGAAACTCATTGCGAGCCCAACATTCAACCTGAGACACCAAGCCCTCTCAACTAGGGTTCGGTTCATCTTTTTCGCCACACCATTTTGTTGTGTTATCTGGCGTATTGTAAAATGCCTCCTTATGCCATGTTGCTTGCAGAACTCTTGAAACTCGAATTTGCGTACTTGGTTCCATTGTCTGTCCTAAGGAACTTAATCTTTCTCCCGTCTGGTTTTCCACCTCAACTTTCCACAGTTTAAACTTGGCAAACGTCTCCGACTTGTGCCGCATGAAGTAAACCCAGACCTTCCGTGAGTAATCATTGATGAAACTCACGAAATACACATGCCCCCCTCGTGACGCCACTCTCACCGGTCCCCAAACGTCCAAATGAATGTAGTTCGGTATTCCCTTCGTCTTGTGCGTGGCTGTCATGAACTGAACCCTATTTTGCTTTCCAAACACACAATACATGCACAAATCCAACTTATATGATTTGACCCCCTTCAAAAGATTTCTTTTGTGAAGTCCCTTCATTCCACACTGACCTATATGCCCTAAACGTATATGCCACAAAACAGTACTGTCAGACTCAAATTCTGCGGCTGCAGCTTCACCTACAACCGTAGTGCCCAGCAGTGTGTATATATTCCCCAGCACTCTATTCCCCTTCATCATGGTTAGAACGCCCTTGCTCACCTTCACTACTCCACCTTCATATTTGTAGCTAAACTCGTTACAATCCAAGGTGTCTAATGAAAGCATATTTTTCCTAAACTCCGGTATGTGCCTCACATGGTCACATCACATATCATCCTCAACATACCCTCATATATCTTGATTTTGATATTCCCCGTCTCGACAATTTTGCACATAACATCATTCCCCATTAGAACAGAACCAGAACTCACCAATATGTACGTAGTGAACCAGTCCTTGTTGGGCGTCACATGATAAGAACACGCTGAGTTCAAGATCCAAGAATCTATGAGCTCATTCGATCTAGATGAAACTAAGAGCATATCACCATCACCACTCCCAAAGTCTCATTCTTCTACTACATTCGCTGTGTTTGATGACCTTTCTTTGCTTTCAGCATCCGGACACTCGGGTTTTATTTGCCCCTTTTTACTGCACTTTAAACATCGCATGTCTTTCCTCTTCCTGGATTTGGATCGAGCCCTATGGTTGCTCTATCCACCCCGGAACTTGCCTCTCCCACGATCCTGATTCCCCTTCGCCACGAGCTCTTCACCTTGTGAACCTTCATCGCTGGCCTTCTTTCTCTGATGGAAATCCAACAATGCACTCATGATGTCCTCCAACTCTAGGGTTTCTTTTTCCCAAGTCAGATTCGTGACCAGATTCTCGTATATAGGAGACTTAGGTAGGGAATTAAGCAGCATCAATGCTTTGTCCTTTTCCTTGAACTTTACATCAATTCACTTCAGATCACTAATGATTTGATTGAACGTGTTGATGTCTTGAGTCAAGTCTAAATCCTCTGTCATCTTAAGCCAATATAGTTTTTGCTTAAGATACAACTTGTTCGTCAATGAATTGGACATGTACCGGCTCTCTAGTTTTAGTCAAACCGCTACTAGTGATTCCTTATCCATGGTGTGATACATCACGTCATCGGCCAGAAAATGCCGGATAGTGGACACAACTTTTGCTTTCAGCTCCTTTCAACTCGTGTTGTCCACGCCTTCTGACTTCTTTCCGTGTAGAGCCTTCGCCATACCATGCTGCACTAGCAAGCCATTCACCCTTTTCTACCAAAGTCTAAAATTTCATGTTCCATCGAACTTATTAACATCGAACTTCATCGAAGGGATCCCAGACATTGTGAACCAATAACTCTGATACCAATTGGTGATGTGGAGTGCGCAGCGGAAACCTCACACAAACTCGAATCAATCATGGAACAAGCAATGCAAGTACTCAATGATGAACAATATGAAACAAGCAATCACTCACAAAAAGAATCAACGAAAGCAATAATCAAAGACACAAGATTTACGTGGTTCAGCAATTTGCCTACATCCACGGGAGCAGCAACTGAATTTTCACTATCAATAATGTCAAACTTACAATTAGGGTTGCAAAATATGATTATATACGAACCCCTAAGTGTACAGGAACCTTAGAACCTATCTAAATTATTCTTGTAGCAATCCTCGGAGAAAAATCCTCCTATTCTTCCAATCTATTGATCTCCAAATTCAAATTCCGTGACCTGTGTCGAACGAAACCGTTGATGGTTTCAGCCAAACCATCAACAGTTTGAAGCTGAGAGCAATTCCCTGTAGTCTTTCTGAAGCCGTTGACGGTTATAGTGAAACCGTCGAAGGTTATCCCTTGATGCTGAATTCGTCGAGCAAACCGTCCCCCAAATCGACGACGGTTATCCCTCAATGCTAAATCTGTCGAGCAAACCGTCGCCCAAACCGACAATGGTTTCTTCTTGCAAACTTCTTTCTTGTTCTTTGCTTCATGATGCTTCCCTGGTGCATGCGTTCCACTCAAAATATGAGCCACAAACCCAACATATTTAGGGTCCGTTTAGTTATGGAACAATTTTCATTTTCCATTTTAGTTTTCCAAAAAATTTAAAAAAATTAGATAATTTTTCATTTTTGTAACATTGGTATGAAATTAATGAATAACAGTAAACGATTTTGGCACTATTTGCTCGTGAAAATAGTTTTATTTTTTATTTTAAATTATTCAAATAATTAAAAAAAAATGCCACCTAATTTTTCAATTTTTTAAATTTATATAGAAAAGTTGGAAAACATCTTTTCATTATTTTTTCTGGATTTCTGACTCTTGCTTTGCATATTGGAGCATGGGATTTGGATCTTGAACATTAATTTATGTGGATTATGTATAAAATTTCTTTTAAATCCACACAAATACAAATTCAAGCCCCAAAACATGATTCCAAATATTACCTTATATTAAATTTAAAAAATTGGAAAACATAAAATCTAAAAATAATAAATGAAAAATTGTTTTGTACATTTAAACAAAGTCTTTGTTTTCTACCCTTTTTTTATATGAATATTTAAAAATTTAAAAATAAACTGAAATTTTTATAATTTTTTGGACAGCTAAAAATGGAAAATGCTTTCCAAAGCCAAACAAGTCCTTAGTTTCAAAAGGTTGGAGGAGCTAATTATTTATTTGCTCTGCTTTATCTGAAATTTACTTTATTTTCAGAATATTATGTCCTTAAAACAAATTTTATTTCATTTCTATGTTAGAAGTCCTAAAACAAATAGATGGCTCTTTCTCAAAGAGAGTGCTCAAGCAGAAAACTCAAAAAAGCCTAACAGAGTAGCTCTTATACAAGCATGTTGGACAGAAAAATAAGAAATTGAATCAAATTCATCTAGGAGTTAACCTAATCAAGCCCTAACTTGATTACCAAGCAAATAAAAACGAATTAACTTAATCCCCATAAAAATGCAGAATATTTTCCCCAAATTTTCAAAACTTAGGCCTTTTTCACTTGTGGATGACTGTTTTATTTTCCATTTTTCAGTTTTCCAAATAATTATAGAATGCTGCCTCGGTTTCTAGTTTTCCAAATTTCTATAGGAAAGTTGGAAAAATCATAATTTTATTGTTTTCTACGTTTCCTGTATAAATCTTGGAAAACTTGGAAGACAATATAGCATTTTTATAATTATTTTAAAAATTGGAAATGGAAAATGAACACCATTTTCCACAACTAACCAGGCACTTGGTTGTCTTCCTGAGCTTTTCTCCTCCATCGTCCACTGTCGGCCCAGGTCAACTGCTCAAGTGCTAAAGGTGGGTTGGGGTTGCTGTACTGGTTGAATGAATTACATACTGAAAAATTAAGAATATCCTCACATTTGATGTTTGGGGATTTGTTTGGAATGGAATGCACGTATGGCTACGGAAAATAAGATGATGTGTTCCTTGCTATTGGACAGGATTCATTATTTGGCTTCACTGTGGTTTCTTGCAGTTGGCTGTTTTAAAAGGCTCTCTGTTTTTGGAAGGCATTGTTTTTTTGCTTTTAGTTTTTTTTTTTTTTTTTTCCTTCATAGGAGGATTTCTTATTCTTCTTTTTCCTAATTCTTTCTTCTTGAATGAAATCTCTTCTTTTTTGTATGAAAAAAAAAAATCTCATGTTGTTCAAATTGTACAATGATGTGCCTGAGTCCTGTAGAAAACCATTACATTCCTGAATGGCAGTAGAACATACTAAAAAATTAGGAGAAGCTCAAGAAAAAAATGGTGGAATATTGAAAAAATTTTGGTTTATGCTGTCTCTCTTCTCTCTCTCTCTCTCCCCCCCCCCCCTTTTTCCTATCCATCTGTTTCCTTGGGAACAGTTTGGTCAACTGAATTTCATGAAATCTGGATATGGTTCAATAGAGAGACAAATATGCATGGTTGTAAGTGAGGAGCAGCTAGATCCAAGATTTTTTATCTGGAGTAGTTTTAATTATTTTTAGAAAATTAATCAATTTAATATCCTAAATAAATTTAATGGAGAATGCTATTTAAAGAATTTAGATAACAAGATGGGTTATTAACCGAAATTTAATGCATGATTTTGGTTGCCATGCTTTGCTAGTATGTGGTCCTCTCATCATTCGCTGCTTAGTCCTGAAAACATTATTGAGGCAGCACCAAAGAAGGTGTACAAACAAGCTCTTTTTTTGAATGCAGGTTCTTGAACAAAGGGTAGAGACTTTGGAACGTGAACTTGATGCTGCTATTACAGCTGCTGCTCGTGCTCGTTCAGAAAAACGACAGGCTGAGGCTGCACAAAAAGCTGCTGAATTACATGTACAGGAGGTCTCCAGAGAGCTTGAAAACACAACAAGTATGTTCAGACTGAGTCATTTCTTTTTCTAGTCTCCATGATAAAATCTACAAGAAATCTTGCTTCAGTTAACCACCAAGAATCACTGTTACGCTATGGTGAGGGGGCATGCTTTATTATTGTTTTAATCATCCTCTCTTGCATTCTTCACACAGGGGAACTTGTTGGGTCATATCATGATAATTACTTCATTTGCATTTAATGATACAACCTGTGTTAACAAGATTTTTTTTTCTTTTATGGATTGATATTTAAAGAAATAATGCACATTTTTTAATTTCTGGAATGCAAGCTACGTAGCTGTGCACATGGTACAATAAACAAAAGCAAATTGAAATTTGAAAGTGTCTAAGCGGGAAATTCAAACTCGTGAATTCTCTGGAGGGTATCATAAGTAGTGTTTTCAAGATATCACTTTCAATTTTGCAGTCAGCGTCTCTGCTAGCTCTTCATAGATTTTTCTATTTTTTTATCCTAAGTGCATCAGAAGGTGGTTGCATTTTAAATACATTTTTGCAAAGATCATAGTGCACAGATCCATTAGTTCGCTGCGGTGTACAAACAAACATACTTCCAGTTTTGCTATTTCTTTACATGTTAGATGTAACATGTCGATGATCAAATCCACAAAACAAGATTTGATGAAGGATTTCCCTTTGTCATTCTTACTCCAAATCATAGTTGTCAAATTGAGATTTTAATTGTGAATCGAAATTCCAATTTTGGGAATCGTGACTCAAGAATCAAATCGAATTGTAAGATTTTGCTACAAATTTTCAAGATCAATTCTAAATGACATGCAGATATTGATATGTGAACAACAAGAAAAATAGTACTATACGTTTATTTTTTGACAATAAAAAAAATAATATTTCATGCGTATGCTTTCCTAGACAAATGAAATGTAAGGGAATGGGTCAAGAAATGTTAATTTAAAAAATGAACATTACACTGTTTTAGGGAAGGAATCTAGGAAAAATAATAAGAAAACCTAACTTTTGGTGTTTATCCAATTAAAAAAAAGACACTTTATGCATGTTCTTTCTTGAATTAAAAATAAAAAAATAATTAACTTTAAAAAAAGATCATAAATGATCAAAATACAAAAAAAAAAAAAAAAAAAAAATTTTAAATCTTAATGACATAATAAATCGTGAGTAACACCTTAGCCGATGTGTGTTCCATCCATACTTCTCAATGGTAGGGCACTATACTCCAAGAGTGAAGAATGGTTTTGTGAAGGCAACATAAGACCTAAAGTTCTATTTTCTCCTCTTTTTTAGACAAAAAACTGACGTAGATGAGGAATGGAAGGTAATTGTGTAAAAGAAAAGCAACTAAAAAAAATGGGGCCGATTGGACGTGTCAATATATAATGCATCTAGGGTCATGTGAGTCTATAATTTCGGATTGATTCGCTAGATTCATGAGGTGAATAGATAGATTCGACAATAATTTAATTGATTTTAGATTTGCTAGTAAGATTTGAATCGATTTGGTGTGGAATTGATACAAATCATATGAATCGAATCATGAATCATAAAATTCTAGCAACTATGCTCCAAATAATATGATCCTACTCCCTCTCCCATTTCCATTTCCCAATCATAAGGGCTTGTTAGTTGTAGAAAACAGTTTTCATTTTGCATTACTAATTTTCTAAGTAATTATGAAATGTCACCTTATTTTCCATTTTCCCGACATTTATATGGAAAACTTGGAAAAGATAAAAAATGCAAATATTTAAAATTAGAAACAAAGGTGGAAAATGAAAACTGTTTTCCACTACTAAATAGGCCCATAATTTCCTAGTTATAACCTCATTCCCATTAAACTACTTGCAGAGCCGTACCATACAATCTCTCACTTGAGCCCACCACTATTCCAAAAAATGAGTAAATCCCCCATGAAAGATGCCTTTTTCTTTCCTAATATCTTATAAAATTTCATTGGCAGCCTTCTTTTCTTCTACCTTGAGTTGAGTTCTCTTTACAAATACTTGCATTCATCCATAATTGTCTTCTAAAAGCCACCTTATAACTCAGTTGAACCTCTTTCAACCACCACTTGTGCAACACGGACTTGAGGCAGAGGTATTGGGTGTGGATGCGTGTCCAAGCGTTATTGTCTCTTTTTAATGATTGCCCACTATTTTGAGTGGGCATTGGGAGGTAGGTTTCCATTATAAAATCAGCATAGAAGTTCCAAGCTTGAGCTATCATGCAAGGCCTAATAGTGGCTTGGAGGTTAGGGTTTGGAGAAATTGAATTAAAATCTGATTCAGCTATTTAGTTCATTTGCTTCACATTCAAGAAACCATTGATTTGAGCTCTCTTCACAAAATGTTCAAGCCCATCCATATTTCCCATCCAAAGGCTCACCTTGTAATGTTTTAGAACCTCTTCCAAGTTTCAGCAACCGCTTAAGCTATTCATGCCAAGGATACAACTATCAGGTAAAGTTGTGTGTATCCCACTATTTGACAAACTTTTTCCAAAGATCTTCCTCTATTTTTGAAGGAGTTCTGCGTAATGGGTTTCCATTATAAAATTGGCATCTTTATAGCTCTAGTTATGTTGCAGAACTTTGGGCTATTATGCAAGCCTTGTTATTGCTTAGAGGTTGGGGTTTGGGAAATTTGAATTGGAATCTGGTTTTTGATTCTTCTTTTACAGTTCAAGTGCTTCAACATCAAGAAAATGATAAATCATCTTGAAGCATAATTATTCAAAAGTGCTGAGATCTGCTTAATAGCTTTTGGAATTGCTCCACTAAGGCATATTCATAAAGATTGAAACTCCTCGGCGGATTTGGCTTTCAAAGTTCTCACCCTAGTGCTTGATGGTTTTTGCCCTCTTATTATAGAAATTTTCATGGCATTGACTTAAAGGTCGTTTGGTATTACTATAAAATTTTAGAGAAACAAAAACCAAAAACCAAAAATAGAAACTAAAAACTAGAAACCAACAACGTGTTTGGTTAACATTTATAAAATTAATGCAAATAAAAAATTTAGTTAAAAAAATGATCATTTTCATCTTTAAATCAAAATATTTTGAAAATATGATTAATATAATAAAATTACAAATAATACGCATTAAAAAAATTACTATGATAAAAATAAAATTTATAATAATTATTTTACTTAATTGTTCTACTTTCAAAATTTACTTTACAATAAAAATTTTATTGGACATGACAATTGAAAAATAGTAAAATTATTTTGTAATTGGATTTATTTTTATTTTTTTGAAATTTATGTATATTTTTATTTTAATTATATTTAAATTCATTTGGTCATTAATTTTGATTTTAATTTAAAAGTGTATAAAATGAATAATTTAATCCAAAAAAACTATTTATGGATATTAAAAAAACTGAATATAGGTTGTCAAAACAACCGAAAATCATAAAATCTGGTCTTTTGTTTTTTGGAAAACAGCTGAAAACCGACAATAGAAACAAAAAATTGACAATAGAAACAAACGCGTTTTAATAATCTACTTTTTTGTTGTGTAAAACAGAAACAAAAAACAGATGACAACAACGATACCAAACAGGCCCTTAGCAACACTATATAGTAGTTTCTAGTTTTTGATAAGCCAAAAAATGAAGCTAGTAAGCCCCACACCAACCAAAAAAGAGATTTTGATCATGGAAAAACTGCACTTCATAGTGTGGACGATTTGTTAGTTCTTTATTTCTTGATAATTTTCTTGAGTCTATTTAGGGTATTTTGGTAATTCTAAGTAGTGGGGTTGTTTGATATCCAGGTTTGTACAAGTAGCAATAGGGGTGGCAAAATGGGTTCATGGGCCGGGTTCAGGCGGGTTACAAATGGGTCGAGCTCGGGTCGTAAACGGATTGATGTTAAATGGGTCACAGCCATGTAAACCCTAACCTGCCCATTTAATAAACGGGCGGGTCATGGGTTACCCGTTTAAAAAATAATTATATATTTTAATTTTTTAAATTTATTTTTTAAAGAAAAATACTCTTATTTTATTTATTAAATTTTAAAAAAAAACGTAAAATGTAAAAAAAAAAAAATGCAGATGGAGATTGGAGACGGACTGAGAGAGCCGAGAGAGGGAGATTGAGGTTTGAGACTTAGAGAGTGAAGCCGAGACTCGAGAGGGAGACTGAGAGTGAGAGAGTGGGGGAGATTGAGGGTGAGATGAGAGATCGTGAGAGGGAGGGGGATGCTGAGGGAATGAGGGTGAGATCGTGAGAGGGAATGAGGGTGAGAGGGAGGGGGAGACTGAGGGTGACTGGGTGAGATTGTGAGAGGGACTGAGGGTGAGGGAGATTGAGGGTGAGGGAGACTGAGAGTGAGAGGGAGGGGGACTGGCGAGAGGCGAGAGGATCTGCGGTGACTGCGTGCTAATGCTGCGGTGCTGGGCTGCCGGAAGAAGAACTGAGGAGATTGAAGATGAAATCTTGGTTGGGGTGTGGGCGGTGTGCAGTGCTGGGGCAGAGGGCAGTGGGTGTAAACTGGGTAAGAAATTAGGGTTTGGTTAAATGTGTATATATATAGGTAAATAAATGGGTCACCCGGCTGATGACCCGACCCGAACTTGGGTTGACCCATTTATAAACGGGTTGGCTTTCATAAACCCAAACCCGTTTTATTGGGTGGGTCACGGGTGACCCGTCGGGTCAAGACTCGTTTTCCCACCCCTAAGTAGCAATTTATTTTGGGATTTGTCTTGTTGGGGTTAAGTTTAGTCTTGTTTTAAGTTTAGAAATTCCTTTTTACTCAAAATTTCTTATTTGGAGAGGTATCTCTAAAGGCCTATGTAGTTTTCGAAAACAAATTTCATTTTCCATGTCCAATTTTCAAGGAAAATAAATACTAAAATGTCAAATTGCTCTCTAATTTTCTACTTTCAACTTATTATACAAATTTAGAAAAATTGAAAACAAGGTGATACTTTTGCAATTATTTGGACAAATGAAAATGCAAAATTGAAGACTATTTCCCACAACTAAATAAGGCCCTAATATGCTAAGGGCATTTCTATTCGTTTTGGGATTTATTTTGTTTGAGTTATATTTGGTCTTGTTTTGAGTTTTGGAATTCCTTTTTACTCAAAATTTCTTATTTTGAGATCTATCTCTAAGGGCCCATGTAGTTGTGGAAAATTGTTTTCATTTCCATGTCCAATTTTGAAAAAAATAACCAAAATGTCATTTGCTAATTTTCTACTTTCAACTTCTTATACAAATGCTGAAAAATAGACCATTAGAAGTTTGTCTTAAGGAATATGATTCCAGGTTGGATATGGTCTAAACCATAAGAACACTTTGTGGCATTGTGCACTTTGGACAAACCTATATTTAATCATTGATAATGAGAGGATATAGAGGGGTTTCTTCAAAGGGTAGAAGAGTTAGCATTGTACATAAGTAAGGGAAGTTCTAGAGAGGGCCTAGAGAGTAGAACCAAGGAGCTTCCATCAAGCTTAAGTGTGAATAGTGGCAAGCGAATGGGTTCTTATGATTGGGAGTGATTGTAGTGCTAGCATAAACCAAAAATTAAGGGTGGAGAGAGGGAAACATGTGTGAATTATCATTTTTCCAATAAGAGAATGCCATGTCATCTCTCAAACAATGAATATTGATGAGTTAGGGCAATGGTTGCATGTGGTTAGGGTGAGAAAAGGAAACAGAAAACTTGACAAATAACACGTGGCATATGCTTGAGCAGCCTAGGAAAATGCTGAGGAGGTTAGGACTCGGCATAACGAACCTTGGTTCCAACCCACCAAGCGAAAACTCTCTAAGTATCCTAGGATTGGGATTGGTGAGACCCCGACACGTGTCTCCTTGACCAATCTCTAGGGGTGTGTGCTGCCAATTTGACCACCGACAAGGGTGCAAACATAAATTAGTTAACAATTAAATCATAATTGGGCTCATGCAAGCTTAATGTGGTTGAATTTCATAATCTAGGGCAAAATAGCAATTTCATGCATTTACTTTTAGCTCCTAGTACGAGATGTCATTTAGATTTTCAAAAGAAATTCCCTTATATAAATAATTTTTAAATGCAAAACAAAAGTCAATGCAAAGTAAGAAATTTAGCAAAAGCAAAGTAACCCCAAAGTTTCCCAAAAAAAGGCTAATACCACCAACAACACGAAATGGTAGGAAAGATAAAAGAACCATTGGGAAGGGATAGAAGATATGTATACGATATTCTCTTCAAACACACACCTCAAACATACCCTCAAGTTGAGAGCTCAAGACGGTAAACAGAAATGAGCAAGAAGCTAATAGAGGAGATCAACTTACAATCTAATCAAAGTAGATTAACAAAAAATTATTTTGACTAAATGCAAAAGAAATAGCTAATGCATCAAATAATTTTGAAATATCAAGTGTTGTGAGGAGTTCCGAGATAGCATGGGGTTTTCTATTATGGGTTGTTCCTTTGTGATGGGCTAGATCTAATGATGGGTCAGCTTTGGTAAGGTTGGCCCCCATGGGGATTGACTTATGAGGCTAGTCCTTTTGGTGCTTGCTCTCACATGGATTGATTTCCACAAAGTCTTGTTCTTGTGAGAGCTAGCTCTTGGGAAGTTGACTTTTAAAGGGGCTCACTCTTGTTGGAATAAGCTTTTGTGGGGCTTGTCCTCACAAGGGTTTGCCTTGACAAGGGCTAGCTTTTACAGGGAGCTTCCTCTACATGGTGCTACTTAAGTGGTCGCTTTTTTTTTTTTTTTTTTTTGAAAAAAAAATCATTGAGGGTTCCTCTGAGTTTCTTTAAAAATTTTTTCTTCTTTTTATTTTTCAAACCAAAGCTCCACAAAAACAGTCTAGAAAACTTAGACCTAAATAGCGTACACTTCTCTAAATGTCTTCCTTTTGTTCCAATTGTTTGGAGTAGTACCCTCCTCACCTTTCCTTTCCTACTTATTCATTTGGGTTTCAGGATTTGTAGCATTTATAGACATATCACGTGTAGAAGCAAATGAGGATGATGAAGGGGATTTAGACATTTTGAGTTAGAGAGATCACCTTTCTCGCATGAGGTTTGTCACATGAGAAATATTTCTCAATTAGTATAGCGTGGTAACAAATGCTTATTGATTCGATGCATAGTTGCTCCAAATAGAGAAAGGTAGGGGGATCAAACAATCTTTAGTGATTCCTTTTGGTAGAAGTGTAAAAAGAATAAAGGTACATGTCAAAAAGGCAAGGGCTATTGCCATGCTTGAATTGTTAGGTTCTAAAGTTCAGTACTGCGTTTTAGGGTGGAAAGGTGGGGAGCTTTTGCGCTTTACCATCAAGTTGAGCATGCTTGAGGCCACATATACTGATTGGAGAGATTAGGTGCGTTGCATTACTTAGGATTCCAATTGTTAATTGTAAGGAGAGATTGAGATAGGCAAGGGCTCTAGATGTTATAGTTTTGAGTGCATTTGGACACCAAAATAAGATATGAGCATATGATGAAGTATCTTGACCATAAGAGTGTTTGCACCCATAACAAATGCTAACATGGATTGAGCTTTGGTTCACGACGAAGGATGTGCTAAACTGTTTTGGAGAGAGGGATTTAGGACAAGCACACATTCTTGGTGAGGATCAAGCGACTATCACCTTTCTACACGGATGCATCAAGGAGTTGCAAGATAAAAAATCTACTACTACTAAGGTAACCTTCACCCACTCATCTCCTTTATTTATAATATATGTCAAAGTGCATACCAATGACCATAAGGGTACTAACAGTCACTTGTTAACATGACACTCACGCACTAACAATGCTAAATGAATAGGATAACAATCAACACTCCCCCTCAAGTTGGAGTATATATATAATATGGTCCTAGCTTGTTACAAATGAAATTAACACGAGCAATCCGGTGTTGGTAAGGTCGGGGCTATGGTCATCTATCTCTAGTTCCCCAAGGCTTTAGTAAATAAATTAGCAAGTTGCAAATTAGACTTCACATCAGTAGTTTTGTCCAAACAAAATAGCAATCAACTTCAATGTGTTTTATCCGTTCATGGAAGATTGGGTTGGATGCAATATGAATGGCAGCTTGATTATCACACATCAGCTCCATAGACTAAGAATGTGGAAAACCAAACTAACCGGTTCTTCCAATATGTTCTTCAGCCAAAAAAGTTCCCATGTAGTGCAAGTCATGAACCTATACTTTGATTCAACACTTGACCTGGCCACCGTAGATTGTTTCTTACTCTTGCAAGAAACAAAATTTCCACCAACAAAGATATAGTACCTAATTGTGGATCTTTAGTTGGAAGGTGACCCAACCCAATTTGTATCAATATATCCTTGAATATGAGTATGACCTCAATCTTGATGTAAAAGACCTCTTCCAGGTGCACCTTTGAGATATCTCAAGATGCGAATTACTGCATCCTAGTGACTTGTCTTGGAAAATCAAGAAATTGACTCATAACACTTGTTGCAAAAGGTATACCTAGCTGAGTAACTGTGAGATAATTCAGCTTTCCAACAAGTCTCTGGTATCATCCTAGGTTGGGGCAACAAATCTCCTATATATGGCACTAGCTTACTGTTTGAATCCCTACAATCCAATCTCAGCTAAAAGATCAAGAACATACCTCCTTTATGACAAGTCGTTTCTGGTACAATATCTCGATACTTCTATACTCAAGAAGTATTTCAATGGTCCTAAATCCTTTGTTTGAAACTCAGTCTGCAGGAAATGCTTTAGGCTCTAATTTGAAACTCAGACTGCAGGAAATGCTTTAGGCTCTATTTTGAAACTCAGACTGCAGGAAATGCTTTAGGCTCTAAGTACCTTGATCATTATCGCCAATAATCATAATATCATCCACATACCACAATAAGCAGAATCCTTCTGGATGGAGTATGACAATAAAATACAGAATGATCTACTGCACACCATTGAAGGTCAAAACCAAGTACTACAAAACTGAAGCAACCAAACAATACCTCTCAGAGACTATTTTAAACCATATAGTGACTTCTTGAGCCAACACACTAAGTCTGACTCCCCCTGAGCAACAAACCTAGTTGGTTGCTCCATATAGACCCCCTCTTGAAGATCAGCATGTAGGAAAGCATTCTTCACATCTAACTAGTGTAGAGGCTAGTAATAAGTGTGGCTAAGGAGATGAGCAAACATACTGAGGCAAGTTTGGCAACGTGGGAGAATGTTTCCAAATAGTCTAAATCATACACTTGAGTATATCGCTTAGTGACAAGGTGGGCCTTCATTCAAGCCATGGAACCATTTGGATTGACCTTCATAGTGTACTCCCAACGACAACCAATCACAGACTTATTAGGAGGAAGAGTGAAAGACGTACCAATTCCTAAGTATCATTATCTTGTAGAGCATGCTTCTCTTCTATCATTGCATTCCTCCACCTAGAATGGGACAAGACTTCAAAAATAGACTTGGGAAGAGCAACGAAAGATAGGATACTAACAATACAATTCTATGAGGGTGACAAGAAATTATAAGAAACAATATTAGAGATTGGATGTTGGGTACAAGTGTGTTTACCTTTTTGAACAGCAATAGGAGGATCAACCACTTGGAGAAGAGGATCAGCTGACGAGGGAATTGGAAGCATAAAAGTGGAAGCTGGAGGAGGCTCTCCTCCCTTGAGTCTTTGTCTATACATTTGCAGATTGGGACAATCCAAGCAACAAGGACTCAAACTGGATGAAGATGTAGGAAAACTAGATGAAAGAAATAAGTTCGGATTGGGAAGGCTATGCCGAGGGAGGGACTCATCAAGGTCAGCAAAACTCAAGGAATCAGAATAGAATGGTGTAGACTCAAAAAAGGTGACATCAGCAGAGACAAGAATCCATGTATAGTGAGGCTATAACATTGATATCCTTTTTAAGTATAGGAATAAACCAGAAAAATGCATTTGATAGCATGAGGATCCAATTGATCCTTTCCTATATTTAACTAATGAAAGGACATACAACCAAATGTATGAGGAAGGGAGAACGAAGGAGCCTTAGGGAAGATAATTGAATATGGGGTACCACCAAGGACAGAAGATGACATTTTATTGATAAGAGAGCAAGCGGTGAGCACAGCACCACTCTAAGAAACTTTGGTTCATTTGATACAATAGGGTTTGAGTGACTTCAAGAATATGCTTGTTTTTCTGCCCCGCAACTCCATTTTGTTATGGAGTGTGGGCACAAGATGATTGATGAATCATGCTAGAGTTTGTCATATAGGTAGTGAATTGAGTACTGAAGTACTCCTTAGCATTATTGAAATTAGGATGTATTCCCAAGAGAGGGGTGAATTGGGTTATTTAAAATTTATTCGCAGAATTCGTATTTACTTTAACCCTTGATTATTTTAACCTTCAACAATTACATACACAATGTATCTATGCAGTGACCGTACTATACCATTGGGAGTCCTAGATATGAATATAAATTTGTATATGAAATCCAAACTTATTATACAAAATCAAACTTCAAGATATTCAGTTAATTAATTTGGTAGAGTTTGATTTACAGCAAATCTCAACGATGTATTTAAGAAAAACAAATTCAGCGATTCAAGTTATGCTCCAATAGTATAATCAATATTAAAATCAAATTTTCAGCTATGAATAATGTTTTCCTTCAAAACCAATTTCTGTAAATTCACGTGTTTTATTTCAGCACTAAAGCTTTAATTTGAAAGTTAATTTACAAAAGCTTTATTTCAGCTTATTCACTTAATAATTCAGAATTATATGCTTGTCTGAATTTTTAGTTTAACAACTCAACCATACAACTGATCTATGTTCAATCACAACCAATCAACATTCAGCAAGATCCAAAATTCAGCACGATTCAATATTTATCAAGATTAGATATTCAGCAAGTTTCAATATTCAGCAAATTCTTAATGAAAATAAAATCAAGCACGCAGGATATATCTTGCAGAAATTTAAAAGAGAAAGGGAAGAAGAGCTGAACACAGGATTTTTACAAGGTTTGGCCGCAGCCTATGTTCTTGCCTCAAGCAACCCGCTATGAGGATTTCCTTTCCAACTTTGTTACCAGGTGAAGTCGAACCTCTTTCTGTTCAAGGTGGAGTTCGCCTCTCTAACGAAAACAACCCTCTCGCTAGGCAACGATTCCAAATCCCTGAATTGTCAAAAAAAAAAACAGGAACAAAGTAAGATTGTTTGTACAAAAGACTACTCCTCAATAGAGCAGATTAGTACACGTTAGAATCAATAATACTTCAAATAAAACAATATAGAAGTTGAAGCTCTAAAGTATATTGTTGCTGGGAATTCATCTGCAGTGGTATACATGCAGCAGATTTAGGGTTTTAGGCTTTGCTTTTGATGGTGGCTGTGACAATTAGGATTTAGGTCTCAGAATCATGCTCCGATACATGTTGAATAATTGGGTAAAATGGAAGACCTAATCACAATGATATGTCTCTCCCTCTATTTATAATATATGTCAAAGTACATGCCATTGACCATAATACCTTTACTAACTCTCACTTTTTAACATCACACACACACTAACAATGTTAATGCCATCAACATTAGCCTTGCCAAGGTGGATGGACTTTTGCATGTGGCAGCCGTGGAACTCACCTGGGCTTAACGCTTTCTCTCTCTCTCTCTCTCTCTCTCTCTCTCTCTCTCTCTCACACACACACACACACACACACACACATACACACATACATATAGAATCCTCTAACTTCTGGATTCCATCGGGAATCCCTCCAGCCATCAAAACCCATTCCCCTGCCACTATTCATGCTTGGATTTCTTAGAGACTGCATGATCTCCTTTCTAATCCCTTCCTAGAACATCCATGACTTTTGTAGAGAGCAAACTCTCCTCCCCTTTCGACTAGTATTTTAAACATCTTCATGTACATCCTATTATTATATGTGCGCCACTCTTTGTCTGCATAACTAGTTTTCTAACTTATGAGATCGACCTCCACTAAACTTGTATGTGCACGATTATATAATTAATTGTTGATTATGTCATGTTTGCACCTTTACAAGAGGTCAACTAGTAGGACATGCACCCAGGATTGCATGGAGACACTTAGTGTGGCCTCTCTACCAATTTCAGTATGGGATGTTCTATAATGTCTTGTAACTCTTGAATTAGTGGGCTCCAATCAAGGTTTGCCGAAGGGATTCTTGGCCCCTTCGGCCTTTTCCTACACTATTGAAGTGCATGCCGTATGTCATTTGTGATGTGTTCCTTTTTCTTTCCTCTCACTCTTGCCATGTATTGTAGCTATTGGCTTGATAACTCACCACTTTCTCATTGGTTGAAATGAAACACACCATTCTCTTATTGCAGGATGACTTACATCCATTTGCCCCTCTTTTATAAGTAGTTATGTTAAAGCTTGATATGCTTTGTTGGCCACTTTAGCCTATTTCCTAATAGCTTAAGATTTTTGGTAAACTAACATGGTATTAGAGCTTGTTACGAGGAGGTCTTGGGTTTTAGTCTCGTTGCCCACATTTTATTTGTGGTGTTTAAAACAATATTGTATTCCCTGTAATGGATGTTATTTATTATGTGTTTATCTCCCCACGTGCTATTGGGCTGCATGTGCCGGGCAGTGTTAAAGGTTGTCATTCATTGTTGGCCTACAACCTAATAGCTTAAGATTTTAGGTAAATTGGTGATCAAACAAGTTAAATACTCCTAAGCATGCATCCAGGGGTCCTTAACCCCCCCCCCCCCCACCCCCACCCCCACCCCCTCACTAACGCACTCTCTCTCTCTCTCTAAAATCTCCCTAAGTTTTAGATTTGAGGAATCCCTCTAGCCATTTGGTTTTCACATGCCACCATTCACACTTGAACTTCTTGGAGGATACCTGGTTCACCTCTTTGGGCCCACTATTACTTGTGTACGGTGCAAACTCTCTTCCAGTGAAAGCCAATGCTAACATGCATTAATAAATCAATTATTTTTAACATAATAATTTTTTTGATTTGGGAGGATTCTGTCACAACATTTTAATTAGTGTAATTGAGAGGATTCCTTTGCATTTTCCGGTGAATGTCTGATTTTGTTAAAATTGTTTTTGTGACGAATGGTTTATGGTTCGTGAATTATGTTTTTTTTAAAGGATGGTGTCTAAGGCCCTTTGGACACTTGATTTATCCACCCGGATAATGGGTTCGTCCTTCTACCTTTCTCTACTTAAATATCAAGGTATTATTTCAAATGGAAAGCCAAAGTCTCCAAAACTCTAGCCCTGACATTTAACCAGAAGAGTTTGGGGGGCATGGTTCATGAATTATATTAGCAGGATTAATCATAAATAGACAGCAGGATTTTGCCTGATCAGATTTGAAGGATTAATTAATAGCATATGATCAGTTTTGAAGTGCACTAATATTCTCCCTTTTTCCCCCTATCTGACCAATTGCTGTTTTAACTGCCAAATGTGGATAAAACACACACTGGGGTAGTAATTCTAATTCGAGTTTCATGATATATCCATTATGGATTGTATGTTGTATTCTTTGAAACAGACAGCTTTATTTTGCACCACTTAATTTTAGGATACAGCTGTAGAATTATCAATTTGAGGCATTTATTGATTCTAACAAAGTTAGAAGAAATTAAAAAGGGACCAGCCCTTCCAGTGGCCATGCATTTGACGCCCATGTGCTTGTGATGCGGCAAGGGGTTCTACGAGACGAGCACTTGGGCACTAGTCACATGAGCGGCTGATCCTTTTGTAATTTCTCCAAGGATGATATGCTTTCATGGTGCCTAGAGGGGCTCTTTCCCCTATTTTCCTTATTTTCTGAGTCGCATGCGCAGAGAGAAAGAGAGAGAGAGAGAGAGAGGTCAGAATGATTATGGGTATCATCTCTGCATTTGCAGAATGCTAGGTCCACAATCTGTGAAGATCCTCGCGCAAAGTTCTTATTGCATGCCACATTCTGTTTCTTATGGGTGCAGAGGTATTTGAGCTGCACATGGAGGAGTTACGTGCAAAGCAGGAAGAGATCTCCCGGAGAGACAATGATATTAAAGTTTTAGAAGCTATTATTCAAACACTTGGTGGAAAAGAGTCGCGATCGTCGAAGGGGTGAGATCCATTTGTGATTTATGTATATAACTGTGTTTCAAATTATTTTTCTTTTCTTAATATTGCAAATGCAGAAGGGATTCTTCCCCCGGCATAGTTCAGGATGCTCATCATGTATCTCCTTCAAAAGAGAGTTGTAATATGGACGGGGGCTTCTTATGTTTTTGAAATTGGTATATTTGTTTATTTATTTTTGTATATTGATGACATTCTTAGGTAAAGTATTGGAGAAATAAATGCGCCCAGTAGGCTTCATTTGGTTGGATTTTATTTTTTATTTGGATATAAAATTAAAAAGATATTACTTTATTAATTTGTTTTTTCAATTTTATTTTTGTTTATTTGGAGAGAGAACTACTTTTGCTTTTCCACTACCCCTAGTATTGGGGCCAACTTGGATAGCAACCTAAATTACTCAAACTTTGAACTACATGTGGCAAAACAGATCGGAACGGCGGATTATTGAATAAGAAAATTATAATTTATATTCGACTCAATTAAGTGATGGATTTATGACTGTTCAAATCGAATAATTGGATGGTTGTTATTCCCATTCCAAGTATAATTTTTTTATCATTTGATAAATAATTTATTTTGAAATATAATAATTGGATGTAATTTTAATACTATAATTTAGTAAATTGTTAAACATTTAATAACTAATCATATATTATATATATTTTTATTTTTTAAGATTATGGATTTAAGGCTTTGTTTTGATAACGGGAATTGGGTATTAGGTTTGAGTTCAAGTGGGGATGTAAGACTGATTCGAAGGTGTATATAGTAGTGCTTGTGTGAGAGAGTTGGAAGTGTGGGGTTGAATCTTGACCAATTGGACTTGTATTGACTAGGTTGATGCCTAATAAGCATAAACATATGAAATTATTTATTGATTTAGGTCTTAGTTGTTAATGGATTGGTAGATATCTATCAGATAAAATTTGAAACTCTTCAACCGACTCATTTAAGGGTGGATAAAAATTTTTAAAATCATATCTGATTCATTTAATATGCGGATTAGTTATGAATTGATTTAAGAAGGACGAATTTGATTCGGATAAATGGATTTTTGTCTATTTTGTTAGGTGTACTTCCAACACTCCCGGAATGTGTCTTCATGGAGTATAGGCAGGAGATGGCTTGACCAAAAGTTATTTCACCAAAAGTTATTTCTTTTTGTATGGATGAAAGATATTTTCCATATGAATATATATTTGTTGTTTGTGCCGAATAGAATACTCATCATTTTATTATTTAGTTATATAGGACAACACTAAGATGGAATTGACATTCATGTTCTCGTATACATTTATGTGTCTAGTAAGATTTATTTTGATGATGTACTAGACTATTTATTTTTTAAAACTATGAGAAAATAACTGTCAATTTTTTTTTTCTAATGAATAAAGCATGTGCTTGAAAAGTTAATGTCAACAAAATGTTAAAAAGATAACCATAATGGTTCCCCAATATATTAGTTTTGAAACTTTAGGCAAACTAAATGAAAAATTCAACACATCCGTTGAGGGATGAATCATTTCATAAAAATAACATACATGCAATGATACTCACATTTTCTTATAAATAGTAATATTTAAAACCTTGAACTTATAATTCTTACTAAAATATTGGGAAATTTTTTTAAAACTAAAATAATAATCGATATATAAAAAAAATCAAAGTAAACTACTAAAACAAATTATTTCATTCATTAACATCCCTAATAAGATTTCTTAAAAGAACATATAAAGGTCATATGTATATGTGGTGTGTATATAATTAATAGCTTGTCAAATGGAGCCAACACAATAAACTAACAAAAATGATTTTCCCCATTTTTTTCCAATGTCCCCAACAACAAAAATAGTTTGATTAGCATGTGATCAAAGCCAATTTGTATAAATTGGCTTGTGTTTCTCGGGCATATTTAGATCTTATGCCTACCTTCAACTACAACTGTCCAATTGATGGATCTTCAATAGCACAACTATCGCATTTAATATAGCTATACATCTCATTACTTAGAAAGATAACAAACTCTCTCATTATCTAAGTTTGCAAAAGTTTCATCATTATCAACTCTTCTCTTCCTTTTCCTCTTAGAACTCACATCATCAATGTTAGTCTTAACTGTAGTGACTTGGGAGAAATTATGGTATTTTAAATAATAACAGAGAAAGAGAAAATAGAAATGGAAATAGAAACAGAAGGAGGCAGCAGCGTTCGTTGACGACATTGCACTTTGAGAGTAATAACTGAGGAATTTAATCAAGGACTCGTCGACGAATACAGAGGAATCATCAACAAGGATAACATAGGGTCTCGTCGACAAGGGTATGTATCGTTGACGAGAAAATACCGAGAGAACTTTTGGGCGACTCCGAATTTCGTCAACGAAGGGGAGAGTTCATCGAAAAATTTCCTGTTGATCTTGTCAAGGAGGTGACATGGCTCGTCGAAGAAGTTCAGTGTATAAATAGGGCCAACTTTCATTTTTGGCCGAAATCTTGCGCAAACATCTCTCTTTCTCTCTCCTCTACGCCCCTCCTACCTTCTCTCTACAATCTCGGGCCAGATTCTCGCCGAATCAATGATTTGAGGCCACCACGACGCTCCTGGGAAAGTTCTCTGCAAGTCTTCTGAAGTAGATCGTCGGTGGGTTGAGTTGGAAACCATTCCAAATCCAGAATAAGACTTTTTACTCAATATTTACTTATTTGACAGTTGTAGAAAGTGTAGTACGCATAGTACTACTAAACTTTAGTTCTAGGAAATATCATTTTCAGGGTGTTGAACGAGGAATCCTGTGGGTGTGGGACTGTTTGTTTTAGGGGCTTCTCAGGACTCAGGTAAGGGGATAAACTAAGCTAATAATTTTATGAAAATATGTATATTGTTACAGTATTTGATTTTAGGAAAATAAATATATTTATATATGATATATATTTGGGAAATACTGCTGAAAATGATGGTATGTTAGATATATGAAAAACATAATTTGTGTGGCATGAGTAGAAATTATAATGAAAAACTGTTTTGAGCATGGGTTTAAAATGCCAACTATTTAAATTATGTTTTTCTGAATTTAAGACTGTTTATTAGATATGTATATGCGAAATTGAACTGATGAAAGTGAAATATTTTTTTCAGAATAATTATGCAAGAAATTAAAAGTATTTTTCTAGTATATGAATGTTAATTGTGGGTTGGCTTATTTTTAGGCAATGTTTGAATTTTACTGCTAAATTGTGTGGCATGAGTAAATAGGAATGCTGTGTGAAAATATGTTATATGTATGAGATGCATGATATACAGGTAATGAACTGAGTATGAAAATGTTAAATGAAATATGCTACTTGTGTGTGTTAATGCAATCATGTAAACAGTTGAAATATGCTGGGTAAGCAGCTGAAATATGCTGGGTAAAACAGCTGAAATATGCTGGGTAAAATAGTTGAAATATGCTGGGTAAAACAACTGAAAGTGGTTGAGTAAATATGTAACAGTTGAAAAATGTTGGTTGAAATAGCTGAAAGTGGTTGGGTAAATGTATGACAGCTGAAAAATGCTGGGTTAAACAGTTGAAAGTGGCTGGGTAAATGTGACGGTTGAAAAATGTTGGGTAAATGTATGACAGTTGAAATATGCTAGGTAAAACAGCTGAAAGATGCTGGGTATGAAATGAAATGAAATGAAAAGGGAAATGAATGAAATGGAAATAAAATGTGAAATGTGAACAATGTAAAATAGGAAAGAGTCACTTAAAGTGAAATGCAATGCAATGTTAAGCCATGAATATGAACAGATGTGTATGATTGAATAATGATAGAAAGAATGATATATTATGATATTTGAAGTATGTATGTATATAGAACATGTTACGATTGGGCGAGACATACCTTTCGCCTGAAGGCTTGCTGAGTAAGGCGAGTGCACTAGTAGCTACAGATGTGGCAGTAGCCGCATAACGTACTAGGGCAGAGGGAACCTACTTGTATGGGCGGGTAGATTTCCCTATCCTTAGGGCCTTTGCCGATAAACTTTTGTATGAACTGTGTGAGTACGAGATCAATTTATCACTTGAGGGCTTACTGAGTAAGGTGAGTGCCTTGGTATGCTTTAGTTGCGACCTTTGGGTTGCCTAAATATCATAGCAGAGGGGTGTTATTTGTATGGGCGGGTAATCACCCTTATCCTCGGGTAATCTTGTGGGTTAAACATTTGCATGTGTTTGATTAGGTTTAGGGAATGATTTCAGAAATTATGTTAACGATTTCCAAATGTTAAATAATATGTCATATATAAACTCATGTTGGCCACACACTGTTTTAATATATTGTTTATTCCCTTACTGAGATGTGTCTCACCCGAATATAAATGTATTTTTTTTTTCAGGACATCCTCGAGGTCAAGCTTTGAGAACTCGAGGTTTTTATAACATTATTGGGAAATAGAAAAAGAAAAGGGTATATTTCTATGTTAATTTTGGGGAATGTAAATATTTATGTTTTATGTTTTTATGTTTTAAGGCTATTGAGTAAGGAATGATTGTGAAAATACTGAATTGTTTTGGGAGTTATGTATTTATGGATATGCAGGTGATGGAAAATTTATTATGGATTATAGATAGATTTTAGAAAACTCTGGTATTATAATCGGGAGATTATATTTATGTTTTTCGCTGCGTATATGTTAATTATGGATTATCAGGGATTTTATCAAGTATAACGCACCGGACCCGGGTTTAAGGGTTCGGGGCGTTATAGGCCGAGCTATGGATATGATTTGCCAACGTACGGGCTGAGCTATGTATATGATTTTCCAGCGTACGAGCCGAGCTATAGATATGATTTGCCAGGGTACGGGCTGCGCTATGGATATGATTTGCCTGTGTACGGGCTGAGCTATGGTAAAATATGAAATACCGGTGTACGGGCCGATGATTTTCATGATATACGTATATCTGCAAAATGATATGATTGATTTGATAATTAATGGTATGAAATATCTATGTATCACAGTTTCAGTATATGTTATACGATATCAGAACCTGGTTGGCTTTGTCTAGGCTAGCACTTGCATGATACCGATGCTATGTGTTCATGATTTATCGTGATATTTGTGTTAACGCCGCTATACGGAGTGGTGTGAGATTGGATGGTCAATGTGGTTTTAAGAAGTGTGTGAACGCCCCTGGTGTACGGACCAGGTCTGGCAGACCTATCGGACTTACAGACTGTACTCTTGACTTGGCAGTGGTCGGCCAACCATTGTCAGGTCCCGCCTTTGGGCCACACAACCAAGTCATGTGGGGGTAATACATGACAACAACCAGCTAACCTACCAGGATTGTTTTTGTATTATTTTATATGAGATGAATTATGTTTATGAAAATCATGTATGTTTTGCCATGATATGAGAATATATGTTTCCCAAATATGATACAGACAGCTATACTGATATGTTTATGTATGATTTTATATAGAATACAGAAATACTTATGTT
Source organism: Malania oleifera (assembly GCF_029873635.1). Classification (NCBI taxonomy): domain Eukaryota; kingdom Viridiplantae; phylum Streptophyta; class Magnoliopsida; order Santalales; family Ximeniaceae; genus Malania; species Malania oleifera. The sequence goes on from NC_080425.1 coordinate 17,025,562, forward strand.
GCCGCACACTAGTGTTAGTTTATTTCCCTTACTGAGAGTTGTCTTACCCCGAATTTTATAAACATTTCAGGAGTCCCTGATAGGAGAGCGGGTAAAGCTCCGCTGTTATAGTTCTGTTGATCTGCCCTCTCTGAAGGGTAAGTTTTGGCGGGAATAGTTAGATTTTGTGAAAATGTCCCTAGATTTTCTTTTTGGGATGTATAAACTTAAATATAGTGGATGTAGTAACTCTGATATTGTGATGGATGAGTTGTGTTTATGATATATTGATTTTATGTTTCCTACTGCTTAAGCTTTCGCATTGTGCTTCTGATGTATCCCTGATACCCACGGGCCCAGGTGGATTATGATCTGCTGAGTTTTGTGATATTGATTTTATTATATTATGGAAAAAAATGTGGAAATTAAGTAGGTCATCACATTAACTACCCATTAACTTAGTTTTTAATGATAACAAACTCCTTTGACTAATATTGTTGGATTTGAATTGTGATAAATAGGTTTTTAAAATTGTCCAAGATGAATGGTTGAGAGGAGTGAAAATTTATTTAGTTGTTATTGGTATTTGTAAATTCTCGATGTTGTGTATGCTTTAAGTTCGAAGGAACATGATTTTACAAGCAAAAAATGAAAACAAATGAAAGAAGATAGTTATAAGCTATTCTACCTAAACTAGTTGACCACCGCATAGGGACTAGTTGATCAGTTTTGAGAGTGTCTTTTGGGTGATTGACTAGTCCTAAGAGGTTGTTGATTGATTTGGTAGAGTTGATTTGTTCTGAGAGTGTGTTTGGGGGATTGATTAGTTCTAAGAGGTGGTGGATTGATTTGGCAGAGTTGATATGTTTAGAGAGTGTGTTTGGGTGGTTGACTAGTCCTAAGAGGTGGTTGATTGATTTGAGCAGTTTTGTGTTGATAGCTGCAAACAACTAGCTTGATAGGTTGACTAGACCCTTTGAAAGGTAGAATAGCGAGCGTTTGGCACATGCTAACTAGCAAAAACCCACCATTTGCCAATAACGTTTATGTATTGCCCTCTAAGTCCACAAGAATAAGAAAAAAAAGACTATTGCTAACACTTTGCCTAATCTTATTTCTCTTAATCTCCTATCTTGATATGGTCATCTTCTTTCAAAGAGAGAAAATACTTTTTTGTAACTTAATATTTTTCCTTGATAGTTTTTGTTCTCACAACAGATACTTGTGAGGGATTTTTCTTTATATGAGACAAAGAAGATTATATTAGGAAAGGATTGGACAAAATGTCTTAAATATAATAAAAGTATAAGAACCCTTTGTAAAAGTTCTAAACTTGGTTAATAGTGATGAAAACCAAACATAGATTTTATATACGATGCAATTGATGGGCAAAACTTGATATTTGAAAGATTGTTGATTTTACAATTACTATTGGAAAATAATTGATTACTAATGAACTTCTATATTGCATTAAGACTTGCATGGTAAGTGTTAATATATGCACTTTATTTTTTAACTTGTATATTACATAAATTACTATATTGGTACATGCCTATATTGAAAAAAAATATTATTTATTAATATGTTTATGAATCTATTTTCTCAATCCTCAATTTAGTTATAGTGCCTCACTCCTTGCTAATGTAGCAAACGAAGTCATGGATGGGTTAAAAAAAGTGATAAATAAATTGGTGCCTCACATAAATACTCAAATTTAGGCAATTAATCAAGTGAGCATTGAGTATACATTAATAATTTATGTGGAAATAATGACTTTCAAGGGTAGTTATTGATATATCTTGATTGACATAAGACATTTGGTATCCCATTAGCTCGAAGAGTACCCAAATATCCAAATCCTACTAATTTAGTGATGTTTAATAACTATCTTTGTTCTATGTTCAAATTCTACTTTTCAAAACTTAATTCAATATACTAAGATATGTTTTTTTTTTTTCAATTATTAAATGAAGTCGAATGTTGGATTTGTTATAACATGTGTGCTATCAAGCTTCAATGAATAGCAATTATAGTTTTTAGTCAAACAACATCTACTTTGAATTGTGAACGTAATTGGAGCACATTTAGCCTCATTTACACAAAAACAAAGAATAAATTAAAGTACATAAGATTATAAAAACTTATTTTTGTGCATTGCTAGATGAGGTTGAAATTAAGAAAAATGTTGACGAAGGGCCAAAAGAATATAAAAGATTACTTTAACCCCCATCAACTTGGAATACATTTTTTAGAAAATGATCCTTTGAGTCCATGGCTAGAGGAGAGAGAAACACCATTACTCGATGGGCAAGATAAGTCGAACTAGTTAGATATTGAAGTTGGTGGTACTACAGAAGCAAGTACCATTAAGTGTCCAAGATTCAAGTTCAAGTCTTGAACATACTCAAAGTGACAAGTAATCAAGGTTAAGTCCATTGGATGAAGATGATGATGTTGGTGGCGGTAGCAGTGTTAGGGTGATGGTGGCAATGGTGGTCAAGGAACGTTGTATGATTAAGGGAAAGGACAATTTGGAGGTTATAGGTATGATATAGGGACATCATTGTTGTTTTTTTCCCACATTGGTAAAATACTTCCACATTAGTATAAAATGTTGTTTTGAATTTTTTATATTATTTGTCCCACATTGGAGAGAAGTGTTTTTTAGACTTGAGGTTGAAGCTATATAAAGAGCTCAACTCTTCATTTGTAAAACACACCTCAAAGTTGTACTTTGTTAAGAAGTAGTGGATTGATCATCGGCGCCCAAGGACGTAGGTAATTCTATACCGAACCTCGTAAATTTCTTGTCTTGTTCTATTTATTGTTTTATTATTAGTTTCTGTATTGCTTTAATTTCTTATATATTCAATAGCAATAGTTGTAGTATTGGTGTTTGGCATAAGTGGGGTGCCTGGCACAACAATTGGTATCAAAGCTAGGTTGAACAGTGTTGATACGGAGGTGTTCTTCTGTTAGGATCCTTGATTCCACGGTTGATGCCTAAGAAAGACCTTGTCTAAGCGAGTGCTCAGAGATCATTGCGGCTTAATCACTCCCTAGAGGTCGGCCTGGTCAAAGTGAAATTTCATAGGATAAAACAGAGTAGACATAGTTGGTACGTACTATTCATCCTAGGCCTTTTGCTTTGTTGGTTGCTATTGAATATATAGAAAATGGCAGAAACTAGTGCAGCAGTAGAAGAAACTCTATCCACATGAACTCCAACCCTTTCAGCTTCAACATCATCATCGAAGACGATAGCTAATGCTCGGTTTAAGGTGGAGAAATTTGATGGTACCAATAATTTTGATATGTGGCAATGTGAGGTGATGGACAACTTGTATCAACAAGAACTAGATATTGCTTTGGATGATAAACCGGTAGATATGGGTGACAGAGATTGAGAAAAGATCAATCGTCAGGCATGTGGTACGATTCGTCTGTGTCTCTCCAAAAATCAGAAATATTGTGTTATGAGGGAGGCATCTGCAAAGAAATTGTGGAAGACATTGGAAGATACATTTATGACCAAGAGTCTGGAAAATCGGCTCTATTTGAAAAAGAAATTGTTTCGCTTCCAATATCAACCAGGTATTTTGATTAATAACCACATAAATGCTTTCAATAAAATTTTGGCCAATTTGTTAAATTTGGATGAAAAGGTGAAAGATGAGGATAAAGCCATATTGTTACTGAATTCTCTCCATGATGAGTATGAACATTTGACCACCACTTTATTGTATGGGAAAGATAAAGTTACTTACGATGCTATTTGTACTGCATTGATTAGTACTGAATGCAGAAAGAAGGATCAGAGGGTTCATAAGGAAACAGCAGAAGCATTAACAATAAGGGGACGTTCTCAGAGTCGTATACCTGGAAGGAAGAGTAAATCTCATGGGAGGAGTAAATCTCGTGGGAGACCTGCTAAAGATGAATGCGCCTTTTGTCGTGAGAGAGGGCATTGGAAGAAAGATTGTCCTAAATTACAGCAGAAGAATAAGGGCAAAGCACATTCTAATGCCAATATAGTCAATAACGATGGAAGTGAGTCAGATTTTTCTCTTGTTGGAACATCTTTGTCACATTATTTTGGTGAGTGGATTTTGGATTCTAGTTGTTTCTATCACATGTGTCCCAATAGGGAATGGTTTTCTAATTTTGAAGAATTAGATGGTGGGGTTGTTTTTATGGGAAATGATAATACTTGTAAAACAACTAGAATAGGATCAATACAGTTGAAATGTCAAGATGGAGCTATTAAAACCTTGACTAGTGTTAGGTATGTTCCAAGCCTAAAGAAGAATCTGATTTCATTGGGTGCCTAAGAATCTAAAGGGTTCACTATCACTTTGAAAGATGGAACCTTAAAGATTAAATCAGGTGCGCTGGTGGTGATGAAAGGAATAAGGAAAAATAACTTGTATTATTTACAAGGTAGTACAGTTATTGGCTCAGCAGCTGTTATTTCTGAGAAAGATGCAGGTTCAAATACAACCAGGTTATGGCATATGCGATTAGCACATGCTGGAGAAAAATCTTTGCAATAATTAGCTAAGCGAGGTTTGTTAAAGGGTGCAAAGGTGTGCAAACTTGAATTTTGTGAGCATTGCATTCTGAGAAAACAAACTAGAGTGAAATTTGGCACAGCAATCCACCAGACTGAAGGTATTTTAGACTACATCCATATAGATGTATGGGGGCCCACAAAAATGGCTTCGTTGGATGGTATGCATTATTTTGTCACTTTTGTTGACGATTTTTCTAGAAGAGTTTAGGTGTATTCTATGAAGCATAAAAATGAAGTGTGTGATATTTTCCTTAAGTGGAAAAAATTAGTTGAAACTCAAACTGGCAAAAAGATTAAACAGCTCAGATCAGATAATGGTGGTGAATACACGAGTGACCCGTTTATGAAGGTATGTCAGGATGAAGGTATTTCTTGACACTTTATAGTTCGAAATACACCACAACAAAATGGGGTGGCAGAACGCATGAATCAAACTTTGCTGGAGAAAGTTCGATGTATGTTGTCTAATGCTGGGTTAAACAAAAAGTTTTGGGCTAAGGCTGTTACATATGCGTGTCATCTCATTAATCGTCTACCATCATCTGCAATAGGAGGAAAAACACCTTATGAGGTATGGTCTGGAAAGCCTGCTAGTGATTATGATTCTTTACATGTATTTGGTACTATGGCTTATTATCATGTTAAAGAATCTAAGTTAGATCCAAGAGCCAAGAAAGCAATATTCTTGGGGATAAGTGCAGGAGTCAAAGGATACCGTCTTTGGTGTCTAGAGACGAAAAAAAATGATTTTAAGTAGAGATGTAACTTTTGATGAACTTGCGATGATGAAGAAAACAATACGCAATGAGTCACGAGTTGAAGAGAAGACCAGTGGTACTCAACAACAGGTGGAGGTTGAGATAATTTTGGGAAACCCAGTGAGAAATGAGACTACACAAGGTAACTCTCTAGTTACAGTGGGGAATAGTGTACAAGAAGAGGAGATTTCAATTCGAGAATCTTCACAGCAACAAGAATCAATTGTTTCTCAAAGGTCAAGACGAGAAATTCGAAAACCTACTCGGTATACTGATATGGTGGCCTATGCACTTCCAGTTGTGGATGATAATGTTCCTTACACTTTCAAAGAAGCAATGAGGAACTCTAAATCAGACAAGTGGAAAAAAGCAATGGATGAAGAAATGCAGTCTCTTCATCAGAATCAGACTTGGGAGCTAGCCCAGCTGCCCAAGGGTAAGAAAGCAATTGGTTGTAAATGGGTTTATGTAAAGAAAGAAGGATTTCCAGATGCAAATAATGTTTACTTCAAAGTTAGATTGGTAGCTAAGGGCTACGCACAAAAGGAAGGCATTGATTATAATGAGGTATTTTCTCCAGTTGTTAAACATTCTTCCATTCGAATTTTGTTGGCTTTGGTAGCACAATTTAATCTTACTAGTTCAACTCGATGTAAAAACTGCATTTTTACATTTTGATTTGAAAGAGGAAATCTATATGACTTAGCCAGATGGATTTCAGGTTGCTGGAAAAGAAAATTGGGTATGTAAACTGGGTAAATCGTTGTATGGTTTAAAACAGTCTCCAAGACAGTGGTACAAACGATTTCATCAGTTTATGATGGGTCAGAAATACATCAGAAATAAACATGATCATTGTGTTTATTTTCATAGACTACAAAATAGATCTTTTATATATTTTCTTTTGTATGTTGATGATATGTTGATAGCTTCAAAGAATAAGGAAGAAATCAACAAGTTGAAAAGTCAGTTAAATCAAGAGTTTGAGATGAAAGATCTTGGTGAAGCAAAGAAGATACTTGGCATGGAGATTTGCAGAGATAGAATGAGAGGAAGAGTTAGTTTATCTCAGAAACAGTATTTGAAGAAGGTAGTACAGAATTTTGGCATGTCTGAGCAGTCAAAACCGGTAAGCACTCCTCTTGCTCCTCATTTCAAACTTAGTGCAGCTTTATCTCCTAAATTAGATGAGGAACGTAAGTAAATGTCACAGGTTCCTTATGCAAGTGCTGTTGGTAGTCTGATGTATGCAATGGATTGTACTAGACCCGATATTTCACAAGCTGTTAGTATGGTGAGCAGGTATATGCATGATCCGGGTAAAGGACATTGGCAAGCTGTGAAATGGATTTTGAGATATATTATGAATACGATTGATGTTGGTATAGTATTTGAGAAAAATAATACTATTGATCAAAGTGTTGTTGGATTTGTGGATTCGGATTTTGCAGGTGATTTGGATAAACGTCGATCAACTACTAGATATATTTTTACATTTGCTAATGGTCCAGTCAGTTGGAGGTCTACCTTACAGTCTACTGATTACGTGCCGAAACTGCATAATTGGATGACTTTAATTCGGGCTTTACGACTTATATTTTTAATTAAATATCCAATTATGTCTAATATTTTAACAAAGTGTCGAATTTAGTATTCTTGAGTTTCATTGCACAATTTATGAATTTTTGGTATTTTTTTGTCGCAGGAAAAGTCCCAGGAGCCAATACCGACACCTGTTCGTATTTTGTACATAACTTTTTTATCCAAGCTCTGATCGAGACGATTCAAATTTCTAGATAAAGAGGAAAGGATTATCTACAACTTTCATCTTTTGAGCTTTGTGAGAAACGGGCTCCAACAAGGTCAAAATAGACCGTGTTCGTGAAGAACAAAAACTGAAAATATATAAATATATATGTAAATATTTGTGTTGATGTGACCCGGCCATGCAGGGCCGGGTCGGGTTGGGTTAGCCGGGTCTAGGTTTTTATTTTTTTCCCCTTTAAATTCTCCTCTATTGGGGGCTTCCGGGCACGCTCTTCTCTTCCCCTCTTCTCCCCAACCTTTCTTTATTCTGTTGTTATTTTTCTAGCCAACCAGCCGTGAGCCAGCGGCCACGACCCCCCGGCACCATTCTTCTCTTTCCCCTGTTTACTTCCCTTTATCCTTCTCTCTCTCTGTTTTATCCTTCCCCGTCCCTTCGGCCTCCTCTCCAGTAGATACACAGCAGAGCACAGCAGCTCTGCAACTCCACGGACCACCACCAGCGGCAACACCATCTCGGCCACTCTGAACTGTAGTAGCAAACCCGAGCACTCCTCCCTCTGTTTTCCAGCCCAGCAACAGCAGCCCCTACGGCCAGCCGTGATTCCAGCCTCCCCGAAGCCAATCTCCAGCCCGAGAGCATCACTGCCACAGCCAGAACTCCGGCAAGTCTCCACCACAGCAACCCGAGAGTTCCACCGAGGCCTCCCTTTGTTTTTTTTCTCTTTTCCTTCTCTATCTCTCTCTCCCTTTGTTTTTCTTTTATTTCTTCTTTTATTATTAAGTTGGTTATGATTAATGTTTTTATTTATTGAAGTTAATTGGAAAAAAATTGATTTTGAATGTTATTGTATTTCAATTATTTATTTGAATTCTCAAGTAATATTAGCAGTGAATTTTATTCGTTTTAAATTAATTATTTTTATTCGTAATTTTTGTTAAAGGTTCAGTTTTTATTGTCTACGTATGTGTTTCATTGAGTTTTTATTGCTGCGTGTTTTAATTTTTTGTTCAAAGTTATTGTCTTTAGTTAATGTGTGTTTTGATACTTGCTCGATTAGACATAGGATTTCCATTTTTTTTCTATTGCAAGCATGAGTGACTAAGTTCGATAACTCGGGTTGTGGGTCGATGTCGTTTGCGTTTCTTGGTTTATTAGTTATCCTATGATATCATTGTTAAACTTTTATTTGGTTAAAACCAAGCTAGCTCTTGTTTCTTGATTTGTTGTTGACGTTAGGCACATCAAAACCTTGATTTAATCTAGGATTTTCATCAACTAATTTACACGACATTCGGTTGATGCTTAATGAGAGTTTATATTTTCTTCCGTTTGGATGTGGCAAATTTACTTGAGTTTAGTCATAAAATTTCATCTTATTAATGCCTTGATTGGATTAACAAGAAGAGGAGTAAGGCCTAGGGAATTAATAGACTATGGAAGCAAGCAGACATTGACCCGTAACCCAAGTGTTTGGTAAAACAGTTTCAGTTAATCTGTTTAGTTTTGGTGGCATTATTAGATTTACATTTTTAGAAAATTGATAAAATTTTAGTTTCATTTTGATAGTTTACTCAACCTTCTCTCACTTGTTTACTGTTTTCAAAATCTTAAAAGACCAAAAAGATTTTCAAACTCCATTTTTCAGCAATAGGATTTCACTAAACTTGCGTAAACACTTTGATACTCAGTGGTCCTTGTGGAATACGATCCTGGACTCATCCTTGATACAACTTGACACTTCTGCACTTGGAAGCATAACTCAGAACGAGTCTACCATTGCCTTGTCTACAATAGAAGCAGAGTACATGGCAGCTTCAGAGGCTATTAAGGAAGCTATTTGGTTACAGGGTTTACTTGAAAATTTGGGAGTTGTTCAAAAGCACATGGTTGTATTCTGTGATAGCCAGAGTGCTATTCACTTGGCAAAGAACCAAGTCGACCATGCACGAACAAAGCACATAGACGTTCGGTTTCATTTTATGCGGGATATTATTGATGGAGGCAAGATACTTCTTCGAAGATTGCTACAACTAAAAATCCCGCATATATGTTGACCAAGATTGTGACAACAATCAAGTTCAAACATTGTTTGGACTTGATCAATATCCTGCAAATCTGAGTATTTTTGGAAGGCGCCGATGATGTGGAACTCCAGAAAATGTTGATGACTGAAAAATTTGTTGAATTTATCGTCAAGGTGGAGATTTGTTGTTTTTGTCCCACATTGGTAGAATACTTTCACATTAGTATAAAAGGTTGTTTTGAATTTTTTATATTATTTGTCCCACATTGGAGAGAAGTGTTTTTTAAACTTGAGGTTGAAGTTATATAAAAAGCTCAACTCTTCATTTGTAAAACACACCTCAAAGTTGTACTTTGTCAAGAAGTAGTGGATTGATCATCGGCGCCTGAGGACGTAGGTAATTCTATACCGAACCTCGTAAATTTCTTGTCTTGTTCTATTTATTGTTTTATTATTAGTTTCTACATTACTTTAATTTCTTATATATTCAATAGCAATAGTTGTAGTATTAGTGTTTGGCACAAGTGGGGTGTCCGACACAACAATCATTTGTGGGGACACATATCATTCTAGTCTTTATGGCTGACAAGATACGCATAGAATTTATGATTTGGGTATTCTTCTTCAATACACATCTACACAACTAAGAAAGAGGAGTGTTACTTTTTGTGGCTCTTGTGGAAGTTACGAATCACAACCTTCAAGAAGTTGTTGACATCGAGATCACGTTGAAGATTCATTTGGTGTGAATAATAGTTTTAGAGATTTTGGATTGCAAGACTCATCAAAATCACATGGATCTTATAGCAATAGTTACAATCTAGTATATCCACTTCGACCATCTTAGTGTTATCATAATATATATCTCACATATCAATATGGACAAAATCCCATGGGTCCAGTTAGTGTTCTTCTAGTTACTATTGAGAACTAGTCCTAACCACATAAGTGATATGAATATGATACAAGGTGTGGTCAAGATAGAGATTATATACCTCCTTTATGTTTTTGGCACTAATTTTTTTTTTTTTTTTGGAGGAGCAAAGAAATGTTGTGACAATAGAGATGAAGAGTTGAAGAATTTCTCCATGTCATATTGTATAATGGTGGCTTTGTATTGTAATATTGTATTGATAATAATGAATTTTATTTATATGTATATTGACTCATTTAATGTCTCTAATTATTTGTCAATTTCAATTCTATTTTTTAATTTTTTAGTCATTAAAGTAGTGGAAAGAAAAAAATATATGATTTTTTTTTGTTTCATGAAGGGTGACTAAAATTAATGTAAAAATTATATTGCCTATTAAGAAGCATCTATAAGTTAAATAAAAGCAATCAAAATTCATCATGTTTAGAAAATTCCATGCTATTTTTTGAATTTGGGCATGGTGGTGCTTGTTGGAAAAAGTTCCATCTCTACCTCTTCTCAAGCAATGTTTGCGTCATCTACATCTTGCGACAGTCACACAATGTTACTTACAATTGTGATTTAAAACTATGTCCAGACATGATATGTAATATTACAATGAAACAACTGCTAAAATTTGGTATATGATATATATTACATATTTCTAACCATAGTCTCATGCTCCATTGCTTTTGCGTGGTAGTTGTTTATATTGATTTTGATAATTTATATATAAATATATTTAAAAGCATGCTATTGAAATGTAATTAAATGGTTTCAAAAATATTGACTCGTTGGTAAAAAGGTAACCTTCCACGAAGTTTCAAAAAATTTATGAACCTTGCTGAGGTTTTGTAAAAGACTATAGAACACCATTGGATTTAGAAAATCTAAAGACCCTCCATATTTGACTCTTATGGCACTTGCAATACCTTTATTAGTTTATCATCAAGCATAAAGTAGGCGATATTAGTGTATTGTATATCAAATATCCAAGGAGATCCATAAGATTTTAGAACTTTAGAAGGAAATTTATTTTCCATAGCATTTTTTCTATATCAAATACTATTAAAGATGAAAATTTATTTTCATATGATAACAAATAAGAAATATTAAATGGTAATGACATATAAATTCAATTATTTATTCATTTATTTGGTACATTTTCATTTCTTTTCTAATTTTCTTTAATAACCAAACATGAAAATAGATTACTTTATATTTTTCTTTTTTCTCCCCTAATATTTTCAAAGCTAATGGGGCTTATGAGTCTTTTTGATTAAAGATTTTGTTTCAAGAAAAGAAAGAAAAGGAAAGAAAAAGAAATTGAGAAGAAAATTCATTTTTCATTGTATTCTCTCCATAATATCAAATGCTATAAAAATAAATTTTTTATATGATTAAAAATTAAGAAAGATCAAATGAATAATGCGCAAGCATTTAAATTTTATTTATTAATTTATTACATTTTTTATTTTCTTTTTCATTTTCCTCAATAATAAAATGTATAAAAAAGAAATACATTCACATTTCCTTTTACTTTCCTTTCCCCAATACCTTCCAAGCTCTAAACGTGGCCAATTCCATTTGAATCAAATATTCTATTTGGAAAATAAAAAGAGGAAAATAAGAAGCAAATTCATTTTTTGTTATATTTTCTCTTGATATTAATATTATTGAAATTATATTTATGCTTATTAATTTTTTATATATTTTGTATTATTCTTCACTTTCTTACATAATTAAATATAAAAAAGAAAAAAATTCTTTATTTTTTTCTCTTTTTAAAATACATTTTAAGTTCCAAAGGATATCTTTTACACTTGCCTTCACTTCCTTTTGGGTTACCCTCCTGTCACGAGTTAAGCTTGTTCAGAACATTATGCTTGCATGTGACTGCTTGTCTTGTGTCCTTGAGATGGATTTTCATAATGTAAAGACTAGTGTAAGATTATTTTCTGCTAGTAGTTTATTTGTATGTCAAATAAGACAGTATGACTCCTCGGTTACTTTGATGTTTCTTAGTGTCAGGATGATAATTACATAAAAACCTCTTCAGGAGAGGGTGAGTATTCATCAGTCATTGTAAAACTCACTGGCTTTTGTTAACATGTTTAGCTTACTTGCCTCCCTCACTAAGCACACAATGTCAACGGAGGTGTTGTTAATGAATTACGTTTGCTTCAATGTTTACTGTTTGCTTGCCACGACTTTCATGAATTGATTACTGTTTCCACTTCTATTTGAATGAATGTTAATGAAAGTATTTCGTGAATGAATGTTAGTAAACGATAGGCTAGCTAGTTAAGCAAAAGTGCTTTAGCTAGCGTTGCATGGACCTTCACAAAGGTGTGAAAATAGTTGGCCTGTGACACTTGGTATCAGAGCCAAGGCTCATTTGCTACGAGAATTTAGTTACCTTTATTGTGGGATTTGGATAGCTTTGGTAAATGACCATGACACCAAACAATGTTGAGAGGATAAGCATGCTGGAAGCACAGGTTGAGGCAACAACTAACACTGTGGTCGTGGAGGTGGCCCAGATAAGAGAACTTGTTGATGAAGTGATGGGATCATAAAAGCATCAAACAAGTTTGATAGGCGACATGTCAGAGGAATTTCTCCATACAATGGAAACTTTGCAGGCTCAGATGTCTAATCTGGATGCAAAGGTGAATCTGATAGTTCTTGCTATGGGGAACTCCACACTTTGGGAGTTACCAAAACTGAGGTACTAGAACCCAAGACGTATAGGGGTGCCTATGATGCCAAGGAGTTATAGAACTTCTTGTTTGATGTGGAGCATTATTTTCGCGCTATGAGGATGGCTTCAGAACAGGTGAAAGTGGATATTGCGACCATGTACTTGGTTGGTGATGCCAAATTGTGGTGGCGTACCATGTACAAAGAAATTGAAAGTGGAAGTTGTGTAATCGATAGTAAGGCAGACTTGAAGAGAGAGCTTAAGTCCCAATTCTTTCCTGAGAATGTTGAGTATAATGTAAGGAGAAAGCTGAGAGATCTCAACCATACGAGGTCAATCAGGGAATATGTGAAACAATTTTCTACTTTGATGTTGGATATCCGAGACATGTTGAAGAAGGACAATTTGTTCTATTTTCTAGAGGGGATGAAACCGTGGGCAAGAACTGAACTTCATAGGCAAATGGTTCAAGACTTGAATGCTGCACAAGTTGCTGCAAAACGCTTGTGAGAATACCGCTTCGTCCAAAGGGTTTGGTGGAGAGGGAAATAGTGGAAATTCTTTCAAGAAAGGAAAACCCAAGAGTGGGGGAACTAAATATAAAGCATCAACCTAAAAGGAAGCTTCATCGTCTCAAGGAATCAACACACCCAATGGAAAGGGGAAGAGTAAAATTTCGTGCTACTTGTGTGGAGGACCTCATAGAGTGAGTGAGTGTCAACACAAGGAATTACTCAATGTCTTACAAGCTTGCACTTCAAGACAAGTGGTGGAAAGCGAGGAGGAAGATGATGCCCCAAGGGTAGGTTTAGTGTGGTTGGTGAGAGCATTGGAAAAGCAGGCGAAAACACTAAAAGTTACACGAGCAAAAAGGGTTAATGTTGTGGACTTGAGGTTTAATGGGAGGAGTACCCGAGCTATGGTCGATACGGGGGCTACTCATAATTTTGTTTCGCAGTTGGAAGCATGGAGACTCAACTTATCCTTAGAGAAGGATACATGACGCATGAAAGCAGTTAACTCTGTAGCTTAGCCTACTCTGGGAGTAGCTAAGCAAGTTAATGTAAAGCTTGGACAGTGGGAAGTTCATGCGAATTTCACAGCGGTGTCATTGGATGACTTTACAATCATTCTAGGAATGAAGTTCCTAAGAGGGACGAGGGTAGTGCTGATGCCTTCCGCTGGTTCCCTGTGTCTGATGGGAGATCACCCATGCATGGTGCAAGTCGTTGCAACAAAAGGTGTAACGCCCTAACCCGAAAATCTGGTCCGGTGTGTTATACCTAATTAACTATGATTTGTGGCGTCCCGAACCCGCCTTGTGGGACTCGGGTGCCACGTCATTCATTTTCCTGTACCTATTATACCATTAATATTTACGCAATAGAAAGCATAACTACAGTCTTCAACTAGTATAATACCAGAGTATTCTACATCTATCTACATACCAATAGGAATCATACATCTACCTGTATCCACATATATACATAACTCCAAAAACATAATCCACAACTTTTAGTATTCATAATCATCCATTTCTCAAAAGACTTAAAACATAAAAACATAAAGCATAAATTTATACAACCCAAAAGTATCATCAAGTTTATATCTTTTTCCTTTCTATAACCAAAAATGCTATATTAATCCTGAACTCTCTAAGCTCAATCTCGTGGAGGTCCTGTAAAAGATAAACTTCTATTCGGGCGGGACATATCTCAGTAAAGGAAGAAACAATATATTAAATCAACGTGTGGCCAACATGAGATTTGTATATAACATATAAAAATCATAATTTACATTTAATCATAATTTCTAAAATCCTTTCCTGAGCCTAGTAAAATACATGCAAGGTATTTTACCAGCGAGATTTCCTAAGGATTGGGATGATTACCTGCTCATACAAGTAACACTCATCTACTATGATACTTTAGGCAACCTGAAGGTCACAACTGAAGCATACCAGGGCACTCACCTTACTCAGTGAGTCCTCAAGTGAAAAAGTAATCTCGTACTCACACAGTTCATACAATGGTTTACTAGCAAAGGTTTCTAAGAATAAGGAAATTAACCCGCCCATACAAGTAATTTCCCTATGCCCTAATACGTTATGCAACATAATTCTACATCTGATACCTACAAGGGCACTTGCCTTTCTCAGCAAGCTCTCGGGTAAAGAGTTTGCCCCGCTCGTGTAAATACATAGCATAATAGCTTAATACTGATACTGCAATATACAATTCATTCTTACTTGGTATCTATTATGTCTGTATATGCATCTTTTCATATTCTCAATAGTTCATATTACGTAGTTCACTTTCATAGTTCACATTACATAAAACTCATATAAAGTCCACTTTACGTGGATCTCATGTAAAGTCCAACCTACGTGGATCTCATGTAAAGTTCACATTACGTGGGTCTCATGTAAAGTCTATATCATGTGGGTCTCATGTAAAGTCCACATCACATGGGTCTTATGTAAAGTCTACATTATGTGGGTCTCCTGTAAATTCCACATTACGTGGGTCTCATGTCATATACATCATCTACAATAGTCCACATTGCATGGATCTCATGTAAAGTCCACATCATGTGGATCTCATGTCATATCAAACAATACACATGCAATACATATTTTTATTACATTTCAATATTCCCAACATCTCATAAATGTACATATCATAATTCATCATATAATTTCCATTTCACTCATGCCACACAATTTAGTAATATATTTCAAATATGTTTTGTAAAATAAGCCAACCTTCATTTATTATTCTTATACTAAAATTATACCTTTAATTTCTTACGTAATTATTCTGAAAAATCTTTCACTTCCATCAGCCCATTTTCACATATACATATTTAATAAAACAACCCTAGGCTCAGAAATAATAATTTAAACAGTTGGCATTTTTAACCCATAAGAAAACACACACACACACACACACACACACACACACACACACATATATATATATATATATAGTCATAACATATTTCATTTTCCAATTAATTCATAAAAATCTGGTTTAATATATATATATTCTCTCTTACTTGTTTTCTTGAACTACGCCAACAGAAATCTCCAAAAGATGTCTGTGAAGCTCACCCAGACCCTGGTTCAAAAACCCTAATTTAATTAAATAAATAAATCCCAATTAAACTACTATTTCTACATTTTCTCAACTTATAAACCTTAAATAAACCTTTAAAAACCCAAAACTGAGAATCTTAACCCTTACCTCAACTTAGGAGCGTTTTCCGAAATGCCCAATTTAGAAAACTGTTACGCTAGATGTGTAAAGAAGCTTTCTTAGAACATCATAGCGGTCTCTGATCGTCGATTCAAGCTGAATCCAGGCCAAATTGTTAGAGAGAAGGCAGAGGGGCATTTTAGAGAGAGAAATTTGGAGGAAAATATGTTTCCTTCGCCAAGAAGCTTTCCAAATCCTTTTTATACTTGATTTTGCCATGTGGCTTCGTCGACGAGTAGAGAAGATTCATCGATGAGTCACAGAAGAAACCTCGTCCATGAGGAGATTCATTCGTCTACGAGTCTTAAAATCTAAAATTTGCTTATTCGGGGTCTTCTCGTCGACGAGGAGCTAAACTTCGTTGATGATCTTTAAAGAACACTCATCAACGAGGACATGAAACTCATCGATGAGGTTTGCAGTTCCCTTCTTCCAAAATTTTCTTTTTTCCCTTTATTCCTTATTTATCCATTCCATCTATCATTTTCCTAATTACTTAATCATTAAAATTTTCTGGATCGTTACAAAAGGAGACGATGGGAAGTCGCTTTCAGCCATACAACTCAATGAGGGATTGAGTTAAGGTGAGCAGACACTTCTAGCCACGATGGTGGTAGACAAAGAAGTAGGCCAAAAGCTGGAGCCTACGACCATTTAAGCGGTGTTGGATGAGTACAAGATGTATTGTTGGATAAGCTACCTCACAAATTGCCTTCATGACGGACTATGGAGCATGAGATCGAATTGTTATCAAGAGTGAAACCACCTGCTAAAGGGCCATGTGGGATGGCGCCTCCAGAGATAGTAGAGTTGGGGAAACAACTTGATGAGTTGGAAGCGGGATTTGTTCGCCCTTCCAAAACAGCGTTGGGAGCATCGGTGTTTTTTTAGAGGAAACATAAAGAGCATCTACGGAAGGTGTTCGACAGGCTAAAGGGAAACAGTCTGTTTCGGAAGAAAGAGAAGTGCTCTTTTGCTCAGCGGAGTAACAAATTCCGTGGTCATGTGTTTGAACAAGGTCGTATCCGAATGGGTATGGAGAAGGTAAGGAGGATTCAAGAATGGAAGATCCCCACGACATTGAAAGAGTTGCGTTCCTTTCTTGGCCTTGCCAGCTATTATAGTAAGTTTGTTGAGGGGTATTCCGGGGAGAATGACTCAAATGATAGGACTACTGAAAGAGAGGTATTATTGGCCGCACATGTGGGATGATGTGGTTGATTATACACAGACTTGTCTCATTTGCCAACAAGACAAGGGGGAGTAGAGGAAG
This sequence comes from Malania oleifera, assembly GCF_029873635.1. Classification (NCBI taxonomy): domain Eukaryota; kingdom Viridiplantae; phylum Streptophyta; class Magnoliopsida; order Santalales; family Ximeniaceae; genus Malania; species Malania oleifera. The sequence goes on from NC_080425.1 coordinate 17,042,810, forward strand.
TTTGGTATGTTCATGGTCGCACCAAAGTACTATTCGATAAAGGAGACGACAAAATTGTTCTTTCTGACTATTGTGAAACATTAGGGTGTTCCCCAAGTTATTATTTGTGACCAAAACTTAATGTTCACTAATAACTTCTTGACAGGATTTTTTAGGATATTCAGGTCACACCTTGACATCCCTTCGAGTTATCACTGACACACAGACAGACAGATGAAGAGATTCAGAGAGCTACTGGAAGAGTACTTGTGCCATTTTGTCAACGATTACCAAAAGAATGGCGTACAACTACTTAATGTGGCTCCAATCTGTGGCAATGCCCAAAGGAACTCAACCGTAGCGACCCATAAATTATAATGATTAAATAATAGAAAGAAGGAAAATTTTAAAAGGGTTAAAACAGGGTTCGTCAATGAATGCCTTGGTTTCGTCGATGAATTCCATGTAGGATTTGTGGATGAGTCTCAGTGTTCGTTGACGAAGAGATATCGAGAGGGTGTATTTCGGACCCATGGTTCGTCAACGAGTTCTTTACCTTCGTCGACGAACTGCCTTCTTCACCTCGTTGACGAGGCCACGTGTCTCGTAGATGAACGAACTGCCTTCTTCACCTCGTTGATGAGGCCACGTGTCTTGTAGATGAAGCCACGTGTCAAGTCACCTATAAATATGCAAAATTAGGATTTCAGCAAGTAGAAACAATTTTTCCTCCTTTCTCTCTCTAGAATTTGGTTTCCTCTGCCTTCTCTCTACAAATCTAGTCTCGTTTCTCCCTAGTTCGACGATCAGAAGCTACCACGATGATCCTAGGGAGATTCTCTATAATTTAACCAGAGCAAAATTTCGATTTGAGCGGTTTGGGAACCATCCCAAAATCAGGGTAAGTGAATTGTTTAAACGTTATTTGGTTTGTAGGTTTTTCTGTACCCAAATTTAGTAGTAGATGTTGTTATACTGGTGTTTGGGATGATTTATGTGGGTGTTGTGAATTCAAGATTTTGGGGCTTATACCGCAGGTAGGTTAAGGAACCTAGAGGGTGTTCCCAAGAACTCAAGTAAGATAATGAATAGTTTATAATTCAGGAAATATGAGTATGAAAATTTATTCTGGGGAATTCAGTTATTTAACAGGAATATATATCTATATATATATATATATATATATATATATATGTATGTATGTGTGTGTGTGTGTGTGTGTGTGTGTGTGTGTGTGTAATTTTAGGATTATGGAATTATGAACGCCGTGGGAGTGAGTTAGAATCAGTAGGCAAGTTCAGTTAGCGAGGTAAGGGAAATATGCTATGCTAGTAAATTCAGAAATTTTATTAGTAAAATTATAGTATTTTTTTTATTAAGATGCATGGTATAAATTATACAGTTTTATAGATTTCAAAATATGAGTTTTATTAATTGTATGGCCTGAGTAGATACTTGTTCAGTACAAAGTTTATACGTTTTTTTTTTTCATAATACCACGATTTACAGTATTTTTAGCACAGAAATATATTTTACCAAGTTTTATAGAATTATAAATTACAATGTATATATAGACAGATATTTTACAAATAGACATTTTACAGACAAATATTATACAGACAGATATTTTATAGACAAACATTTTAAAGACAAATATTATACATACATATATTTTACAAACAGATATTTTACAGTATTTACAGAATACCATGATTTCCATAATTACAAAACCATAACACTCAGATATTACAGTTTATTCAGTCAGATAATATAGATCAGATATACATATATTTCAGTCAGATATTACATTATTTACAGATCAGATTTACAGTGTTATCGTTATTTTGGAATCACGATGAAACAATAAGATAATTATATATTAGTATTATATAGTATCAAACTCTGATGAAATATTTCAGTTAGATTAAATATTTCAGTCAGATTCAGTCAGCAAAACACGATACCGTAGCTATTTCAGATCGGAGTGCAACCACTTATCTTAGATAATGTGTGGATTTTCGTCAACTGTGCCTTGGAGGGATTGCAGGTTCCCTAATATTCTGCGTATAGGTGTATAGTTTGACGAAGTAGATGCCAGTACCGAGCCTTTGGAGGGATTACAGTAAGGCCGAACTGAGAGTTGGTAGAGTATCAGTTAACTTATCCTGGTGGGCCAACCAGAGTTAAGTCCCGCCTATGGGGCGCACAACCCTGTCATGAGGGGTTAAATCATGACATACAGATTTCCAGGATAGTTTTCACAGTTATATATATATATATATATATATATATATATATATATATATACAGATTTATAGAATAACAGCAGATATATTATAATACTAGCAGTATGATTAAATAGAAAACTTAGATATTACAGATACATTTTAAGCCACATAAGTGTGAGTTACACAGTATTATATTTTACATGGTATTTTAGTTCAGTTATTTATTAGTACTTTTTTATGTAAATTTAGTTGCCACACACTAGTAATAACATGTTTCTTCTTATTGAGCATTGTCTCATCCCAGTAAATTAACATTTTTTAGGTGATCCAACTAGACGAGCAAATCAGGCTCGTAGGTAGAGAGGTCGTCTACACTACCTTGTCAGTAGGGTAAGTATTATCAAGGGGTTGTATTTTTGAGTAGCATTCAGGAGTTTTTGGGTAGAAGATACTGGGACGATGTCTAATTATGTATGTATATTTTGGAGAGATACTGAATTCTGGTATTGTGTATATGGTTGTATAGTTTTATATTTTCCGCTGCATAGGTGCATTTCAGTAGTCATTACAGGGGTATCAGAGTAAGGTAATTTATAGTCTAAAAAAAATGGTATGAATTTTTAGGTCGTTACATCAACAACCAACAAAAGCCCTTTTGAAATTGTTATAGGCCAGCAGCCGCTGTTACCTCACACAGTGGGCGAGCCATACAAAAGAAAAGAGTCCTAGGGCGTACATCTTCACCAGTGAATGGAGACAAAATGTAGAGTTTGCCTGAGCCTATCTGGAGAAAACTTCTAAGCTGATGAAGAAGTGGGCAAATTAGGGGATAAAACCACAGTTTCATGTCAGTTGCCTCAAGTCGTTCGACGCCGACACCGATGTCCTGAGTAGAAGTTAGTCCAATAGAGTAGAGTTGAAGAAAGTGCAACCTGATAGACGTGAAGTTGAAGAGATCCTTGTAGACAAAAAGTTCACATCCTTAAGGAAGAAGCAGCAGAAGTTCTTAGTGAAGTGGAAATGCCTTGATGACATAGAAATCAACTAGATTCCTACGGAAGATATTCAACCATTCGTGGACAAACTTGAAGTGTACCTATCGCCAAAGTCTACGAGGACGCCGACCGCATAAGTGGGGGAGAGTATCACAAGTTAAGTTTGTTTAGCGAATTATGCTTAGCTGTAACAACCTGCTATTTAATTGGTTTTTTATTTTTATTTTTTATACTATGATATTTAAGATGCTTTGATACCATACTGGATTGAACCCAATCATTAATCTAAGCAGCAATAAGCATAATCAAATAAACATATCCATATATAATTATATACAATACAATACCAGAGTGCTAACATGTTTCCCAAAATATACACATACCACTGTTCCCCCAATATCCTCAAATGGTGAGGAGTATACAAAAATATTCCCAAAATATTCTCACTCTCTAACTGACAGGGCAGTATGAAGCCCCTCTATCTGCGAGCTTGGTCTGCTCGCCTACCTGGATCACCTGAAAAATGATTCAACACTAGGATGAACCAACGCTTAGTAAGACGAAATATGTTATTATTAGTGTGTGGCAATTGAGCTACAATACTGAGAAAATCTATTACTATATAGTTATGTATCACTGAATCTGTAAAACACAATACTAAAAATATAGTCTTCATCTTTACCTGTTGCTTAACATTTCCGTACTTTAGGTTTCTATTCAAAATACTGCTAATATATGTATATATTTTTTGTTTCTATAAAGCTGTATAAACATAATAATAACTGTAAACTTCCCTGTGGATAACTGTGTGTCATGATTTAACCCCTCATGATAGGGTTGTGCGGCCTGTAGGCGGGATTTACCCTAACTGGCCAACTAAGAATAAATCACTATACTTCATAGTCTGATCAGCCCTCCTCAACCTATATCTGATGGAGAGCCTGTCCACTCGTGGGCTCTATGCGATCGACCTTTATACCATGTATTATCTGAATAGGTGGTTGCACTCTATAAACTGTATGTAGCTACGGTACCGTGCTCTGTAACTGTATGGTCTAACAGGGTCTGATACTATATAATACATCTATATATATTACTATCTGTTTTACCATGATTCTGTAAGAACTGTATAAACTATGACGCTGTAGAAAACTGTATCTATATCAACCGTGTCTCTGTAATTAATTGTAAATCTGTATGTCATGGTACTGTAAAACTGTATAATCATGGTATTTCTATAATTGCTGTAAAATACATTCTCTGTATACTTTGTAAAACACATCTATGAAAAATACTATAAAGCATGTTTCTATACTATGTACATATTCTCAACCCACACAGTAATTTTAAAACATATTAATCACATTTGATAAACTATATAAATCTCTATTGTAAACAATACTTTGGTGGAACATTTATAATTTCATACTGAAAACATATTCATATAACCTAGCATAGCATATTTCCCTTACCTGTTTCCTGCTAAAAATTCCCTATTATAACGGGTCCAACACCCGCAGGGTTCTCCACTCAATACCCTAAAAACCATAAATCTTAGAACAAAACATCAATATTTCTTGACTTACATCTTCCTACAACTGTTAGGAAGCAAAAAACTGAATAAAAGACCTTACCCTGGATTTGGAATGAATTCCAACTTTATTTCACAAACAATCCGCTCTGGCAGACTTGTAGAGAACTTCGCCAGGAGCGTCATGGTGGCTTTGGATCGTCGATCCAGCGACTGGCGGGGCCGAAATCGAAGAGAGTCCATAGGAGAGAGAGAGAAGCCTGAAAATGTGATAAAAATCCGATTTTTCACTACTTACAAGGCCAGATTCGTCGACGAGACACGTCACCTCGTCGACGAGTCCTTTAGTAAATTTGTCTACGAACCCTACCCTTTGTCGATGAAATTCAGAGTAGCCCAAATACGTCTCTCGGTATTTTCTCTTCGACGAAACGGGGCCTCGTCGATGAGATCCTGAAGACATTCGTCGACGAACCCTACCCTTCGTCAACGAAATTTAGAGTAGCCCAAATCCGTCTCTCGGTATTTTCTCTTCGACGAAACGGGATCTCGTCGACGAGATCCTGAAGACATTCCTCAACGAATCCTGGAAATTCTTGAAATTGTATTCTCCAAAATGCAATGTCCGCGTTCGTTGACAAAGTCTACTGCTTCCTTCTATTACCAATTCCATTTTTCTCTCTCTTCATTATTTAAATACCATTATTTTCCAGGTCGTTACATTACCTGTGACCGCTTGTCTCGTGTGCTTAAGATGAGTTTCCATCATGTAAATATGAGTGTAGGGTTATTTTCTGTTAGTAGTTTATTTGTATGCCAAATAAGGTAGTACGACTCATCGATCACTTTGATGTTTCTTAGTGTCAGGATGATAATTACATAAAAAACCTCTTTAGGGGAGGGTGAGTGTTCATCAATCATTGTAAAACTTACTAACTTTTATCAACGTGTTTAGCCTACTTGCCTCCCTCACTAAACACACAATGTCAACGGAGGTGTTGTTAATGAATTATGTTTGCTTCAATGTTTACTACTTGCTTGCCACGACTTTTATGAATTGATTACTGTTTCCGAAGCTATTTGAATGAATGTTAATGAAAATGTTTCGTGAATGAATGTTGGTAATCGATAGGCTGCTAGTTAAGCAAGAGTGTTTTAATTAGCGCCGCACAGACCTTTACAAAGGTGTGAGAATAGTTGGCCCATGACACCTCCCTATGACTAGAGATGGGGTCTCCTTGGCAGCCAATAGAATGGCAAGGGGAGGCACCCCAATGGCCCAGCAAATCCCCAACAGGACAACATTTCCAAGAAGAAGAGGTTCATTGTTTAGGGTTTGGGAAGAGCAAAGTCCACAAGCTAAGTGAGTGGCCTTCAAACTTTAGGAATCAGTCTCTGCCGTTGCCTATCCAATTGAGTTTACTTCATCCTTCTTCTCCCCCTTTTAGTATGCTTTCAAAGATCATTAGACCCATTTACATTTGATAAGCATGGCCACCCAAAGCATCTGCCAATTTAAAAAATTACAAATTAAACACAAGTATAGTAGAGAACTCCAAAAACGTGAGTAAAGAAAATAATTCGCAGTGTGTGTATATATATATAACTTTTATAAGTTGAAGTTGAGTGACCTTGTTGAAGCTAATGTAAAAAATTTGCTTTGGTATAATGCTAAATCTAGGCTCAATGCCTTTGTTCAAACAGAGCCCAAGGGCGAGGGAGAAAATGCCAATGTCCGCTGAGTTGAAGTTGGCGTAGGCTGTAGTAGCCTTGTTGCATCCAAAATAGAAGCCGAAACCTTGTCCGCCTCTCTACACTTCCAGATATATCATTTGCTTCATTGAAAGCTTTCTTCTGAGTTTTTTTGTCTCCCTTGAAAGCGTTTGTGCCAGCAGCTGCTACAGATCCCAGCTCGGTTCCTCCGATTCGGTGCTGCTATGGAGGAGGAGCAGCCTTCTCGAAAGCGCCCATTCCCCGAGGACGAAGACCTCAACAGCAAACACTCCGCGTACCTCTTCTCTCTCTCTGCCCTAGTTTCTCATATTCTCTCCTGTGCACCCCTCCCAAAATATACTTGTGTTATTGCTTTTCATTTTCATTTTAAAGACGTTTCGCAGCTAATGAATCATGTATTATTAGACTCATCTAGGGCTTCTGTGTACGGGTTCAAGTCTTTGTGTATTTATATTGCTCGAAGAGTTTTAACGGGGAATAGGTTTGATTATAAGCACGCCGTTGAGGTTTTTCAATTGATTTTTTTTTCCAGAAAACTGTTTAGAGTACCATATTTCTTCTGTTTAAACAAGCAGGGTCTAACTTTCTGCGATGACGTGATTATTTTTTCCCATGCTCCGGGGTAAAATTTTGATTGCTGACCAGAGCTATAACGGAAGATACTTCTTGTGAAAATAGTTTCTTAATTTTGAGAAAAATGCCCACATTGGTTGTCATCTTTAATGGGAATCTGGATTTCCCATGGGCATCTACTTACTCCCGAAAATTCAACTTCGTGGAGTGAGGATGCCCATGCTAAGGGTTGGGTATCTTCCCATGTTGTGGAATTTATTGTTGATAATGGAAATCATAATATTTTTGTATCTTGACATCTAGCAATTTGCTGAATTTGAACCAAAGGGGTCATAAGACTCATAACATTCTTGGCACCTACATTTTAGGCATCAAGGTTCCTGCAAATCAATATGCTGAAGGGTTTTTTTAGATCCCTGAACCAAATGTTAGAGACATTTTTTCGGGTAGTTTTCCTAATCTAATTTTTTGTTTTAGGGGTTGGGGGGGGGGGGGGGGGATGTGTTTAATTTTCCCTAGTGATCAGGCCTTAGTAATCATCAAAACACATGCAGCCTGGACTAATCTTTTTATGTGGAAAAATTTCTGGGTCAGCTATATTCTGAGATAAGAGTAGCTTTTGTTCTGTAAACTCAATTTCTTATTTTCATTAGAAAAAAAATTTAAAGTCAAACTTTTCTTTTGAGAGGGGGATTGATTTTAAAAATTTTTGAATTTAATTTCTTGGTTTTGAATTTTTCTTAGTTTGAACTGTGATTGTACAGGCAAAAGAGGGTGAGATTTCCAAAAGGAAAGAAGGTGAAGCCAGGAGAAGAAGCTGTTGGTGCAACCCAAACAGGTGATGGTTCAAAAGAATGGAATGCTGATCCCCGCCTTGCTGCCAAAGAGCGTGCAAATCGGCGCAGTCAGATGACAACTGAGCTTTGTAGTGAAGAAGGTAGAGGGATTCTTCATGACATCTCAGCAGCTGAAGTGAATTATGAGGTTTGTTGCTATGCTAGTTTTCTTGTATTATTGTTTCTATGCAAGTGTATGCATTCATGTAAATTTTACGATGGGGCACCTTAATTAATTTGGTGGCAACTGTAGGACTATCTGCAACCTAATTTCCTGGTTGCAATTGCATTTGGTGATTGGCAATGCATGATGCATGTGTATACAGATGGAAGTATGAATCCATTCTTATTCTCTTTCTTTTAGTTGATATTTGGCAGTAGGGCTGTGCATTTTTCAGTTTCCACCGAAATAACTGATTGAACGGAACCGGTTCAGTCCATTTGGTTCAGTTCTGTACCTTACTTGGTTCGTTTTGGTTTGAATTCTTCTATTGAAAAAATATTCATTTTGATGTTTGATTTGTCAAAGTAACCTTAGATTGGAATCTAAGATCGAAATTTGGCCCATGTTTTTGTAGCTTGGCTGCCCAAGGCCTAGGTCTCTTGTGCCTTCCTTAGTATACTCCATTCCAACTGTCCAAGCCCAGCAGCTGCGGCTATGGCTCCATCCTAGTGACCAAAAAAAACCGAGAGTGAGGAGAGCTTAGTGTTCCAACAGCTTCATCCCCTTGCGCCCTTCTGCGCTTCTTCTTCTTCTCTCTCTATTTGCCCCACACATTTTTTCTGTAGTGCATGCAGTGTCCCTGCCTTCAACACAACAACAACAAACCAAGCTTTAACTCCCACTAGATGGGGTTAGATACTTGAATCTTTTTCTGCTAATTTACATTGATGCAAAATTTCCTCTGACAATTTAAAGGCAATTAAACCCTTACTATCTCATTTCAAGTTATTTTTAGGTCTACCAGACTATCTCTATCCTTGCCATTCCAAGTTTTTTTTTTTTTAATTTTTTTTTTATCTTTTTAGAAGTGAACTTTCGAAAAAAAAAAAAAAAAAAGAGGCAACCCGGTGCATAAAGCTACTGCTTATATGAGGTTTGGGAAAGGGCGGACCATAATTGATCTATAGTGTGCAGCCTTACCTTGCATTTTTGCAAGAGGCTGTTTCCATACCTTGACTTCCAAGTCACACAGTGACAATTCTACCATTGTGCCAACACTCTCCTTTTTGGGTATAAGCTACTTGGTGTTAATTTAGATGAGGGGGTTTTTAACCGAAAAGCTGACATGGTAAGGTGGATTGGCCATGGTTACTGTTTCTTATTCGGGTACTCCTTTGAGAGGTAGCCCTAGAGCTGTGTCTTTTTTGAGTCTTGTGGTAAAGAAGGTGGCTAGGAGATTGGATTATTAGAGTGGGCCCTCGAAGGATGCATTACTTTGATTCAAGTTTATTCATCTGCTATTCCCCTTTATTTTTCTGTCACTTTTTAGAGTCCCTGTGCACATTGCTTTGTGGTTGGGCAAATTGATAAGAGACTCCTTGTGGTCAAGGGTGTGAGAGTAAGAGGGATACTTTGGTTGATTGGGATAGGGTTTGCGGGATGAAGTGTAAGTTTGGTTTGGGGTTGGGGAATCTAGCGTTTAAGAATGCTGCTTTGGTGGGTAAATGGTTATGGCACATTTTGTTAGAGCTGGAGCTCCTATGGCTTAATAATATGGACAAAGGGGTTCAGTAGAACTATTAGGATGTCAAAGTTTGTATGAATGCTACTCATGCCTGTCCTTGGAAGTTGATTTCTCAGTTTTTCCATCTCTTAGATTTTTCATCTCTTTCTTGTGTAAGGTTTCACATTCCAAATGGGAGCATTTGTTTTTGGTAGAGGCTTGGAGATTGGGAATGTTTTTTTTTTTTTTCTGAGGTGGTTGGGATTTTGTTTCTTGGAATTTTTATTTTCAAAGAAATCTGAGTGAAAGAGAAACAACTGATCCTGTTTTGCTGATGGGTGCCTGACTCTTTGTCCTTCTAAACATGATTGTAGGGTTCGGTTTTTGGATGGCTTAGAAGAACTTTATATAGAACTGTTTTTAAGAAATATTTTATTTTTATTTTGATTTTAATCCTCTTACCTATGGTTCTACTGTTTCATCAGTTTCCTTTACACTCAATGGTTTGGAAAGCTAAGACTCCTTACCTATGGTTCTAGTGAAAAGCGAATCAACTTCTCTTTTTTACCCCTGTGTTTGCATTCTTCTTTTTTATGAGACATTTAGCAGGATTTTGGTGTTTTTAGCAGGCATCCTTTTGGAGAGAAGTTTGGAGAGAAGTTTAAGGGCTTTGGAAGCTGGGAAGAGGGGAAGTTCCTGTTGTTTGACATACATTGTCGGCTCACAGCCTAATAGCTTGAGCTTGAAAAGTGGTAATCTAACATGGTATCAGAGCCATGGTTGCCAGGAGGTCTTGGGTTCTAGTCTCGTTGCTGCATTTAATGTATGTTAAAAGAATAATTTTCCTAATATGGGTGTTTGTCATTGTTTGTTTATTTCTCCGCGTGCAATTGAACTGCACGTGTGGGGAGTGTTAAGGCTTGATATACATTATTGGCCCATAACTTGTTAGCTTAAGTTTTTAGGTAAAGTGATAATCTAACAGTTACTTTGGTGGTGTGTTAAATTCTAGAATTTTCAATGTAAGGGTGATGAATTTCTGCCATGGGTGTGGAGTTTGTTTTGCTTTTGGTTTGTATGCTGGAATGCTGCTGGTTGATGGACAACGTGATTGGAGGGCTTTCCTTTTTTAGTAGTTTCTTGGTTTTTTCCTGCTTTTGTTCTTTGTTTTATGGAAGCACTTCTTTTCCTCTCACACTTTTTATTTTCTCTGTCTTATAATAATATATATTTTTTAATCTAAAAAATTTAGAAGGTCTTTCTACTGATTGGCAATCTTTTTGGTGATCAATGTAATTCTGTAGTTTCTTCAATTACTGGGTCTAGAGAAAAAGAATGCCAATGACGCACGGTTACTTTTGGCAGGACAATGACACTTTTGTTGATGATGGGATCCAAATAGAACCTTTTAATCTGGAGAAAGAGAGGGAAGAAGGGTACTTTGATGCAGAAGGAAATTTTGTTGAGTACGTGAATGATAGTGAAATTAAGGTACAAGCCCTACCTAGTATATAATATATATTTGTTTCACTGTAAAATGGAATTTTTTTAATATATGTAATGTTTGCTTGAATTATTGCAGGATGCTTGGCTTGATAGTGTTGATGTCGATCCAAGATTCGCTGAGAAGGCCTCTACAGTTACAAGTAATGAAGATGACATTGACCTATCATCTGCTGAAATTGGGAAGATGAAGAGGCGTATTGCTGATCTACTTGGGCCAGGAGAGACTGTAAATTTCGTTCTCTCTCTCTCTCTCTCGCATGTGCATGTGCACAATATTATCCCAGTTTTGTGAAGAATTACACAAGCTATTGTGAATTTTTTTAAATGATCATGTCTGTTTTTGATTGGGTTTCATGTTAGATATAAGGCAGAGGTAGTTATAATATTATGTTTGTTATGTTGTATTCCCTGCTGCTAACCCCCCCCCACTTTTATTTGAGCAATTACTTATTATTTTGGAATGTAAAATAAATAAACTGGGAGCTTTGGAGAAATATGACATTTTTGGCTGCTGACAAGTATCATGCACTCACACACTGAAGTGTGAGCTTCCAACATCGGTACCAAGAAATGTTCCATCAGTTCCCTTATTGTGATCTGTGGTGATGGCAGTTCCCTCTGCCTCTTACAAGAAAAAGATGCAGCAGCAGGAGCCAGTGCCGCCTCTGCCTCCACCCCTGTGTCTCTGCCAGGAATGCCTCTCGCTCAGTCTTCCTCATCTCTCTGTGTGTGAGCACGTGCAACCTGAGCTGCATATGAGGAGACGGAGACCTCTCCTTTCTTTCTCTCTCTCAGGAGTTGGCAGGATGCCCGAGGAAGGCGATGAACCCGTCTTTGCCTCCTGTTAATTTGTTATTATTTTTACTATAGGTAAAAAATCCAAAATAAGAAGAGAAAGAGAGGCATGTGTGGGTCACAAGGCTGCCACATGCGCAAGAAGCCCTTTCATGTTGGCAGGGGTTAATGAATAGGCATGGGGGTTGGACTGAATAATGGCCATTGCAACACTTATTGAAGTATAGTGACTTCAATAAAACAATTGAAAGTTTAGGGCCTGTTTGGTATCGTTACTGTTTTCTGTTTCAATTTCTCCATAGTAAAAAAAAAGATTATAAAAATGGGTTTGTTTCTGTTATTATTTTTTTGTTTCTGTTGCCGGTTTTCAGCTGTTTGTCAAAAAATTGAAAACCAAAATTTATTGTTTTCAATTGTTTTGGCAACTTGTTGTCAGAAATTTTAATATCCAGAAATAGTTTTTTTTGGATTAAATTATTCATTATACACTTTATAATTAAAATCAAAATTAAATGATCATTTGAATTTAAATATAATTAAAAGAAAAATATACATAAATTTCAAAAAATAATAAGAAAGCCAATTACGAAATACTTTTACAATTTTTCAAATGTCATGTGCAATAAAATTGTTATTGTAAAGTAAATTTTGAAAGCAGAACAATTAAGTAAAATAACTATAATAAATTTTATTTTTATTATAGTAATTTTTTTTAATATAATATTATTTGTAATTTTATTATTTTAATCGTATTTTTACAGTATTTTGATTTAAAGATGAAAATGTGCATTTTTTAATTAATTTTTAATTTGTATTAGTTTTATTAATGTTACCAAACAGGTTGCTGGTTTCTAGTTTTAAATTTTTGTTTTAAGTTTTTGGCTTTCATTTCTCTAACTTTTGACAGTGATACCAAGTGGCCCCTTAGTGACTCTAGTAGGATTTAATCAATAGTTCAGTGTACACTGATGGAATTTACTCACAGATTGTTTATGCTTGAGTTTGATCAGTGTGTGGTAATGGGGAATGATGACATTGAGGCCCTGTCTGGTTTGGACATAATTTTCCTTTCCCCCTCAAGGAAGATGGAAAAATATAACCATTTTGGGTTGTTTTCAATTAAAAATCACTTTCTTGAAAGTTCTATAACCTAACTTTTTATTATTTATTGAAAGTATCCTATAATGATTAGTGTGTGCCAATGGAGAATAATAACATGAAGGTTCTTTCTGGTTTGAAAATCATTTTTATTATTCACTGTAAATTCTGAAACATGATTTCTTATTAAATACTGAACATTCTTTAAAACAATACTAAAACAGTGGCATACCAACATGTTTTCTCTTTCTTTTTTTTTTCCCTCTCTTGGAAAACAGAAAATAAAATTGCAGTTCTGGTCTTGATATTTAGAGATTTTCTTGGATTGCAATAAGGGTACAATGTATTGTTTATTGCAAAAATAGAACTATGTAGGGGTACACTGTTCATTCAGATGCTGCAATAAAAAATTACTTATATTTAAGTTGAATCGTTTATGATCTCATTTTATCACGTTATTCTATAGCTGTCAAATATTTCTTTGTCATCTTGATTTCATTTCTTTGAAATCAAAGATTTTTTGTGTATATTGTTTTGACAAGAAAACAGTATAGGGGTACACTGCTCATTCAGATGCTACAAGAAAAAATACTTGTATATACGTGGAATCTTTTATGATTTCATTTTGCCATGTCATTCTACAGTTTCTTAAATAGTTCTTAATTGCAGCTTGATTTCATTTCTTTGTAATCAAATTGATTTCTTTTGTGTGTATTGTTATTACATTATATTTTGCAGTTTTATAGTTCATTTTGTTTCTTCAGATTCTACAAGCTTTGAAAAGGTTGAAAGGAACTTCAAATAGCAAGAAGGAAAAGATGCCTCCAGAAATAAAGCTTCTGTTTGACCAGCTAACAGAAGATGCCATGAAGCTAATGGAGAATGGCGATTACAGTTGAGTGTATTACTTCACTGGGCTTACTACTGGTTAACTGAAACAGAAGGAAAAATGTCAAGTTGTGGCTCATATCAGTGTTTTTAAACAGAGTCTGTATATCGATTTGGTGAATCTATGATTGGGTCCATTCAGTGGAACTGCTGAGTGAATCCAATCAAACCTGTGATGTCAACATTAGTATGATGTCATAGCTATTTTTTATATGAATTTTAAATTAAATAATTTTTATTTTATGTATGCATGCACAGACACTCTGTCCCTCACTCACTCTTAAAAGAGATTTAAGAGAATAGCATGAGCACCTTTGGCAGAGTGTCAAGCCTTGTCCCAAACCTCAGCTTGTCCAGGTTGATCCCAATGAAAACCTGCTTTCTAGTAGTCGGCTGGCCCAGCCAGTTGACTGTTTCAGACTTTCTGGGTTGTGCTGGGGCCAGGCTGCCCCAAGCTTTTCAAAATTCTGGTGCATATTTATGAATTTTTGGCTACCTGGTGTCTTGTTTGTCACTAGACAAAAAGTGTTCTACTAGTTCATTGAAACTGCAGAATGTACTTGAATGGTGTTTTAATTTGTGATGTGTCAGCTGCCTTGTTTCCTTGTGTGACAATGATGTGTTCATTAACATTTTCTGAAGAGTCAACTAAATCTTAAATCTTTTTTGTTAACTCAAAACTATATCTTAATCATTTGCCCCTACTAATATTGTTCCTTGGTTTGATTTTTATTTTTCAGACGTGTATCATGAAAGACAGGAAGTTTTTGTACGCGAAGCAGGTCAGTTTGCCATCTTCCCTCTTACCTGATTATTTCCTATTTTGCTTCATTTGATCAAATTGGTAGAGATTTGATGGCATCGGAGGATGCTCCATTATTGTTTTTCACTTTTCATTAATCTAATTAAGATGATTTACCACCTGAACTACTTGTTGGGATGGTTGTGGTAGGATTTGTTTATACTCAGCACAGTGTGTTGTATTTTGATTTATAAACTGTGGCCTTCATGTATGCTTTATGATGATGCCTTCTCTGTTTCCTTTTGGTCCATATTTTTCTTTTAACTGAATGTAACTGAGCCTCCCATTTGCACTTAATGGTGCCAATTACATAAGTAATGCCTCACCGAGAAGATGGAATATTACAGATTTGTGTGGTTTTGCTGCATTAGAATGTTCTCTATTTTCCTTTTTTAATTTTTTACTTTTAATTTTTTATTTATGGTTAATTGATTTCTGGATAGGTCCATTCTTTATTTTATGTGACTAAATATGTAGTTTCATGGTCATAGCATGCCTCTCAGCTTAAAATATAAATGTTCAATCCTTCTCTCTGACTTTTTTTTTTTCCTAATTATATATAAGATTGCTTTCCTTTTTTTTTTTGGAATTGTGTGTAGTCAGAAAGTTTCTAACCGCAGGATGGGGAAATTTTTCTACTTAAAAGACTTTTGTTTCCTTCGTTTTCAGAAGGATATGAGAGGTTGGCTCAGGTTAGAGGAGAGGGCACATCGAGTTCTGGCGATGGTAATCCTGATTCTGGTTTGGTGAAGGACTTGTTTTCAAGTGCGATCAATCCTGGAGTAGCCTCTTCAGTATTTCCTGACACAGCTCTTGGTCATTCACACCTGAATGCATCTACTGGAGAAATTTCATCAAGCAATGGCGCCGAGACATTTGATATGTTTGCGGAAGATGATGAAAATATTACTCCCAATCCATCCTCTGATAATGGAAATTCGATTACCAGCCCCCATCCTGATAGAATGAATCAACCATTATCAGAAGCTTCAAACATGGGTTCTGACAGTAAGCTTCAGAGTCATCAATTTTCCAGATTTATGCCATCCTATGACCCGCCTTTTCTTATACCATGTAATTGCTTGTTTTCCAGCTGGAAATATGCAAAATGATTACGTATATGACGAATCTTCTGGGTACTCTCTCTTTCTCTCTCTCTTGCCCTTGCTTTTGCTGGCATGTGCCAGACTTTTGTTTTAGTATCATAGTGAAAAAAAAAAAAAAACTGATGATACGTCTGACTTCTGCTTGGGCATTTTGTCTGACTATTAGGCAATACAAGCATTACCTGCGTCTCTGTTTGGGTTACTAAGAACTGATTAGCTGTTTGTTGCCCTATTTTCTTGAGTTAGACTTACTGTGAGGGATGGGTTGAGGGTAAAATGCATGCAACTAGATTTTTTTTAAAAAATAATTTTTATTTTGATGAATTCTTTTTATATCCTTGTCGGTGCATGGAAATGAGCTGGAATTTTATTTATTTTATTTTTTTTGGGGGGGGGGGGGATGGGGAATCAGAATTGACCAGCTAAATTAAAATAGTTTTGTGAATGTGGAATTGTCATTGCATGCCTGATTTGAGGTTGTACATTCTTTGTGCAAGCCTAATGCTTCAATTATAATTTGGATGCAATTCCAATTCTGCAGCGTGACCAATATACTGTAGTTAGAAAACCATGCGTATCTTTTTTTTTTTAATATGTACAACTCACACAGCCAACATGCATACACTACACACAAACTCCTCTATGGGAGTGAAACCTTGGCCACCCCAGAGGTTTGCTTGAATAATATAATAGGTTGCTTGAAGCTCAACCCAACCTTCCCTCTAATTTAACTATTCTGATCTATATTTTTTTAGCTCACATGGAGCATGGGTTGATCGAATCAGTGTCATTAATCAGATTGATTAAACAACCAGTGTCTAAATCTTGCTAGTAGACAAGGAAATAGAGAGAAACAAGGAGAGTGAGTTCACATAAACATTAGAAGACATTGAGACACATGTTGCTAGTGCTAGTCCTGTTGAGTCTTATGAGGATTGGTCTCAATCTTCATTATTTTTACATGAAGTGACCATTTTCAAGACTCATACTTGTGCAACTTGCACTCAAGAGCCTGAGACATTGAAAGGCAAATGAGGTATAACTATTGGCTTTGTTGTAAGGGCTTAAGATACTCTAGGAATTCTCTGGGGGTTGTAGAATGAAAGAACACGGGTGTTTTAGGATTAATTTAACCTATGCATCGCGTTGGCTAGAGTTGTCTTTTTTTGCCTCACTTTGGGCTATTTTAGTGGTATCTCCTTGAATGATTTGCATTGTGTTTGCACATTTATTCTAGTGTAAACATTTTAGTCATCTTATCTTTTCCCTCTCTATTTGTGTTTTTATCTCTTGATGTCTTGTTGTTTATCTCATTATCTCAAAAAAAGGAAAGAAACTTCAGATGTAATGATGAAATGAAAAAAAGGTATATGCACAGAAATGAGCATGTTGTATCCTTTTCAATGTGTTTTGAAGTGAAATCCTATTGGTCTTGAAAAGTTGAACAATATATCAAGAGTGCAGCATAACAGATGTGATTAGGTTAATCTATTAGTTTGGCTATTATTCTGCATTCTCATTTTCATTTATTAGGTTTTGATCTTGAAAAATTGGAGGAGTGATGTAAAAAATAAAGAATTGTTCGAATAATCGAGGATGCAGCACTTGGTTTCTTTTCTTTAGAGAGGAGCAACCAATTGGATTAGGGTTAATATGTTGTTTTGCCTATGCTTCCATTCCATCATTCTGTTTTTATTAGTTCACAATTATGAAATATGCACATGTTCCATATCCTAGTATTATTATTATACAATGTTTAAGGGTGGGATTTGTATTATGTTGGGTTGCTTGACCCCTTAACCTTAGTGCAATCATAGAGCCTTATCCTAACTTCAACAATGGCAGCTTGCCCAATGGGTTTGACTTGATTGTCACAACTCTGCTGCAGTCCATTTCATTACTAAGAAGTCCTCGGAATGCATGTTCTGGCTTTTGTAGTTTGAAGTGCTAATTATTTCTTTTGCCCCTCATATTTGAATAAACAGAACCGATACTAATGGTTTGTTGCATGCAAGGGGGGCTAATAAGGTATTAAGCCCAAATATCTGCATTATGTGCTTAGTGTCTAATGAAATAAGTGAAGGTATTATGGCAGTGGACGTGCCTTTTATGATGTGGGTATTATGCGCATGAAGTTTTGGGGCTTTTCTCCTGGATGGTTGCCACTCTCATTCTCATTCCCTCTCCTCTTTTCCATCTTGAAGCCCTTGTTCCTGTTTGTTTGATTGATAATGGCTACTGATTGTCATGAGAGAAGGTGGATCTTGGAGTACAGTCCAGATCGAAGGATGAGTTTAGAGAGATTAGGGAAAGGGTGGTTTTGTTTCTTTGTTTAATAGAAATCCAGCATGTAATCAATGGGTTAGGGTTTCTTTACTGTAGCTCAATTGTGTACAGATGGCTTTAGTAGTGGGTAATGATTTGGAAGATTGGGAGGGTGGAGTATTGGGTGGGAATTGGATTGACAAGGAGAGGAAAATTCTTATAATTAGGGTTGGGCCGAATTGGAAAAGGTTTGCTGCTTTCATTTTGGGTGTTTGTGCAATCTTGGAGGAGTTTTGTGAGAGAGGTTTGAATGTTGATGGAGGATTCAGGTAAGGGTCTTCCTTTTTTGGTGAATGGTGCTTATTTAAGCAATCAAAGAATGCCATGGAAGGTTTATCTACGAGGCATCGAGTACCTTGGTCATGGAAGGAAATGCTAATGCAGGAAAATGATCATCTCTGTTTAAAGTGTGGCGAGATTTTGCAGAGGAAGATTCTCAGAAGTCAGAAGGATGAGTTGCAGAAGAGGGCAAGTGGCTCATTACCAGCTAGGGTTTTGCAAGAGGATTCATAGGAGTTGACAATGAAGTGGTCTGGGCTAGGGGCATTATCTATTGTGCTTGATTTGTTGACCAATTTTTGAGTAAGTGGGCTGTTCCCACGGCTTAGGCATGGGGCAGGCCCAAATATCAGCCCAGTTCGAAAGTTGAGAAGCCCAACATTCAGTGGGTTGAGGCAGTGTCAAGTGTTAACTGTGTGGTGAGTAAGAGGTATCAAATTTAGAGGGTTCCAACTTTAGCTCAAAGAAGGTTAGAGGGCTAAATGGGTTTCCTTTTCAGGCACAAAACTCTAACCCTCATAAACAAAGGTAATCTGCCCATTTCAAGTTTTAGAATGGGATTGATAAACTGAGTACAGTTATTTCTCATGTGGAGAAGGAGGAAGCGGCCTTACCTCTTTCGCAGAACAGGGTAACACTACATCCATATTGCAGAAACGTAGATCCGAATCTTCCATTATGCAGCTCAGGGGCATTGACAGGTTGAATCCTGCAGGGCAGATTCTGTCCATGGACACTGGCAATTTGGCTGGTCTTGGGATTTCTGTTGTTGGTTGAGCTTGATCAAGAAGTTGTGTGAGTGATAATTGAAGGATTTTCGAGAGAGTTAATGCATACTGGGTGGACAGGCGAGATAATTTTGCTGGGACCACAGAAAAAGACGTTAGGAGCAATGCTGAAAGCATTCTGTTTATGAAACCCCAGAGTGTTGGGTAGGGAATTACAGATGTGAGGAGTAGCAAGGGAAGGAGAAGTAAAATGGGGTGATATTTAGGATAATGATAGTGTTGATATTAGTTAATTTGCGGCTGAGGGCAGTTCGATTTTGGTTGAGATTTGAGAACAATGTGGCTATGATTATGAATTATCTGACTGACTTGGGGAATTATCACACGTGCCACCATCTCTGATGGAAAGTTTGGAGGGTACTTTAATATTTGAGGAGGATGGAACAGGTAAGGAGCAGCAATGCAAGGATGGGATTTGCCAACTTCAGTGGATGAGGATGATCCAAAGGACTTGGAGGTTCAACAATCGTTGGATGAGATGGGTTTGTGGCCATCTGATCTTGGAGGTACGGAGTTCAGTTGGATGGGGTAAGAGGAAATTGAAGAAGGGATGGCGTGAATTAGTAAATTTGAAGTGCTTCATGAATTATAATAGCAAGGTTTTAAAGAGAGGGGTTCTTATGTTCAGTTGTTAGTTAGGTTTCATATTTTATTTTTTGATCTTTCATTTTTTTCCCATCTTGAGGATTGTTTTTTGGTCTTTTAGGTTGTAGTCTCTTTTTGGTCTGTTTTCTTTTAATAGGCAGTAGAAGAAGATTCACTAATGGCACCAAGTGCTGCAGCCAAAGCACAAAAGCAGTACTCACAAAGAAAAATAGCATCACAAAATCAATGGCAGCATATATCAACAAGATGCTGCTCACTAAACCAAAAAATAAAAAAATTAATAATAACAAGAAAAAATTAAGCCTTCTTTCCCTTACCATAATAAGAGAAGTTTCTATCCCTTTGAAGGCTATATGATTCCTTTCTGTCCAATCATGCAAGAAAATAATGTCTTTCTTTATCTGTTTGAATGCCCCTATGCATAACCTGCTGCCATACTGCTATCTAATAAACACCAATATTTGTGAAAGTATTTCTGAAAAAAACAGAACCTGTTTGTTATTTTAATTCGTCATGTAACTTTTTTTCTCTAATTGCATTTAGCCACTCTTTGGAAAATTGTTTTTTAAAAAAAGGTACTTATTATGAAAAAAGTACATAAATTAAACACTTGTATCAATTACTAGTGTTTGGTTTACACCTAAATAAGTACTTTTTTTGGGAAGTACTTTTCAAAACTATTTATTTTTGAGGAAAATAATATTTTTTGAAAAAAGTATTCTTCCATCGAAAGTACATATTTGAATAAGTACTTTTAATAAGAAATCTTAAGAGTACTTTTGGATGAGTACTTTTTTCAGAAAAGTACTTTTCTATATGTGGTTTCAAATGATTCCTTAATTTGTCTGCTACTTTTTTTGATTATAGTCATCCATTCTTGGTGAAGTGATATATGAGTGGTGGACCTGTTTTCTGTTTTGGCGTACCCTTGGTGAAGCTCTAAATAGCTGTAGACTTGGTAGAGGATTGGCCGGCAGAAGAATAGTAGCAT
The DNA here is from genome assembly GCF_029873635.1 of Malania oleifera. Lineage (NCBI taxonomy): Eukaryota > Viridiplantae > Streptophyta > Magnoliopsida > Santalales > Ximeniaceae > Malania > Malania oleifera. The sequence goes on from NC_080425.1 coordinate 17,063,537, forward strand.
ACTGGCTTATACTCTGTTTAATGTGCATGGAAGAGTGAAGTAAAACTCTTTATGATGTTGAACTTCCAATTTACAAACTGAAATAGATCCTTTGAACATAGATTTTTGGGAGAGGCTTGGGAGAATTTTCTTGATGTTCTTTCTTTTAAGAAAAAAATTGTCTACAAATAGTTGCATATTTTTTAAAATGTTTACTCAAATGTTCCTGAAATTAACTCTGAATGGGTCTTTGATTGTTATATGGACTACATAACTTTTAAATCCCAGTGGACACTTTCTTTTTAAAAGAATTCTGATGATAGGGTTGCATTTTTAAATGTGCTTACCTTTTATTATTATTATTATTATATATGTAGGAAAAAAAAAAATTAACGGCCTTGGATCAATGGTTAGATTGCTCCTTTGTGACTGGTTGGTCATGGGTTTGAGTCCACAGAAACAACCTCTCTACATAAAAGTAGGGGTAAGGCTGCGTACACTGTATGACCCTCCCCTTACCCTCGTGAAGCAGGGAGCCTTATGGCCCGTGGCGCCCTTTTTTATAGGTAAAAAAATTCATTGACAGGAAGGAGAAGAAGTTACCAGGGGCAGAGGATGAGAAGTTCTCCTAAAAGAAACAAGAGATAACTGCAATAAAGCTGCTCCTCCAATCCCTCTAAAGACAGTGACATTCCCTGGAAAAAGACGTAAGTGTAAGGCCCCCCCTCCCACCCAAATATCTTCCTAAATCTGAAAAAGATTTCCTTTTCCAACTTGGAATTGAGTAAGAGGGTAGAATAAGTGGGCAACCTAAGAGATGAATTTCCAAGGGCTTGTATGAGAAGCATTGCTGCATCCTCTAGTATTGCATCCATTCCGATGCAAATCATACTTGTTTCTAACTACTATTCATTGTTGGAAATGTAATTAAAGGAAAAATATTTACTAATAAAATTAATATTAAATAAAATACAAATACTTATTAGAAGTTAAGGTGTGGAAGGACCATTGTCCTTAAAGCCAATTTCGCCCCTACGGAGAAAATGTTTTGGTGCATACAGTCGTTGCGCGCACGACCACCATGATTACTCAGCTGGCAAGATTTTGTGTGCATTCACAAACACCATAGCTATAGTAGGAGATGTAGTGTCATTTAGTTACCCAACAAAACATAAATCTCAAGAAAGAGTAGAAGATAAAGTTATTTTGAAAAAATGTATCTTGAAATGAAACTGGATCGTAATTTATATAGGTAAAATTAAGTATAACTTTCAGCATCATAAATACAAAACCGTTAAAATAGTTGTTAATATTCTAAAAACTTTAAAACTAATATATTAAATTTAACGTATATTTAATTAAAATGAAACTGAGACTATTAAACTAATTTGTTTTTTTAATTTGAAACATCGGACATAAATATCAACAATCCCCCACATGGTTCAATTAAAAAAAAAAAAAAAACGAAGGAAGATAAAAATCAGTGTTTGGTAACCCGCGAGATGTAATGCATTGGGTGATGATATATTTTGCTTCGAATTGCACTTAAAGAAAATATGTTATGAGTTACAAGAACTCGGTGAATATTAAATTCTTGAACCAAATTCTTTTAGCGTAACACTATAAACATATCACTCATATAATACCTCTAGACACAAAACTCCTGCGGGTTGGTGCGAATAAGACATGCACTATTCCTGGATATTTATGAGTGCTCTAGAAAGTTGTAGCTTAGTAATCTTTCATAGGAAGCGGCCTCACTTCCATACTCACACAAGTAAATCCATCAAGTGTGTAAATGCAACGAAACACAACAACTAACAAAGGATATGGATTTATTAAGAGATAAAAACTCAACCTCACAATCATTGCGATTGCACTATTCCAACACCATAGGGATGATCAAAGCAAGTAATCCAAACTACTCAATGAATTATCCATTGAACCATAATTTATGGGATCTGCAATCACATAGGTTGGGTTGCCATTATTATTAGTTTATATTAAGGGCTTAAGACACATCCCCCTCGTTGTTTGTTTTCTATTAGCATTTTAGCTAGTCCTCTAGTGAAGGAATTTATTAATCAATAGCTGTTTCTTAATTCTCATATTTTGATCATATTAGTATTAGGTACACCCCACATTTTTGTGATCACACTAATAATAGCCCAATTTGGCTATTCAATTAGTTCAGATTAGTTCGCAAAGCCAATACTATGGCTATGTGTCTGTTATTCACTTGAACAATGCACTATAAAATTACACATCTATGTGTATTATTATCATACTTGAATTAATTTTCATGTGCCATTTAAGGATCGTGGAGTTAGGTGACTCCATTACTACACTACCATTCTCATACAAATACTGTGCCTCATTTGCACCCAAGGTCTTAAATTTCGATTTCGACTCAAATTTCAAAGCTCCAAAAGAACTGAAATTTCGATGGAAATTTTGATTTCGATGTCAATTTCGATTTCGATTTGAAAAAATAATGGAAATTCGTAGTAAAACATGGAATTCTTTGTGAAACTTTAGAAATGGTTAAAAAACATAATAATATAAGTTTTATGACTAATACATTACAAATTAAATACATCTATGTTTTGTATGAGGTGGAAAAGTTATAAAATAGTACGTGTATCAAACATATTTGTAAGATAATGTACATTAAATATATTTAGTTAATACAAATGAAATTCATAAATCATTTGAATATTATTTATTATACAAATAATGATAATTTATACATGAATGGTTAAATAAAATCTTATTGTAAGTTTATTTTTTCATATAATTTCAAAAGCACTTGTAATAAACTTTTGTTTCGATAAAATAAATTAGGATAGAAATTTCACTTCACTCATAAATTTCTCATTTGAAATTTCTCATTTGAATTATGACGAAATTTCATCGTATAGTCAAAATTTCAACAAGTTTCGCTAAAATTTCGAGATTTTGATAAATTTCGGATGATTCGTTGAGATTTCAATGGAAATTATGCAAGACGGAAATCGACTGCCATTTAGATTTCGAGGGTGACGGAAATAGGAAATTTCGATAATTTCGTGGAAATTTAAGACCATGTTTGCACCTATCTTGTTTTGCAAAAACATTAATAATAAATTATTGAGCATATTAATTTAATTGCATATTTATGAACCACCGCCAATTTCACATATGAATAGAATAATAAAATACTTCAATTCTCACAATTAAAGATAAGAAATTTACGTGCCTTGCAAAAATCATGTAATCATATAATTGGGGAAAGAATAGATTATAATTTTTTTTTTTGAAAAATTTCAATATATGCAATTTTTTCCCTTCTAAAATAGATAATAGCGCTCAACTTTAAGATTGTTGGAAATATAATAAAGGGAAAAATATTTACTAATAAAATTAATATTAAATAAAATACAAATACTTATCAGAAGTCGAGGCATGGAAAGACCACTGTCCTTAAAGCTGATTTCGCACCTATGGAGAAAATATTTGGTTGCATATAGGTGCTACGCTAACGACCTCTAGGATTACTCAGCTGGCTCAGTTTTGTGTGCACTCACAAATAGTAGAGCTATAGGAGATGTAGTGTCATTGAGGTTCGCCAACAAAATATAAATCTCAAGAAAGAGTAGAAGATAAAATTATTTCGAAGAAACATACCTTGAAATGAATCTGGGTCACAATTTATATAGGTAAAATTAAGTATAACTTCAAGCATCATAAATGCGAAACTGTCAACATAATAGTTAATATTCTAAAAATGTGAAAACTAATATATTAAATTTAATGTATATTTAATTCAAAATAAAATCAAAGACTATCAAACAAATATATATATATATATATATATATATATTAATTTGAAACATCCAACATGAATATCAACATTCTCAAGGCCCGAAGCTATTTTCCTACTAGAGAGGTGAACCTTCAAAGCTATTTTCCAACTAGATAGATGTTTTTAGATGCCACATTCCTGAGGTCTAATCCCCTGTCGTACCTAGTTTTTCTAACCTTATCCTAGCTAACAAGATGGTCCTCTTAGCCTCTGCTTAGACCTGGCAAAATGGATAAAAATCCATTAATCCGAACCGCATCCGACCTGTTTTAACCGACTTATAATTATCCGTTTGCTAAATGAGTCGAATATAGTTTTTCATTTTCATATTCGTCCCCTTAGCGGGTCGGGTCGGGTTTATCCGGCGGATATCCTCCAACCTGCTTACAGTATTAACCTAGGAAAGCCCAACAAGCTACAACCCATCCCAAACCCTTGAAGGCTTTAACACACCCAGCCCAGTGAGCCCACTGCCCAAGTGCTCACATGGACACGGCCTACATGCCCCGCTTAGCTCAGCGCCTCACTGCCTCAACCTCTAGCCCTCTCCCACAATCCCACTCTCAAGTCCTAGCCCAGCCCGACAGGCGACAATCTCACAACTCACAAGTCACAAGACTCACAACCCCTATTCCATTTGAGATTTTGAGCCCTAGATCACAGCGACAACCTCACAAGTCACAACCCCTATTCCATTCGAGCCCTAGAATCACAAGCCCCTGAATCTGATCAACCAGTAGCTGGAGCCTGGATTTTATTGCCAGAGAGTGCTGCTGCCCTATTCAATTCTCCACCGTGAGCGACTGATGAGTTGCGAGCATCTTTGTTCGGACTTCAGAGAGCCAGCACGAGAGGAGAGAGTGAGAGACGGAGACCCTTCGAGCTTCAGTTGTGGCCTTCGTGAGTTCGTCATGAACCCTTCGGGCTTCAAACCGGCAGGGCTGTAGGAGCTTTTGCTACACAAACACAGCTACAGAATACCCTTCGGTCCCTTCGTAACTCGTAAGTATTCTTCTTCTTCTTCTTCAGTTGTTCTACAGATCTAATAAATCTGTCATTAGGTTCTGGCACGACATTGGGTTTGAAATTTTTAGGGGTGCTAGTATTTTGGATTTACAAAGAGACTGGAGAAACTTGCTGGTTTGATTTTTTTCTCTTTTTGTTGTTTTTAGTTCTTTTTTCCGTTTTGTCCCAAATTTTTATTAGAAAATATCTTAACTTGCTGGTTTGATTTTTTTCTCTTTTTGTTGTTCTTAGTTCTTTTTTCTTGTTTTCTCCTAGATTTTTATTGGAAAATATCTTATTCTCCCTTGTAAATTCTTTCCCTGTTAATGAAATTTCATTTGCTATAAAAAATAAAAGAGATAAACAGGCCAATGCTCATATACATTCAGTATGAACTCAGATATGCTTATTTAAGAATTCATTAGAGTGTACACACACACACTAGCCATGGTCAAGCATTACGTGTGCACTCTACGGCCTTTAAATGTCTTATTATTTAGAAAAGATGAGAAATTATGAAGATATTTCAGGAATTCAATATTAAAATTAGTTTATGACTTTTATATTTTTTTAGAGGAGTTGAGGAATGGTGGGAATATTTTAGACATTCAACTTTGAAATTAGTTTATCATTTGAAACACCCAGAATTGTGAGAAGATTGGAAACTGATGTGCTGGGAAAAAAGTGACTGTTGTACCAGGGAAAAAAAGGAGATGAGCTGTTTGAAAGAGTGAAGGTTAATTCGTAAAATATATTATTACACATTTATTCTTGTTGTGAAGAGTTATTATTTGAAAGTATGTAAAATTTGAGGGGTATTGGAGCAGTTTCTTGGTAATATATATGATTCATGAAAAATGATGATTGAAAACTGTTATAGGTTTGTTTGATTAATAGTAGGCTAAGCGTAAAACAACTCTCCAAATTAATACACAAACTAATCGCAAGTTATCGAATACAACTTAATTTATTATGACAAAAAATAAATTATTAATAAAATTATATTTGAGAATGTCGGATTATCCGCCCATCCGCCATGAATTATCCGACCCGAAATCGCCTAATCCGCCACTTAAACGAGTCGAATATGGATTATGATTTTTTTACCCGATAATCTGCCTTATCTGCCACGGATAAACCGACCCCATCCGCTTTGCCAGGTCTACCTCTGCTGTTCCTTACAACAAAAAATCTTTCATAATCCTCTCTGAAGCCTCCGCCACCCCTGCTGGAATTTTAAAGAGGGAGAGAAAATAAATGGGAATTTAGAAAGTACAGCATTGATAATGTAACTTCCTAAGGACAAGTAAGCCTTCTTCCAATCCCCAACCTATTGCCCAGTCTCTCCCCAATTGGGTCATAAAATGAGGAGGAACTAGGGTTATCTCCAAAAGGGTGGCCCAAATAAGTCAAGAGACTACTCCAAAGTGCTGGAACTAGTTAAGTCAGCCAAGCCTTTTAATTTGGACCTACCTAAAGATTGATAGTTGCTGCCCTACTTTTTAACATGTTGATCTTTAGATTCGATTCTCAAAGTTTTTTTTCAGTAAGGTAAGAACCTTTCAAAATTTTGTAGTACTATATTTAGATTCGAATTCCCAAAGATTTTTTCAGTTAGGTAAGAACTTTTCAAAATTTTGCTATATTTGAGAAAGAAAAGTGTGTCAATGATACAATAAGTTGAGATGGGAGACTACAACCTCCTCCTTGCCTACTCGACACGTCCACTGCAAGTGTAAAGAGAAAAGGGAAAAGGGGATCCTCTTGTCTCAATCCCTGTGAGGCCTTAAACCACTCCCTAGGTTGGCCATGCACAACAACTGACAGAGTCACAAGGAAAAACATCCTTTCATCTTCTTCCCCCAAACCCATCCGAAACCCTTCTTAGTTAATACCTAGTCCAAGAAACTGAAACTTACCATGTTATAGGCCTTTTTGAAGTCCAATTTGAGCAAGGCACGCCTCCCTCCCTCCTCCACCCTTCATTAGCAACTAGGACAGCATCTAGAATCCATCTATCCTTAATGAAGGGAGACTGTTCTAGAGCAACTTTCCTCCCTAACAACCCTCTAAGCCTATTAGATAAAACCTTGGCATGGATTTTGTAGAGACTAGTAACTAGTCAGAAATCTCACCCTCTTAGAGCGCTTCAACTCAGGGACAAGCAATAAAAGTGGAGTTCACATTCTTCCTCACCACCCTATTCCCGCGAAATTCATGGAAAGAATACATTATATCCTCCTGAATTACCTTCTAGCTATCCTGAAAGAAAGCCATGGTGAAGCTGTCAGGCCCTAGAGTCTTATCTTTGTCCATATCAAACACTGCTCCCCATGATCTCCTCAATATCAAAAGGCGTTTCTAGCCAGATAGCAAGGTTTTCATTGATAGGACTCAGGTCAAAACCTTATATCATCAGCTTGTTCATGCAACTCCCCGTGTAGAACCTCCTGTAGAAATCCGTAATCTCCGCACCACACTTCCTGCACGTAACTTCTTAATAAGGTTCTTCCTCCTCCCTTTGGCCGCCTTTTGAAACAGTTTGGTATTGCAGTCCCCCTTTCCACCCACTGCATCCTAGAATTCTGCCTCCAGCTTGTACCTATCTGAAAAAGGATCACATCCAAATCCTACTAAGCTTACTCTTTCTAGCCTTGTCCTCTTCACCTGCCAAGCCACACACCTCCCACCTATCCAAGCACTTGATCTCATCTAGGATCATTTTTTTTTTCTCTCTTTCAGATCACCAAAAATATCCCAAATATCTCTATTCCATGGTTCCAGCTTGCTTTTCACAGACTTCAAGTTATAAATATAAAACCCCCTCACCCTTGAACATTGCTCCCTCTCCATAAGGAGTTAATGCACTTCCTAAAAGAAGGATGCATCAACCAGATGTTTAAAAACAGAAAGAAGAGCCCCCGGGGGGGGGGGGGGGGGTTAGGGTCCTAGTGAATGCAGTTGGCACCCAAAAGGACTTGACAGTGATCTGAAACTTTTCTAAGCAGAACCTCTTGAGTAACATTCAGGAAGGTGTCTTTTGGTGAATAGAAAATTATTAGTACAGGATGAGGGAAGAAGTAATCCAACCTCCGAAGGCTAGCCAGGTGAAGTGGTTGTTAGCCAAAGTTAAATCCTTAACCCCAGTCTTGGATGATGGAGTCAAAGGTCTTCATACTGGTGGTCACCCTAGAACCCCCGAAATCCCAATCCTTGAATGGGCTTGGCTTTGTTATTGGCTTTTGAGAGGGTTCAGGATTCCAAGAATTGGAATGCTTGATATTGTTTTCACCAGTTCTTATTTTGTTGGTAGATTTTGGTTCTTTAGCTTGATTTGTTGTTGTAGTTGGTGTTTAATTAGGGGTTCCTTTGAGTGGTAATCCTTGAATAGTTGCTTTTTTGGGATCTTGTGGTTGCTGAACTTTCCATGCATCTTGATACTTGGTGGGGGATTTCTACTCCTTGGGTTGTTCAGGATTCTTGATAAGGTTGCAGTTTTTTTTTTTAATTTATTATTATCAGTAAAGAGAAAATATATTGGCAAGGCATCAAGGGGATGCCAACCTGTTGTACAAAACATCAACCACTCTGTAGAGTGTCACAAACATCAAGGATTACATTATGATTGTTAACAATTTTCCCACTAAGCCCGCTAGAAACAGCAGCAATCCACTGGTATTTGCAAGTCTGAAGCGGAGTAGTTGTATCTTTGAAGGGTCTCTTATTTCTTTTTTGTTTTTTTATTTTTTTATTTTTTTTCCAAGCACATCGAAAGATGGCGAGAGGGATGAAGTCCAAAGCCTTTTGCTTCTCCTTGGTGGCTCTAATGCCTTTCTGAGCCCAAATCTCCCCTCCAACTGAATTTTCGTAACCCCCTGCTGTCCAGTCAAGGATGAACTAGGTTCCACAAGTTCCTTGTCTAGGGTCAGTGGAGAAGAATGTGGTTGACTGATAAGGTTGCAGCTAAGTTGGAGAGTTATTTTTATTTTGTCATTATTATTATTTTTATTTTTAGGCAAGAGGGGGGGGGGGGTGTTTCTTTTGCCTAGTAGGGGGAGAAGACTGAAGAGGGGCCGTTTTGGTAGTTGAGAAGTGCTTTGGAGGCCTAGTTCTGAGGGTGGCTTAGGTCTGGGTAATTTGGTGTAAGAACACTGCCTTAGTGAGGTAGTGGCTATGACTTTTTCCCCTTGGAAGTCAATTCTCTTTGACGTAATGTGATTAAGAGCAACTTTGGCTTTTAGGAAAATGGATGGGATTCTAGAGGCTCTAGTTTTACGATGAGAATGTTATTGAAGTTAATTTCTCAAATTGATCTCTTGTTGATGGTTCTCTGTGTTTATATGAGGAATTTTTGGAGAGATGTTTTTTCTTTTTGTATGGCTTTCACTTGCCTCTATAACATCTTTATTCTTTTTAATGCTTCTATTGCTCTTTTTGGAGGGGTTGCCGTTGGGAATGCTAGATTCTCACTTCTTCAATAATCTTGTGAATCTTCTTCCTCACCCAAGTTGTTTTCCCATATGTTTCCCTGTAGTAAAGTTGTGGTTGGAAAGCCAAGGTTCAGTCTTAAGGCCAAGGCCAATGTTTGGTTAGCAATCCTGACAGTTCTACAATCTATTGCAAATAAGGTCTTATAAAGGCTGTATATCTTAATGTTTGCATGATGTGCTTTTGATGTGTTTTATCTCATTCTCATTTTTCTTGCATTGCTCTTTGGATTTTTGTTTTCTTTTTGAGTTTGGATTTTGGAGAGGAATGAAGTTTAGTGTATTTGGTTGTTTTTAGGGATGAGCTTTTGTCTCTGTGGTTGCTTTACAAGACTATATTTTTCTTGTTTCCTTGTGGTCTTTTGCATCTAGAGGTTTTAAAGTAGTGAATTCTACTGATTTTTCAAGCTGATTAGAAAGCTTTGCGGGCTGGAGTTTTACTTTTACTGTTTTTTTTTTTTTTAATTCTTCTTCTTCTTTCTTCCTCTTTGTGGAGTATGGTTTTTCCCCTTGGTTTGTTTCTTTTTCTTAATAGCATTTATTCTTTTATGAAAAAAAATGTGATGTTTAGGCTGTGATGCTTTGTATTTGTGATTTATTTAGGAGCAGTACTGTGCTACATTACCTGTCCTACATTTAAAAAATTTTACACTGAACTTTCCCCCCACTTCCCTCAGGTACTACTACAGCAGCAGTTTGGGCTATTACTATGACCCATCCACAAAATTGTATTGTTGTGCAGCATCAGGACAATGGTAATGCACATGCATCGTTTTTTCTGTGGTTTGGATTTTTTTGTGCTTTTTTTTATTCTCTTGATAATTACAGAAAATATATTAAGGAAGAAGAAATACTTAAAAAGAAAGGGAAAAATCACCAACACAAAGAAAAAAGTGAAGGAAAAACCTAATGTTAACTAATTAAGAAACCCCCTCTTTAAGTTTCTGTCGAAAATACCTTCCTCTGAGTGGATATGTGGAAGTATGTTATGATGATCCAGAGGAACGTGTGGTTTCTGAACTCATTTACATGACCCAAGAGGTCATAATTCACAGAACACTGCAGGTTTGCTAATTCTAGCTGCCTTTTTTCACCTTTCTTATACCACTTTTCAGGCAAACTTCATTCCTCCACGATCAGACATCCATAATCCCTGCTATCCAATAATTGTTGAGCTTCTAAATCTTTCCCATTACTCTCCTCCATAGGAATAGTAAACATCCAATTTGTACACTGTTGCTCTTTACCCAGTCCATCTTGAAAGTAGTAGTCTTCAGACCTTCCTTAGGAGATGGTGGCACATACAATATATCCCAAAGTAAGTTTTGTGGTATTATTTTCAATTTAAGCTTACTTGTTGATTTAGCCAAGTGTGAGGTTGTGGTTAACCTAAGAAGGACCAATATCGGTATGTGACATGGATACAACCCAATACCAACATATTGTTCTGGAAATTTGGAAAAAAAAAAAAAAGAATATGGCATGGCATGGATACGGTGATTAATCTAGGTTATATATATGCATGTTCTTCCTTTCAGATGACAAATATTTGGGTAATTTTAATTTAAAATGAAATATAGGCATCAATTTATGCACATGCTACAAATAAATTCCATCTACAGTTGTATATTCATTAGATATATTCATATCAGATAATAATCAACATCACAACCATCCAACAAAAAAAAAAAACAACACAAGTAAATTAAAAATAATTTTGTGTTTATCAGTTTACACAAAATGAGAGGGAAAGAGCCTACACTGGCAGTGAGCCATCACTCTTCAGCCATCCGCCACCAGCCACCAGCCACCAGGTTCATCCATCAAATGTTTTTTCAGTAAGCAGGAAAAAAAAAAAGAGAAAGTGCAGAGAGCCAAAGGACTCTTGCCACGCTTACACGGGTGATGGCTCATTGGCTCATCAGAAATTAGGGGGAAAAATACAAAGTGGCTGTCTGGAAGATGGCTTGGTCTTGGGGGGACCAGAGCCAAAGAACTGAAGAAGCTAAATCAACGACTTACTCCCTCTGGTCTGTCGCTGCTCTGGCAGTGCCAGTGAATCCTGGGAGGTCTAAGGTGAATTGTGCCGCTGTGCATGCTCACAGTCTTGCAGGGTGCTAGAGCTTGAAGCGTCTCTGCATCACTTTACTGTCTCCTTGATTTTTTTTCTTGACTGTGTTCTAGACAATGATGGAATTAAGGGGAAAAAATACCACATTTTGGTCTCAGAAGTATCCCAGCTGTCACACTATGTTTAGCTGTGTCTAAAAAGTGTGAGAAAAGAAAAAAAATAATTTCTCATTTGTCAAACAGATGTTGGTATCCGACACATGTTCAAGGAGTATGGGGAACCTAGTGATTAACACTATGTTGGCCAATGTCATTTGAAGCGGCTGTGGCATCTAAATCCCAAGAAAATTCAGAGATGACTTTGTTAAGCTCTATGGCATTAAAATTGCTTCTACGTGTACACTTTCAGACCTCCCTATCTCCACACATAGAAGTGCGCAGTAGAATCATGTCTAATGTTTATATGTTCTATTTGAACATTGTGAGCTATGATCAGCTGTATGTTGTGCTTTATGGTGCCTTAGCCCCCGTTTGGAATGAAAATAAATACTTACTGTGAGCAATACTTAAATTAAGTACTTGTGTCATAGTTAAGGGTTTTGTACGCTAGGGAATCTTTTTAAAGTGGGCATGGTTTTAGGACTCCACTTATGCAGTCGTCATACTCGTAGGCTTTGATATTAAGTATTGTTCAACTTTATCCATAAATTTATGCATGTCTCCACTAACATCCATATGATTTCTTCATCTTTGAGGCCATTCCACTTTACTAAGAACTTGTGTAGTTGTTGCTTCGATGATGTGAAATCTCTGTGTTAGGATCTCTCCAACTTTTCATTTTGAGGTCTTAAGCGGTGATTTGGTTGACTGCCTTTTGGCTGGATATATAGCATTTGGGATGAATTGCTTGAAACACAAGGTGCACCTTTCTCTAGGCTGAATTAGCCTTCTATCACAATCTTGTGGTGACTATTTTTTCAGGATGGAGCTTAGCAAATATCCAGTTTCTCATGTTGAAGTCACGAGCCTAGCTTGTTCAGGACATTATGCTTGTTTGTTACCGCTTGTATCGTGCGTTTGGGATGAGTTTCTATCATATAAATACTAGTGTAGGTTTATTTTCTACTAGTTGTTTCTTCGTATGCCAAATAAGGCAGTACGACTCCTTGGACACTTTGACGCTTCCTAGTGCCAGGATGAGATTTGCATATAATGCTCTTTAGGGGAGGGTGAGTGTCCATCAATCTTGTAAAACTCACTAGCTATTGTCAACGTGTTTAGCATACTTGCTTCCCTCGCTAAACACAATGTTAACGGAGGTGTTGTTAATGAATTGCATTGCTTCAATGTTTACTGCTTGCTTGCCACTACTTTCATAATTGCTTACTGCTTCCGCTGATATTTGATTGAATGTTAATGAAAGTGTTTCGTGGATGAATTGTGGTAAACGATAGGTTGGTTAGTTAAGCAAGAGTGCTTTAGTTAGTGCTGCACGGTCCTTTCACAAAGGTGTGAAAATAGTCAGCTCGTGACGCCTGGTATCAAAGCCAAGTCAATGGTAACGTGAATTTAGTTACCTTCGTTGTGGGATTGGGAAAGCTTTGGTAAATGACCATGGCACCAACCAATGCTGAGAGAATTAGCGTGCTAGAAGCATAGGCTGAGAGCCTGAGACAACAGTTAACAATGTGGCCACAAAGATGGGTTGAGGGAACTTGTTGATGAAGTGATAGGATCACAAAAGCATCAAGCAAGTTTGATAGGTGAAATGTCAGAGGACTTTCACCATACAGTGGAAACTTTGCAATCGCGGATAGTTGATCTAGATTCAAAGATGAATATGATGGTTCTTAGTATGGGAAACTCTAATGCTTCGGAGTTTAGCAAGACAAAGTTTCTAGAACCCAGGACGTATGGGGGTGCCTGTGGTGCTAAGGAGTTGGAGAACTTGTTTGATATGGAGCATTACTTTTGCGCTATGAGGACGGCTTCAAAACAGATGAAAGTGGATATTGCGACCATGTACTTGGTTGGTGAAGCCAATTGTGGTGGCGTACCAAGTACAATGAAATTGAAAATGGAAGCTGTCTAGTGGATAATTGGGTAGACTTGAAGAGAGAGCTCAAGGCCCAATTATTTTCTTAGAACATTGAGTATAATGCTAGGAAAAAGCTGAGAGACCTTGAGCATACTGGGTCAATCGGGGAATATGTGAAATAATTTTCTGCTTTGATGTTGGGTATAAGGCTCATGTCGGAGAGGGACAAGTTGTTCTATTTCTTAAGGGGTTGAAGTCGTGGGCAAGAACTGAACTTTATAGGCAAAGAGTTCAAGATTTGTCCACCGCACAAGTTGCCATGGAATGCTTGACTGACTACGCTGGTGATAATACCGCTTCGTCCAAAGAGTTTGGCGGAGGTGGAAATAGTGGAAAGTCTTTCAAGAAAGGCAAACCCAAAAGTGGGGGAGCCAACTATAGGGCATCAACCTCAAAGGAAGCTTCATCGTCTCGAGGGTTCAACACACCTAATGGAAAGGGGAAAATTTCATGCTACTTGTGTGGAGGCCCTCACAAAGTTATGGAGTGCCCACACAGAGTTATGGAGTGCCCACACAAGGGATCACTTAATGCCTTATAAGCTTCCACTTCGGGACAAGTGGTGGAAAGCGATGGGGAAGAAGAGGATACCCTGAGGGTGGGTGCAATGCGTCAGGTGAGCGCATTGTAAAAGCAGATGAAAGCTCCAAAAGTTGCACAAGCAAAAGGACTGATGTTTGTGGACTTGAGGATCAATGGGAAGAGTACCCGCGCTATGGTGGATACTGGGGCTACTCATACTTTTGTTTCATAGTTGGAAGCATGGAGACTCAACTTATCCTTGGAGAAAGATACGGAATGCATGAAAGCAGTTAATTCTGTAACCCAGCCTACTCTGGGAGTAGCCAAGCAAGTGACTGTGAAGCTTGGGCAGTAGGAAGGTCATGCGAATTTCACAACGGGGCCATTAGATGACTTTCCAATCATTTTAGGAATGGAATTATTGAGGGGCATGAAGGCAGTGCTGAAGCCTCTACTGGTTCCCTATGTCTGATGGGAGATCACCTGTGCATGGTGCAAGCCGTTGTGACGAAAGGAGACGATGAGAAGTTCCTTTTAGCCATGTAATTCAAGAAGAGATTGAGAAAGGGTGAACAGACATATCTAGCCACGGTGGTGGTAGATGAAGAAGTAGGCCAAGAGCGGGTGCCTACGATCATCCAAGTGATGTTGGATGTGTATAAGGAGGTGATGCCAAATAAGCTGCCTCATAACTTGCTTCCAGAATGGGGTGTGGAGCATGAGATCGAGTTGTTGCCATGAGTGAATCCACTTGCTAAATGGCCATATCGGATGGTGCCTCCAAAGCTAGCAGAGCAGAGGAAACAACTTGATGAGTTGGAAATGGGATATGTTCGCCCTGTCAAAGCACTGCTCGGAGCATCGGTGTTGTTTTAGAGGAAACATGAAGAGTATCTACGAAAGGTGTTCGACAGGCTGAGGGGAAACAATATGTATGTGAAGAAAGAGAAGTGCTCTTTCGCTCAGTGGAGCAACAAATTCCTTGGTCGTGTGATTGAGCTAGGTCATATCCGAAGGGATATGGAGAAAGTAAGGGCGATTCAAGAATGGAAGATCCCTATGATAGTGAAGGAGTTGCGTTCCTTTCTTGACCTTACCAATTATTACAGGAAGTTTGTAGAGGTTCGCGAGGAACGATTCCAATGACAGAACTCGTGAAGTAAAGGTATTATTGGCCGCACATGCGTGATGATGTGTTTGATTATACCCAAACTTGTCTCACTTGCCAACAAGACAAGGTGGAGCGGAGGAAGATTACAGGGCTGCTGGAGCCCCTATCAGTATTGTCCAAATCATGGGAAAGTGTCTCACTGGACTTCATCACCAACCTACCCAGAGTGGGAGATGTAGGGTCTATACTTGTGGTTATAAACAGGTTTTGAAAGTATGGTACGTTCATAGCCATGCCAAAGTACTGTTCGACAGAGGAGACAACACTTGTTTTTTGTGAAAATTGTGAAATATTGGGGTGTTCCCCAAGACATTGTTAGTGATTGAGACTCTAAGATTCACCAACAACTTTTGGACAGAACTTTTCTGAATCCTTGGTTCGCAACTTGAAATCTCTGAGAGTTATCACCGACGACAGACAGTAAGGGCGATTCAAGAATGGAAGGTCCCCATGATAGTGAAGGAGTTGCGTTCCTTTCTTGACCTTACCAATTATTACAGGAAGTTTGTAGAGGTTCGCGAGGAACGATTCCAATGACAAAACTCCTGAAGTAAAGGTATTATTGGCCGCACATGCGTGATGATGTGTTTGATTATACCCAAACTTGTCTCACTTGCCAACAAGACAAGGTGGAGCGGAGGAAGATTACAGGGGTGCTGGAGCCCCTATCTGTATCATCCAAATCATGGGAAAATGTCTCACTGGACTTCATCACCAACCTGCCCAGAGTGGGAGATGTAGGGTCTATACTTGTGGTTATAAACAGGTTTTGAAAGTATGGTACGTTCATAGCCATGCCAAAGTACTGTTCGACAGAGGAGACAACACTTGTTTTTTAAGAAAATTGTGAAATATTGGGGTGTTCCCCAAGACATTGTTAGTGATTGAGACTCTAAGATTCACCAACAACTTTTGGACAAAACTTTTCTGAATCCTTGGTTCGCAACTTGAAATCTCTGAGAGTTATCACCGACGACAGACAGACAGACGTAGAGATTCAATGCGCTACTGGAAGAGTATTTGCATGATTTTGTCAACAACCAAAAGAATTAGGTGCAATTACTTGATGTGGCTCAGTTCTGTTTCAATGCCCAAAGGAGCTCAACAACCAATAAGAGCCCTTTTGAGCTTGTTACAGGTCAGCAACCGCTGTTGCCTCGCACAGTGGGCAAGCCATACAGAGGAAAGAGTCCCAGGGCGTACATCTTCACTAGAGAATGGAGATAGAATGTAGAGATTGTCTGAGCCTATCCGGAGAAAGCTTATAAGCAGATGAAGAAGTGGGTAGATTAGGGAAGAAGACCGCAGCACTTCAACGTAGGTGACTTGGTGCTTGTTAAGCTTAATCCCGAACAGATCAGGTCACTATGAGGATGAGATAGGAGACTACTTCGCAATATGAAGGACTAGTCCCCATCTTGGCCAAAGTCAGGGAGGCCTCATACTCTGACTTGGATGAAAGTGCATCTTGTGTTTCACGTCAGTTGCCTCAAGCCATTCAACACCAACACCGACAATCCAAGCAGAAGTCAGTCAAACAGAGCCGAGTTGAAGACAGTGCAACCTGACATACGTGAAGTTAATGATATCCTTGTAGATGGAGAGTTCATATCCTCAAGGAACAAGCGGCGGGAGTTCTTAGTGGGAAAGACCTTGGTGATGAAGAAATCAGCTAGAATTTTGCGAAAGATATGCAACCGTTCGTAGACAAAGTTGAAGTGTACCTAGTGTCAAAGTCTATGAGGACGCCGACCGCATAAGTGGGGGAGCATCACGAGCGTAGCTTATTCAGGGCATTATGCTTGCATGTGACTGCTTGTCTTATGCGTTTGGGATGAGTTTCCATCATGTAAATACTAGTGTAGGTTTATTTTCTACTAGTTGTTTCTCTGTATGCCAAATAAGGTAGTATGACTCTTCAGTCACTTTGATGTTTCCTAGTGCCAGGATGAGGTTTGCACATAAAGCTCTTTAGGGGAGGGTGAGTGTTCATCAATCTTGTAAAACTCACTAGTCTTACTGCTATTGAGTTTTATAATGATTAATGAACACTCACCCTCCCATAAAGAACTGTTACTCTATTTTAGTTTCGGCACTAGGAAACATAAAACTGACCAAGGAGTCATTCCCATTTTACACAAAGGCATTGACACACTCAATGAATAAAATCTGTACTACCATTTACATGATGATTATCCATCCGATGCACTCTCTCTAGCTGTAGGAAACATCAATGTGATTGAGGAGTCGTACTCTTGTTTTCCACCAAGGCATTACTCTATCAAAGGAATATAACACACTAGTATTTGCATGATGGTTACCCACCCAGCGTGCCCAAGACAAATGGTCATAGGTAAGCATAAGGCCCTTAACAAGCTTGGCTGGCGATACTTGGGAATGCATGTTGCCCTTAAAAAAAGGCTTTTTGGACTTATGCCATCTGTTGGACATTGTGAATGTTAGAATCTTCAATGCTCAAACAACATCCACATCATCTTCTAGCTGTAATATGGTGGAGTTTCGGGGTGTTGGATGTATGAGTGAACTAGTTTTCTAGCTTTTGTGAATTTGGGTGTATGGATGAGTAAGGGAGGATTCAGCAGCTTCAAAAACTGCTCTGTCTCTCTCTCTGCACTGCCTTTATTTATTTATTTTTTCGTTTTTTTTTTTTTTTTTGGGGGGGTGGGGGTTGGGGTTGGTGGGGGGCTTGGAAGATGTGGAGGTATAAAAGTTGTCTTTCTCCTCTGTGCAAAGTACTTCATCCACTCCCAAGGCTGATATTATTTCTGAGCTGATCTAGCTGTTGCCCAAGAGAAATTAACAATTGACAATACCAACTCTCACTAAAGTGGTGGTCCAATATGGTCTGCAGTTTCAGCTGCTGCAATTTCTCAGAGGGATCTTTACCCTTTTTTTTTATGGTTGTAATAGTCATGACTCTGCACCAATTTGCTTCCCAAGCAAATAAAGGCCACTTTAGTTGGGAGCGCAGTTCCAAATAGCTTTCCATGGAAACTTGATCCTCCCAACAGCATGATTTTTTTTTTTTTTTAATCTTATTGTAGAAAATTTTAACTGTAAAAAGGCTGCTGTTATTCAATTTCCACCGAGTCCGTCTTGACCTTTTCTATCAAGTCGCGCTCCATAAATGTTATTAGAGGCTAGAGAAGGTTTCCAACTTCCATTCTTGTGCATTCTAATTGCAACTGCATACATTGTAAGTTGTTGGGGGGGGGGGGGGGGACTGCTGAAGAGTGGGATTGGGGCTTACTCTAATGGCAAGTAAATGTCAGTACATAAATCTGTAGGCACATGAAACAGCAAATAATAAATATTTGTGGCCTTCGTAACCAGTTTTTTCTTCCTTCCAAAACATGCAGGTACTCATTTAATGAGCATACAGGTGCTTATGAAGAAATTAATGAAGTTGCATCCAGTGTGAGCTGAAGAAGAAAGTTTTGGAACTTCCAAGTGTTTGTACAGATCAGAAAGGCCTAGAATCTCGGATAGCATTTGTTATTTTATTTTATTTTTTTATTCCCATCTCACTTTCCAGTTCAAGACCCAAGTGCACCGGATGTATCTGGTTTATAATCTTGTTAACTGTTCTTACCTCTCTCATCTTGTTCGATGGATGATAATTATAAAACCAAGGCATTAATGCTTTCTTCTCATCTTTTTGGACTCCACATACGCAGGGTTTTGTGTACGGGGGCCCCCCCCCCCCCCCCCCCCCTCCTTTTTTATTAAAGAAAGCTTTATTTTGTTTTGTCTTTATTTTTTCTATACCCTATAAGATAGGGAAGTGGAAGTTCATTACTTGCCAACCAAATGCATGCTAATAGACTAAGGCTAAGCAACTCAAAACAATGGTGAGTGGGAATCTGGCGGAGCAGCAAAAAACCCTTGACGCAGTACAGCGAGCATGCATGGTGAAGTTGTCAAAAACATGAAATTCCTGGTGTGGAATGCTTTTTTGGCAGGGGGGAAAAAGCTTTTGGTCTCATCTAATGATTTGTTTGGTATCTAACAATGGAATAGAATGAAATTGGTCTTTCTCATTATACAACTTTTTTATGTCATGTGGAAGTACCAAACATTGAATTAGTGTAGGCGCAGGAAGATGGATGAGAATATTTACGTCGAGAGTTGGAGGCTCAGGCCATGTTTTGAATTGGACATGGTGGAATAATATGACGCTAGAAAAGGGAATAAAATGATGACAAATAAGATCTGTCTAGTCGTAAAACATAGCTTTTTAAAAGAATTATAAAAATATATGACCTTGTTATTTGGTTTTTAAATGGTTGCATAAGAAATATAGAAGAAAATTAAGAGGATATATACATTTTTTAAACTTTTCTTGATAAATTAATAAATGGGGTGGTATTTTTTTGATCATTTGAAAATTTAAACATGCAAAATAAAGTATTTTTTTTTACAAGTGAACAGGCTTCTACTTTCAATTGTTATATTTTTCAATCCCAAGGAGAAAAAGACTGAAGAAAGCACTTTTAAACGCATACAAAGGCACATACACAAACGCATATATTTATTATATATTAGCCGAGGAAACTTCTATCATCCTTCAATATCATGGACCTGTGGTTATTCATTGTCCCCCCCACCTCCCCACCCTCACCTATCGTTATTATTTTATTCAAAGCCCATTGTCCTCCCTCAGTTGATGGAGCGTTGAATTCTTGAGTAGTGGTCTGCGCAAGAAAGTCTTTTTTAGTATTATAAATATAAAAATCAACAATTGCGGGCTGCGGCACTGCTGCATTTCAAGCTTTCCGTGAGTTGTGGTTTGGAGTTTTGACACACCTCATTCCCAGCGTCAATGGCTGCCTGCCTCAGCTATGTGCGTGCAGTCATTGCATTGGCTGCCATACTACTTTCACATCTCATTTTAAGCTACCACATTCAAAGTCAAATCTCTTTTACATACATAAGATAAAGATAGATTAGATACATGGCAGCTAAGCTTTCTCTTTCCCACTTCTTTGGGCAAATTCTTTTCTTCCCCATCCTATGAACCTAAGTGAAAATGGGTATCAAACAAAATCTCTTTTCCTTTTTAAAAATCCAAGCTGACTCAGGAGTCAGGAGTCAAGATGGGTGGCGTGGGCCATTCGGTTCCAGGGCCCACCAAGCTGGGCCTGTTAAAATGGACCGCATCTCAGTGTTGGAGGAGGAATTGGCCCACCATTCATCTGATGCAGGGATGAGATTGGGTTTTAATTATTTTATCATCAATCCCAATCAAATATTCTTTTCTTCTTTTCTTATTTTAAATGCTCCTTTGGGATGGTACGAGGGTTTAGTTGCATTTAAGTTTACACACACTTTTGAATTATTTGTTTGTTTATTTATTTATTATTTTATTATTATTACTTTAAAATTAATCTACAATAAGAGAAAAAAATGTAAAGACCAAGGATATTTTTTTTAGAGGTGTTATTAATGCTTTAAAAATTGTTACTAATATTAAGTATTTTTATTCTTTTTACATAATGTGATGATGAAATCAAGTTGAAGGCAAAATTTAATGAAGTGAAAAATTATTTATTGAGTAATAAATAATTTGACCCGATTAATATTTAATAGGGGTCTTAGTTATTTTAATGTGTCAAAATATTAATATATGTTATAAAATGATGCAGAAATTAATTATAAAATAAATAGAAACCACCAGAAAAATAAATGAAGAGAAGATCAAATTTACGTGGTTCGATGTCACGATCCGCCTCTTTTCACACCGTTGTGAAGGGCCGTGCGGCGCTAGTTAAAACACTCTTGCTTAACTAACCAGCCTATCGTTTACCAACATTCATCCACGAAACACTTTCATTAACATTCAATCAGATAGCAGCGGAAATAATAATCAATTCATGAAAGCCGTGACAACCAAACAGTAAATATTGAAGTAAACGTAATTCATTAACAAATCCTCCGTTGACATGTTATACTTAGCGAGGGAGGCAAGTAGGCTAAGCACGTCGACAATTGCTAGTGAGTTTTACAATGACTGATGAACACTCACCCTCCCTTAAAGAGCTTTCTGGGCTATTCTCACTCTGACACTAGGAAACATCAAAGTGACCGAGGAGTCATACTGCCTTATTTGGCTTACAATGAAATAAATACTGGAAAATAACCCTACACTAGTATTTACATGATGGAAACCCATCCCAAACACACAAGGCAAGCGGTCACAGGCAAGCATAATGCCCTGAACAAGCTTAGCTCGTGACATTCGACTATGTCTACTTCACGGGCGGATGAGATCAACAACTTTACTATCACGATAGGAACTACAAAATGATATGGAACCGGCCCTGTATAAGATATCGGAACCGGCCCTGTCTCTCATCTTCACTAATCCTTTCTATGTTCCTCACTTCAAGCATGCAATATGTATGTATAAGCGTGTTATATGTATGTCACAAATGAGAGGGAGAGGGTGCCCTTTTATAGGGCAAGAGGCGGAAGATGAATTAGTGCATACATATAGGGCAGGTTCATAGGGACATGAGGGGACATCCACCTATGTTTTCATAACAATATAATATTTTATTATTATTGCATTCCAAATCTTAAATTGGAAAAACAACGACTCCTCCTGCAATTTTTGTAGCAATAAAACCTCAAGCTAATTGATAGAGACATAAAAATACTTAAATAAGAGAATTATATAATATTTATAATTTTTAATTATAATTTGGATAATATAAAAAATTATTTGTGTCAAACCCAGCATAACCTAAAAAAAAAAAAGAAAGATACAACCATCACCTTTTTATTTAACTGAACAACGACAAATTTGTCTATTTTTAAAAGGAAAATTACATTTTATATAGTTTAAAAACAAAAAATAGAAATAAAATTCAGATTTCCCAAACTACACATGCCTTGCGTATGCAAAAATATATATTACACACATGCAAATGTTCTTTTATAAATTTATTCAATAATAAACCCCTTTTACACCCAAAAACGAAAGTAAAAAACAAAACCACAGCATTAATATTCAATCACAAGAATAATAGAAAATCTTTTTTTATTGTATTGTAGATATTAATATTACGCACGTTGTCTGCTAAATTTTTACGGAAAACAAGGCTTTCAAAAGAAATGAGGGGATTTGATTTCCGTGCGGCTGGAAGTAGAATCAAAATTCAGGAATTTTCATTTCCTTGTTTGCTTTGACAAAACTGGAATCCAAACAGGTTGATTTTTCAACTTCACTAGATGCCAGCTTCTCATGATCTTGCCTACACTTACGGATAAACATTGCTCCCCAAAATTTAGAAGATTTTTTTTTCCCAATCATTTTTTTGTTCCCCCTCAATTATTGTCATTATTTTTTTTTTTTTAAACCCATTGCGCTCCCTTGGTGGATCAACTCTAGCCTCTAGGGCTGCGAGTGCTGATTGAGAGTTGGATTCTCTTCGAGTAGTAGTCTGCGCAAGAAAGTCTTTTTTAGTATTATAAATATAAAAATCAACAATTGTGGGCTGCGGTACTGCTGCATTTCAAGCGTTTCGGAAGTTGAAGAGTTCTTTTATTTCTTGAGCTGTGGTTTGGAGTTTTGACGCACCTCATTCCCGGCGTCAATGGCTGCCTGCCTTAGCTGCAGTCATTGCATTGGCTGCCATACTGCTTTCACATCTCATTTTGACGGCACCTCTTTAAGCTACCATATTCAAAGTCAATCTCTTTTACATACATAAGATAGATAGATAGATAGATGGATGGATGGATACATGGTAGCTAAGGCTTCTCTTTCCCACTTTTTTGGGCAAATTCTTTTCTTCCCCATCCTATGAACCTAAACTAAATTAGGGTCACACAACCACAGTGAGCCGAGAATGATGAATTAATTTAATTCTTCTTTTTTCTTTTTTGTTCTTATTTATACTAATTAAATTGACGTGCACCATATTAATTTTAACAGTTTTTTTTTTTTTTTTTTAAAAATTGCATTAATTTTCTTGATTATGTGCAATTGTACATTACATAGAATTATTCAAATACATTCCAATTCTTTTATGCTAGTGATATTTGTCAAAAAATATGTTTATTTTTATTTATTTATTGTGGCTTTTATCACATCTGTTGGATTGTCTCTAAAACCCAACGGGTGTGTGGTGTCATATATATATTTGTAAGTCATGATAAAATATAGGTATTGCTTGTCATTTTGTGCAAGGAGAGCTAGAGGGAGGTTCTCTCTATGAAGAACTTTTCTTCAACAGGTATTGTGGTGAAGGGGTGTACAAGGGATTTGGGATCGGGGAGAGACTGGTCAGATCTTATACTGTCATTATTTCATAGTGGATTTTTCTCCACGTGCACGCTCCGTGGACGTAGGCAACCTTGCCGAATCACGTAAAATCTCTCGTCTCCATTTTTTTGTGAATGTTCTTTGTGTGATTTATTTTGTTGATCGGAAGATAAAAATGATGCGTGTTAACAAGTGGTATCAGAGTAAGGTTTCGATTGGGTGCAAATCTAATAGATCAGATCAGATCGAAAGAAATTTTTTGGATTTGAAGTTTTTCCATGGGCGTGCTCAAGATTAAAGCGGTTCGTTCAGATCGGATTGAGGTATGCGAAGATTTAGATCAGGTGCTAGAAAAATATTCCAGAAATTTTCAATTGAAGGTGTGAAAAAAAATCGGAAGAAAAAAAAAATTTTCGCAGATGAAAAACATAATGAACAGTGCCAGAATTAGGTGACAGACCCAAATTCAGAATCGGTTCGGAGTGCGGGTCGAGGCGCGGATCCTCCCCGTGGAGCCCTGATGTCACGCTAATGCATAAGTTGACACAGGCGCCGTTGCTGACGTCATCCTGATAGGTGTTGACGTCACTGGTGACGTCAGAGGAGAGAAGGAATTATTTTTTTTTAAAATGGCGAGTACTTCGACGGCCAAGTTCGAGGTGGAGCCCTTTAATGGGAAAAATAATTTCAGTCTGTGGCAGAGCACTGTGAAAGATGTGTTGATCCAATAGGGACTGATTAAGGCATTGTATGGGAAAGACAAGAAACCAGAGATCATGTCAAATGATCAGTGGGAGGAGCTGG
Source organism: Malania oleifera (assembly GCF_029873635.1). Classification (NCBI taxonomy): domain Eukaryota; kingdom Viridiplantae; phylum Streptophyta; class Magnoliopsida; order Santalales; family Ximeniaceae; genus Malania; species Malania oleifera. The sequence continues at coordinate 17,087,807 of NC_080425.1, forward strand.
AAATGAAAGCAGTAAGTACCATTCGCTTAAGTTTAGCTCCAAAAATTAAATACAATGTGTTGAATGAAATGTCACTAGCTAAACTTTGGAAAAAATTGGAGAATATTTATATGTCCAAGTCCCTAGTTAATAGACTGTATTTGAAGAAATAGTTGTATTAGTTGAGGATGATTGAGGGCATAGAAGTCAGAGACCACCTCAATTATTTCAATAAGATAATCATGCAGTTGTTGAGTATTGAGGTAAAAATTAAGGATGAAGATAAAACACTGATTCTGTTGTATTCGCTTCCCAGTTCACTTGATACTTTGAAAACCACACTACTGCTAGGTAAGGAGACTCTTACAGCTGATGAGGTGACTACTGCCATTCTGGAGAGTGAGAATTTTCACAAACCAGATTATCCAGGACATGGAGAAGGGTTGGTGGCTAAGGGTGACTCTAGCCAACAGTGGGGCAGGAGTTCTAACAGGGTTAATTGGAATCGAGGGAAATCTCAATCCAAGTCCAGGGGTAAAAGTGGGAACTGGAGGAGTGGTTGTTTTTATTATGGGAAAGAAGGGCATATGAAGAAGAACTTTCTAAGGAGGAAAAGAGATTTAGAGGAAAAGAACACGAAGAAGACTGAGCAGGCTACTGTAGTGGATAGCAGTTCATTAGTTTTTGATGGGGATCTTTTGGCTGTTACTACAGGTTCCGGTTACTTAGCCGATACCTGGACTTTGGATTCGATTTGCTAATATCATATGTGTCCATACAAGGACTGGTTTGACTCCTATGAACTAATCTCTGGAGGGACGATGTTGATGGGTAATGATGCTTCCTGTAGTATTCTTGGTATTGGAATTGTCAAAATCAGGATGTTTGATGGTGTGGTTAGAACCATTAGGAATATGAGGCATGTTCTAGATCTGAAAAAGAATCTGATTTCCTTGGGCTCTTTGGACAGTAATGGTTTCACTTTTTCAGCTAGGGATGGTGTGCTGAAAGTGGCTAGAGGGTCACTGGTAGTAATGAAGGGTCATCTAAGAAACAATTTGCACACTTTGGTGGGTAGCACTATCACGCCCCGAACCTCGAAATGGGACCCAAGGGTGAAAATGTAACCTAACCTGTCCCTGTATCATACAAATCATCACAGATACAGTACAAAAGATGAGGGTCCTACCCCGTGGGGTTTCTAGGCACCCTAAACACATCCAAACACAATCATATACGCAGTGGAAAAACCATACATACATATGCAGTACCATACCAGAGTCTATATAAGAGCAGACACAATGCTCTATCGAAACGTACAAACGGGTGCCCAACACATCCCAAAATGGCAACCCACCAAAATTACAGTCCTAGAACTTACCTAGAGCTAAACGCGGTACACTGGCCACTACGCTCCCTACACTAGGGCGCTAATTCCGGTTAGCCGAAGGATCTATAAAAATGTATGTACAGCAGGGGTGAGACACCTCTCGGTAAGGAAGAACATAGGTTATATCGGTGTGTGGCATTTGAGTGTTATCATGATACAACATACACATTGTTAAATGCATTCCAGTACTAATTTCCACAGTGCATACATGCACCCATACACATACACATGATCAGTAATCCTGGTATCTTCACACTCTTCGGCCCGAAGTCGGCCCACGACATACGGCGTTGGCCCATAGCCAACCCGCGAACACGGCGCTACCGGCACATGGCTAGTCCCAGACTCCCATGGCATCGTACCGGTGCATAATTGGTGGATCCATACCCTTCGGCCTAATCTACCGGAATAGGGTCACACCCTTAGATATAGAGCCGTACACTCTTGCCCACTTGGGTAGGCGGTAAAATGCACGCCCTCAGATATAGATTTGGACACTCTCAGTACCTGGAACAATTCAGAACCGTGTTCCTACTAGCATTTCAACATATCACACACACATGCATGCTCATATAACCAAAAAAATCACACCCATTTGGTAATCTAAATTATGGTTTTTCAAACAAATACAGTTTAAACAAGTCAAGGCACGACGATATATCATAGTATAAATCAACATATACCCATGGTTTTCAACAAAACCAAGGATGCAGCCCGTCGCCCTCTTTTCCCAAAACTATAATAATGAAAAACCCATAGTTTTCTCCTTTAGATCCCCCCAAATGAGTAGCCAAAACACACACAGGACCGTGAACCACAGTTCCACCAAGTTCGATTTCAAAAATAACCAATATAAACACAGTTCCCCTTACCTTTTCCTCGAATAACAAATCCCAAACTCCAAGGCCCATAAACAGCGAACCGAGTTCCAAAACCTACAAATCACATGACAAAATATACTCAAAAAATAGTTTCTTACAAAACTACCGGATCAGAAATGAAAACCAAGTCTTACCTAGATTTTTCCCCAAAACTCGAAAATCTCCGAAACGAGATTCCAATCCATAGAACTTGTAGAGAATCCTTCCACGATCCTCCTGGTAACTTCCGATTCTTGATTCTAGCAATGATCGGCGAAGAAATCTAGAGAGAGAGAGAGAGAGAGTAGGGAGAGTCTTAGAGAGAGAGAAAGATATATTTGAAGTTACTTAGTGAGGAAGTAAAGGAAATTCCTATTTATAGCCCTTTGACTCGGCCCAATTCGTCGACAAAATGGTGTTTTGGTTGATGAATCTTCATCTACCTTCGTCGAATCTGGGATCTCCAGTTTTTCCGAGACTCCTTAGCTTCTCCTCGTCGACAAGCCCCTGAATTTCGTCAATGAGAAATGCATGGCCTTTGTCGACAAACTCTGGCTTCGTCGACGAAGCCTGTTCAAATACTAATTTTACCCCTCTCTTATTTATTTTACCCTTTATCACGGTTCGGATTCTTACGAGCACCGTGACAAGTGGAGCTGCAGTTAGTAGCTCTTCAGATACAGATACATATGATACTACTCTGTGGCATATGAGGCTGGGTCACATGAGTGAGCGTGGATTGCAGGAGCTGCATAGGCGGAACTTACTGGGAGGTAATTCTTGTTGTAAACTTAAGTTTTGTAAATACTGTTTGTTTGTTAAACAACGCAGGGTGAGTTTCAGAACAAGAAAGCATACGAGCAAGGAGGTGCTAGATTACATTCATTCATATGTTTGGGGTCCTGTATAGGTACAGTCTCACAATGGTGCTATTTATTTTGTATTATTTATTGATGAATTTTCTAGGAAAGTCTAGGTTAATTTTTGAAGCACAGGAGTGAGGTATTTAGTAAGTTCAGGGAACTAAAAGCTCGGGTAGAGAAGCAAACAGGGAAACATGTGAAGTTTCTGAGATCTGACAATGGACTGGAGTACAAAAACAACTAGTTAATTGACTTTTGTAAGGAAGAGGGGATCATTAGGCACTATACAGTTCCACATGGGCCACAACAGAATGGGGTGGCTCAAAGGATGAACAAAACATTACTAGAGAGGGCAACGTGTATGAGGATTCCGGTTAATCTGCCTAAGTCATTCTGGGAAGAAGTAGTGAGTATGGCATGCTACTTGGTAAATAGGTCTCCTTCTGCTGCTATTGCGCAAAGGTTTCTGAGGAGGTATGGATAGGTAAGCTAGTAGATTACTCTGTGTTGAGAATATTTGGCTGTCCATCGTATGTGCATATGCAGAATATGATAGATCAAAGTTGGACTTTAAGTCCAAACAGTGCGTATTTCTTGGTTTCCAAGAAGGAGTGAAGGGATACCGGTTGTGGGACCTTATATCACGAAAGGTGGTCATTATAAGGGATGTGGTCTTCGATGAGGAAGCCATGTTGAAGGAGAATGTTGATAAGAAGGTGGAGTCTGATTCAGCAGGAGTACTTATTCAGGTGGAGTTGAACAGTATTCAGAATTCAGGAATGTGTAATACTCAGACTACTGTTATTGATTCTGTTGCACAGGATATAGTAAGACAGGCTACAGTTCCTTAGAAAATTCCTCAGATAAGTGATAGACATGAGCCTACAGGGCTAGCCACCGGCAGAGAAAGAAGGAATGTTAAGCCTCTGGTCAGGTATGGGTTTGAGGACTTAGTTGCATTTGCTTTGATTACTAGTAGTGGAGATCCTTCTGATTTTAAGGAAGCAGTTCAGAATTCTGAACAAGATAGTTGACTTGGAGCCATGGTTGAGGAGATGGAGTCTCTTCATAAGAATGACACTTGGGTGTTGGTTTAGAAGCCCAAGGACAGGAAGCTGATTGGTTGTAAGTGGGTTTTCAGATTGAAAAAACCTACTTTAGAATCATAAGGTGTAAGAACCCGACCTGAGATAGGTGTATTAAATAAATAAGAAAGGAGAAGGAAAAATCATAAAGGTAAAAATCAGCAAGGCTCATCAATGAGGCTTCTTTTCTCGTCGATGAAGGCTCTTGTGCAGCTAGGTGACGAGATTCAGTAGCTCGTTGACGAGGTAATACCGAGGGATTTTGGAAAATTCTGAAATCTTAGGCTCGTTGACGAGTCCACCTTGACGTTGATGAACTTCCTTCTGTGGCTCCTTGACGAGGATGCCATCTTGTCGACGAGTCTAGCTGAGTAAACCAAGTTATAAATATATTTTGGCTTTGCTTAAAAGTTAAGAAACCAAAATTCTCTCTCTCTCTCTCTCTCTCTCTAAGATTTCGGGTCATTCGTTACCCAAATCAACGATCTGACATTGCTACATGGATCAGGAGGAGAATCTCTACTTTTATAGTGGATTAAAAATTCGTTTTGAGGATTTTCGGGTTTTGATCCAAAATCGAGGTAAGGATCCAATTTCGTTTTCATTTCGGTATATATGTAGTAGTAAGATTTATAGTGAAGTATAATTCTTTGATGTTTAGGTTTTGGGAACTCGGTTCATAGTTTTGGAGCTATAGAGTTCATGTTTTGGTATTCAGGGAAAGGTAAGGGGATTCTATTTATATCAGTTATTTTTGAAATCGGGATTGGTAAACTTGTAGTTTATAATTGTACGTATGTTTTGGCTACTTATTTAGGAAAATCTATTAGGTGAAAATATGAAATTTTTGGGTTACAGTTTTGGGAAAATTTGGGGGATTCGGGTATCATCTCTATTTTTATTGAAAAATCGTATGTTTGTATAAAAATGTGGTATTGAGATGACCATACCTGTATTTGTATTAAACTGCATTCTCGAATTGAAAACGATATGATTTGTTGTAAACCCAATTAAGTGTGGAATGAAATGTTGTATGTAAAATGTTCCAGGTTTGTGAAACAACCGTGACGGCTAATTACCGTAAACTGAGAGGTATAAGAACATGAGTTCCAAAATGTTCCAAGTTTTGTGAAATTGCCACATCTCAGCTAAATACCGCGAGAAAACACCATGTCTTGGCTAAATATAGTGGGCGAAAGTGTCCAGCTCTATATCCGAGGGTGTGAAATATCACTTGTATACCGGTTAGTCATCGATGGGTGTGAGTTGACACTGTATTAGCAACAATATCACTGTGGGGCTTCAGCTAATGCCAGGTTATCGGGTGCTCCATGTAATGCAGTCGGTTTCGGCCAAAAAGTTTGACGACACTGCCTGTATATTTTGTGAGATGTATATTGGAACTGCATTGTGAAAATACTGGAATTGTATCATGTTATGTTTTATGTTGAAATAACACCTGTATGCCACACACTGATATAACCTATTTCTTCCTTACTGATAGGTGTCTTACCCCGATTATACAAATGTATTTCAGGTCCTTCAAAGTAGCCAATGCTAGCATCCTAGTGTTCAGGAGCATGGATGTTGGTTAGCTACGTATAGTACTTGTGTAAGTACGAATTTTGTAACTGGGTTGTCATTGTTGGGTTTTTGTAGACACCTGAGGTATGTATTGTATTTTAGAGCATAGACTCTAGTTATGTATAGACCTTGGTATGTTACATTGTATGTATTAGAAAGAACATTTTCGCTGCATATGTGATGTGTATGTGAATGTGTATAGGGCACACGTGTACCCCATGGGGTTGGACCCTCATTCAGTATAGTATCATGTATGTTTTAAATGATATAGAGACATGTTAAGTTACTAAATCACACCCTGAGGGCCCATCTGTGGATTCGGGGCGTGACAGAAGGAATAAAATATAAGGCCAGGTTAGTAGCAAAAGGATACAAACAGGTAGAAGGTATAGACTATAATGAAATATTTTCTCTTGTAAACCCCTCTGGTCGCTCCATAAAGATATCTTCCTCCAACTCACTATGAAGGAAAGTTGTCTTTACATCCATTTGTTCCAGATCTAAATCATGCATGGCAACCAATTGTAACAAGGATCTAATAGAAGCATGCTTAATAGTGGTGTATATGTGATCCTTATGCTATATGTGGATGACTTGTTGATTGCTTCTAACAATATTGATGAGTTGAATGTGTTGAAAGCCAGGTTACAGGATAAGTTTGAGATGAAGGATCTTGGTGTAGCTAAAAAGATCCTAAGCATGGAAATCAGGAGGGACAAACAACAGATGAAGCTGTCGTTGTCACAGGGTAAGTATATTGAGAAGGTATTGGAAAGGTTTAACATGGATAAGGCTAAACCGGTAAGTACACCTCTAGCTGCTCATTTTCAGTTGTCTGCTAAATTGTGTCCTTCTACTGATGAGGATAAGTTGGATATGGCTAGTGTGCCTTATGCCAGTGCAGTAGGGAGTCTGATGTGCTATGGTATGTAGTAGATCAGACTTGTCATATGTAGTTAGTTTGGTAAGCAAATATATGGCTAATCCAGGTAGAGTGCATTGGAATACGGTGAAATGGATTTTCAAATATTTGCATGGCAATTCTGATTATGGTATCTTGTTTGAAAGTACTGATGATTGTAATGTTCAGGGTTATATGGACTCTGATTATGTAGGTGATTTAGATAAGAGGAGGTCTACTTCTGGCTTGATTTTTACCATGGCTAGTGGTTCCATTAGTTGGAAGGCTATGTTGCAACCTACTACAACTTTGTCTACTACAGAAGCTAAATACCTAGCTTTAGCAAAGGCAGATTAGGAGGCTTTGTGGTTAACTGGACTGATTCAGGAACTTGGGTTATGCAGGATAGGTTATACGTATTCTGTGATAGGCAGAGTGCGATCCACTTGACAAGGAATCAAGTCTACCACTCTCGTACGAAGCATATTGACGTGCGGTACCATGCGGTTAGAGGTTGGGTTGAAAGTGGTAAGTTCCAGGTATTGAAGATCCACATAGATGGAAATGCTGCAGATATGCTTATGAAGCCTCTTACATTAGCTAAGTTCAAGCACTATCTGGACTTAGTTAATGTAGTCTCTTGTTGATTGTTGACAGGGCATCCCAGAGCGTGGGGTGGAATTTTGTACTTGGCTGTGATTAAAAGCCAAGGTGGAGATTGCTAAAAAATATGTTTATTTTTATTTATTTATTGTGGCTTTTATCACATCGGTTGGATTGTCTCTAAAATCCAACAGCTGCATGGTGTCATATATATGTTTGTAAGTCATGGGAAAATATAAGTATTGCTTGTCATTTTGTGCAAGGAGAGCTAGAGGGGGGGGTTCTCTCTATGAAGAACTTTTCTTTAACGGGTATTGTGGTGAAGGGGTGTATAAGGGATCTAGGATCGGGGAGAGACTGATCAAATCTTGTATTGTCATTGTTTCATAGTGAATTTTTCTTCAGGTGCATTCTTCGTAGACGTAGGCAACCTTGCCGAACTACATAAAATCTTTTGTTTCCATTTTTCCGTGAATGTTCTTTGTGTGATTTATTTTGTTGATTGGAAGATTAAAGTTGCTGTGCGTCAACAAGTTAACAAATTCAACTGCATGTTGGGAAAGTTAGCCATCTTCCTTTGTGGCAATAACAACAGTTCTTACTATCTTCAAGTAATATATGAAGTTAGTCACTTTCCTACACAATTGAAAAAGAAACGTTAGTCAATTATATATAAGTAAACAAAAATTAAAATGCAGAACTTAGTATAACAACTCAACTTGTCAAATTATATATATGTAGATCTAGTGCATTCACTTGGTCAAACTTCAAACAGGAAAAGATGATAAGTTTAATTTTGACATGTAAGCTCAAACTTAAATGACAATAAAAGCATCTTTGAGAACACTTAAAGATGTCAATCTTAAAATATCAAGAAATAGCTGAAATTGTACAGAAGACCTCCCCCTCCACGTGTTTGTGTGTCTGTTTTCTTAATTTTACACTTACTGAAAATGAGTTTCTCTTTGATATTAATGAATGTAGGACAAATTTATCACATGTCTAACATTAAGGAAATAGGCACACAGACACGTGGAGGGAGAAGTCCCCTGTATAATTTTTCGAGAAATAGTTATAAGGGACAATTTGGAATCCATATGATAAGATTTTTTTTTCTTTTGATGATGTGGAAACTCCAGCCACCAACGAGCCCTTTGGACCCTCGGTGCAGCATCAATCACAAGATGTTATATTAGTATATTTGGATCCACTAAAATATTGTTGTGTTGACTTTTCGAGTTAAATCTCTGTTTTGATGCTGAAAAATCACTAGTGTCTTATGTGTGTATTTAGTGCTTGAACATGTAGCATTTTAGAACACACACACATAAGGAGACTAAAAATGGAAGCCAGAAGAAACTCGAAGAACATGTACATCATTTGGCGCATTCCAAGGTAGTCACAAGAGCAAAGAAGATTGAAAATATTTAAATTTCAATTGTATTGCATTTAGTTTTTCTATTTGGTATGTAATAATGCATCGCATGCATGGTATGAATGAAAGCTCAGTAATGACCGTAGAATGACCTTAGGGATCACCTTTGGTTGACCGACATCAGATTTTTTGGGTTAACTCAAGGCCTTAGATTGACCTTAGTTCACTTCATGAAAAATCCCCTCAAGCCTAATTGCAAGCGTATACAAATAGGGATAAAATCATATAAGGTCAAAAGAAGAGGAAATATTTTTCAAAGGGCTTCGGGCAATCGTAGCGTTATAAATGCCTCAGTCGACCAAACCAGCCTAAAGTCAAAATGTTGACAGTGGCTCGGGCGACCAAACTGATTTTGTGCATATTATCCACGGTCGACTGAACATGAAAGCTCACTTTTCCCACTATCCCCGAGTGACCAAACTTATTGTTCAAAATAGGCCCGGGCGACCGAATTGTGACCTTCAGCAACCCGAACCGTAGACCAGGCGCCCGAAACCACGAAGGCTAGGAAATCACCCTGACATTCAGCCAACCGAACTCTCCTTAGCCACCCGAAACTTGGAACAGGCTTGTGTCTGTTTGGGCGACCGGCTCTATGGACCGGGCGACCGAATCTCTTGGGTTGGTTTATTTTTACCGCGTTAAACCAGGGTTAATTTAATTGACCATCATTAATCTTTTCTAAAATTCCATCTATGTCCCCCAACAGTCATAATTTTATGAATATCTATATATACTTGTTCATTTGGAAAGATTAATGAGAGATTAACAAATATCATTATCCAAAATGCTCTGAATTTCCAAATACTCACATAAGCTAAAAATCCCTCTTTTACCCATCCTACTTGCTAAAATCCTATGGTAAGAGTATTATTGAGATTGTTCATATTAGCACACACTCTCATCATATTTGTTTGATATTGATTTTATTGAGAGTAGGCTTGAGAGTTCCCTTGTGATTTAATTCATAAGTCTTCATTGGGAATAACTCTCAAAGGCTTGTGAGTCTTGCATTTGTGTTGCAAGATTCTTGAGCTTGCTTTTTGTGCTTTTGTGAAATACTTTTCAAATAAGCTTGATTTCAAATATCTCCTATATTTTATACGTGATATTTGTTCTAGAGATATTTGAGTGTGCTTTTGAGATCTTTGAGGTTATTTCTTGTGATTGATATACACATATTGACTCAAAGATTTATTCACTACACTTTCACATATAAATTGTTATAGTTGCATATAACTGAGAGTTGGGATATAGACTTCATTGAGCTTATACATTCATATCATACTGAAGTGTAATTTGTTGTTGTATTGTGCATACTGGTACAAATCTGCTTATTGGAGAAGCATGCATTTTTGTACACGAAATTTGCATTGATTATTTTCTATTTTCCAGGCGTGGCCTGAAGGGGTGTTAATTGTAATGCCCTGACCCTCTAGGTGGCCCTGGAGTGTTACTGAACACACATAACATACATACGTTTCGATACCTTACATATACAACCCGTCCAAACAAAAGAAAAACGAGTGTTTCATACTAATCTATATAAACATACATAGCGGAAATACAACATCATCTAATACTTACCAGAGTTTCTAACTGTTTCTTATATACATCCATACATAATTAAAATATAATCAGTTGCTACAATCCCCAAAAGACAAACACTGACTAACATCTCACCAGCTCTGACAAGGATTGTTTGTTGTCTAACTCAGCCCAGAAGAACGCTAGGCTCGATCCCTCGGAGGACTTGAAACAAATTTGTATACTAGGGTGAGACACCTCTCAGTAAGATAGATTACATTATCATTAGCGTGTGGTTAACATGAGAGTTTGTGTTTGCATAATACTTCTAACATTAATTATTTAACTGTCATTTAAAACTGTACTCAAATGTATATTTGAAAATACATGCTTTCATAATAACATACTGCTGCCTCAATATAGCCCTTTCTATAGTAAATGTGCCCATATATGCTTAGAAGATACAATCTGGTCTGTAGGACTAGCGTCGTCACGCCATCACGTACACGTGCAACATGCTTCCCCCTATGATGGGTTGTGTGGCCCGAAGGCTAGACCTAGCAAATAGCCAGCCGACTAATGCTAAGTCAAACATAAAGTAGTATGATGTTGCCTACTCAATCTGTACCTGAAGGCCGAGTCATCCGAGATTACTACATCAGATGGAGCCCTAGAAAACCTTTGGGGAGTACTTTACCCAAGTCACCAATCGCCTTTCCCTTCCACACCCTCGATGTATGGATTGCACCTCTACATACATTTAGCTATGGTACCGAGCTTTAACATAAGAACATAATAACAGGATTCTACTATCATATATGGCAATTTACATCGTATAAAATTGTAATAATAATTCATTTAATAAAACTGTACATATCTCTGCTACATATCTGCTGGATAATGACTCGGTAAAAATTGGCATATCATAGCATATCATATCTCATATCTCGTATCTCAACATATAGCCATTACATGTTAGTATTTCACAAAACCTGCTCATTTAATACCAATTAAAACTATACCCATGCCACACAATATTTTTCATCAGTTAATTCATAAATAAATCCTTTGCTTGATAAAGTAATTTATGCTGCTAAAACAGGGGTATGAATATCTCCAGGTTGTTGCTTTATCAAATATAAATATTTATAGCTAAATACGGGAAAAATGGAGAAAATTAACCCTACCGTCTTTGGTTAATTTTAAAATAAGCTTATGGTTTGAAATAACGATTTCCAACCGGTGAAAATGTTCATACAGACCAATACTACAATTTAAAAATATCATACTTAAATTTAAACAGTTGGTTTCAAAAATAAAGTTGGTTAACCAAACCCTAGGCCCAAAAATCTTAGAAAAGTCGTAACTAAATATATAAAAATCATTTTAACATTTCATTCGGTTAAAACTCTTAAATATAGTTGACATAATATAACCCCCTTACCTAATTCCTAGAAACGACCCGAGACGCTTGAAAATTGAACTTGAACTTTTCCCCAAGTTCTAGAATCTACTCCGCTAGACTCGTAGAGATTTATCCCCTGATCCTTGTGGTATCTTTCGATCATCAAAACGAGCGACGAATGGCGAACGATCGAAGAGAGAGAGAGTGTGGGCGTGGGTTCTAGAGAGAGAGAGAGAGAGATTTTTAGATTTCTTAATGAAGAAGTAAACAAAAATCCTATTTATAGCCCCTTAACCTAGTCAAATTCGTCAACGAAATGGCGCCTTCGTCGACGAACCACAGAAGGCTGTTCATCGACGAAAAGAAGGGCTTCGTTGACGAACCTTAAACTTGATATTTTCAGACGTTTTAGATCTCTTCGTCGACGAGACATTGAATTTCGGCGACGAAGAACAAAAGGGCCTTCGTTGACGAGAACATTGGCTTCGTTGACGAAGCCTGCTGTTTTATGTTGAAATTTTCCTTTCTTTCTTTCTTATTTAATTCCCAGGTTCGGGTCCTTACATTAATCCAGCCCGTAAGGATTGATTGTAAAGGTTGAGGTCAGCTCTGGTAATTTGATCTGGTGTTGTAAACGGTGTCTCTCCACTTGTTAAGTGAGCAATAGTGGAATCCTTGGGCTTGCGAGCTAGAGGTGGGGACGTAGGCAGTATTGGCTGAACCCCAATAACATTTTTTGTATCTGTTTTTAATTTTCGCATTTTAAATTTCAGTACTTGAATTTTTGTGTTTAATTGTTTAAATACTTGATTGGGTTTATGATTATATAGAAAGACCCTAGGTTTGTACAATACTGTTTGAGGAATCTGAACTGATCTAGGAGAAAGTTTTAAAATTCCAATTCACCCCCCTCTTGGGAATACACCAATTCTAACATGTTGGACCTATAAAATTGGAACATACCAATTTATACCTTTCACTTATATGGGTCCAAGTGCTAATGTGAAATTTTACAATTGATATGTAGATTCTAAATCTTATATGTAAAAATCGTTCTTTCTAAGTATTTCTCTAAAACATCATATTGGTTGGAATAAATATACATGCTAGAAGAAAAATCACAAAAATTAAACCTACCCATTGTTCTCAAAGTGATGAGATTTGGTACAATGCAAAACATATAGATACCAAATATTTTGAACTGGATATGGAGTTGAAACCAACTTAATTATTTAAATAGTTTGTATGAATGAGTTTTTATAAGCATTTGTGTGTTGAGAATCCATTTGAGAACTACCATATCACTTTGCTAGATTATAGGCATATATATATATATATATATATATATATATATATATATATATATATATATATTTATTTATGTATATATATATAGGTAAGGCAACAAAAAGCCAAGCCAAGCAAACTTTGTGTTGCTCAAGCTTGTTCATTAAACTTTTAACCGAACTCGAATTTGAGCCGAGCTCAAACGGAGCTTTAATGTACTAGCTCAAGCTTGCTTATTATGAAAACAAACGAGCTCACAAGCCTTTATTGAGCCAAATTATCAAGATGTTCACTAACAATTTGATTTTTTTTGAAACCTTTTATTGTCATGCCTCGAACTCGGTAATGGGACCCAGAGGTGAATTAGTAATTTAACCTGTCCCTGTATCATACAAAACGCCAATGATACACCATAATGAATGAGGGTCTGACCCCGTAGGGTTTCCGTACACCCTATACACATTTATATAAAAGGCAAAATACACATCGAAAATTGTTCTTTCTATTCATACATTGTACAATACCAGAGTTTATACAGAAGGAGTCTAGGCTCCATAATACAAAACATAAACCCAGGTCTCAGCCCAATATCCAAAAATGACAATTCGATAAAGTCCTAGCACTTACACAAGTACTTTCTGTAGTACACTTGCCACTACGATCCTAACACAAGGACGCTAGTTCCATTTACTTGAAGGACCTGAAATCATATATGTACGATAGGGGTGAGACACTTCTCAGTAAGACAGATCCAGGTTATATCGGTGTGTGGCATATGAGTGTTATCATGACTTAAAACATACACAGTTCAATACAGTTTTAGTATTTTCACAAAACAAGCAATACAATCTGATGTCGTCACATCCTTTAGCCGAAGCAGGACTGTCTGGTGATATTTCACACCCTTTGGCAAAATCTGGCGATCTAGTGATATTTCACACCTTTCGGCAAAAGTTGGTGCCCCCGGTAACCTGGCATAGCATAAGCCCACGGAGTTGAACCGGTGCAGATATGATGTTTTCACACCCTTTGGTAAAAATCGGCCAATTTAATGGTATTGCGCACTCTTCGTAAAAAGCCAGATATCAAACCTTGAACAATTCGGAACCCCGTTCCTATTTCATTTCATCAAAACATAACTTATGCATGTTCATATAACAAATCGATCCACACTCATTTGGTAATCACAACAATCATGGTTTTTAAAATATAGTTTAAAACAAGTCAAGGCACGATCATATCCATAACACAATATATATCACAATATATTCACGGTTCTCCAACAAAACCAAAGATGCAACCCAATGCCCCCCTTTTCCAAAAACTGTAATATGCAAAACCCATAATTTTACCCGTTAGATTCTGTGATACCCCATGGATGATGTGATACCCCATGGATGAAAGACTTAAAAGATTAGATATTACTACCCATATCAACAAGGTGCACCTTTCTTTTCGAGAGCTTTCCCATAAGAACTCCATAGTTAAGCGTGCTTGGCTTGGAGTAATCTTGGGATGGGTGACCACTTGGGAAGTTTTCTCAAGAAGTGTGTGAGTGAGGATAAAACACACTGAAAAGGACACGTGTTGGTTTGTGGGGTTAATCATTAGTCTAATAAGGCCCGCCTCCTATTGTCTGGTCCAAGTGGAGGAGGAGAGACGCAGTGCTCCCTAGTAGACCCAGGTTAGGACGTTACAAATGGTATCAGAGACAACACCCAGCCGGAAGTGTGATGAGATTCACATCACCTGGGTTTGGAAATGTGGGTTCGCAATAAGGATGTTGCGTTCAATAAGTTGGGGAGAATGTGATACCCCATGGATGAAAGACTTAAAAGATTAGATGTTACTACCTATATCAACAATGTGTACCTTTCTTTTCGAGAGCTTTCCCATAAGAACTCCATAGTTAAGAGTGCTTGGCTTGGAGCAATCTTGGGATGGGTGACCACTTGGGAAGTTTTCTCAGGAAGTGTGTGAGTGAGGACAAAACACACTGAAAAGGACACGTGTTGGTTTATGGGGTCAGTCATTAGTCTAATAAGGCCCGCCCCCTGTTGTCTGGTCTAGGTGGAGGAGGAGAGATGCAGTTCTCCCTGGCAGACCCAGGTTGGGGCATTACAAATTCCCCCAAATGAGTAGTCAAAACATACACACGATCGTCAACCACAGTTCTACTAAGCCCGATTTCGAAAATAACCGGCATAAACAGAATCCTCTTACCTTTCCCTGAAAATCCAAATCTCGAACTCTACGGCTCTCAAACCATGAACCAAGTTCCCGAAACCTATAAACCACAATACAGAACATACTCACAATTTTTATTCCTTACATAACTACTGAAACAGAATTGAAAATTGAGTCTTACCCGATTTTAAGACAAAACCCGAAAATGTTCAGAATGAAGATCCATTCCCCAAATCTTGAAGAGAATCCTCCCTTGATCCTCATAGTGACATCGGATCATCGATTCAAGCACGATCGGTGAAAAAATCTAGAGAGAGAGAGAGTGGATTTTGAATTCTTAGAGAGAGAGAGAGAGAGAGAGAGAGAGAGAGAGAGAGAAAGAGAGGATATTTTAATTTCTTAATTAGTTAGAAGCAACCATTTGGATATTTATAGCCCTTTGACTCGGCCAACCTCATCAATGAGTTGGTGTCTTCGTAGACGAGCCAATGAAGACAGTTTATTGACGAAGCGGTGGTCTCGTCGACGAGCCTAAGATTCCTGATTTCCCGAAACCTCTCGGCTTCTCCTCGTCGACGAGCCTTTGCATTTCGTCGCCGAGTAACAGAAGGGTCTTCGTCGTCGAACTCTGGCTTCGTCAACGAAGCCTACTCAATTACTATTTTACCCTTCTCTTTATTTATATATTCCATATATCACGGTTCGGGTTCTTACAAACTCCCCTCCTTAACAAAAATTTCATCCTCGAAATTTGCGATCTCTCGTTTATAAACTCATTCACACAACCAAACACACACTCAACTCTTGAAAGGACCGATGGCTATTTACATCTTAGCCCCGTCATAATACATACACACCCTCACTTATGGCAGAGGAACACCGTGGTTACATACATAAACCGTCGCAGGAGTTCACAATAATACACACTCCCAACGACTAACCACCTATCCTAACACAAAAGTAGGGTAATACATATATACTTAGAACAACTGTGGATACTTCCGGCTTATTTTTGCTTACAATTCCCAAGAAGCTTCTTCAACCTCGTGATTCCACCATAATACCTTCACTAACGGTATATCCTTGGTACGTAGCTTATGAACTTTACGGCCCATAATCTGAACAGGTACTTCCTCGTATGCTAAAGTATCCTAAATTTCCAAGTCCTCGAAACTAACAACATGCGATGGATCCAACATGTACCTCCTCAACATGGATATGTGAAAAACATCGTGGATCATCGAGAGTGTTGGGGGGTAGTGCAATCCTGTAGGCTACCGGACCCACTCGATCAAGAACCTCGAATGGTTCGATATACCTCGGGCTCAGCTTGCATTTCTTTCTGAACCTCATCACCCCTTTCATCGGAGAGATCCTCAGAAACACCTTATCCCCCACCTCAAATTCCAACTCATGGCGGTGAACATTCGCGTAACTCTTCTACTGACTCTGAGCCGATTTAATCCTATCCCGGATCAAACCCACCTTCTCAGATGCTTGCTGTACAAGTTCAGGTCCTAACCCCTAACGTTCACCAACCTTATCTTAATACAGAGGAGACCGAAACCTCCGACCATACAGAGCATTCGAACGGTGCCATCGCGATACTAGCCTGGAAGCTATTGTTATAAGAAAACTCTACCAATAGCATAAACTGCATCCAACTACTACCGAAGTCTAACACACAAGCCCGTAACATATTATCCAAGATCTGTATTATCCTCTCCGACTGTCCATCCGTCTGGGGGTGGAACACTGTACTGAAAGTAAGCTTCGCCCCCAATGCTTCTTACAAGCTCTTCCAAAAACGAGAGGTAAACCTCGGGTCTTCATCTGACTTAATGGACACCGGCATTTCGTGCATTCTAACTATCTCATGCACGTACATGTCTGCTAGCCTACTCAAAGGGTAGCTAACCTTCATCGGTAAAAAGTGAACATATTTCGTCAACCTATCCACGATCACCCAAATAGCATTTTTCCCGTGAAGTGCTGGCGGCAATCCGGTCACAAAATCTATAGAAATATGCTCCCATTTCCATTCCAGAATAGTTAAGGGCTGTAACGGCCCTGTCGGCCTTTGATGTTCAACTTTCACCTGCTGACACATCAGAAACTGCTCAACAAACTGAGCAATCTGCCTTTTCATATTACTCCACCAGAAGGTCTCACGCAAATCCTGATACATCTTTGTGCTACCTAGATGTACTGTATACAAAGAACGATGCACTTCCTTTAGAATTGTCCTTTTGATATCGTCATCATTTGTAACACACAACCTAGTTCCAAACCTCAACACACCTCCCTCAGAGATGTTAAAGTTCACAGCCAACCCCTGCTTCACTTTCTCCACAGTCTCAACTAACTCTGCATCACTAGCTTGCGCGGCTTTAATATGTTCAAACGAAGTCGATTAAATTACCAAGCTAGCAATGAAAGTCTAATGATCATCGGACATTAACTCTATACCAAGGCTTTCCAAATTTCGTCTAATATGATGCTGAGCTACAACTCCAGATACTACCGCATGCTCTGACTTCCAACTCAATGCAGCAGCTACCATGTTAGCTTTTCCTAGGTGATAACTGATGGTGCAATCGTAGTTCTTGATTAGCTCCAGTCACCTCCGCTGCCTCATGCTCCACTCCTTCTGCATGAAAATTTACTTGAGGCTTTTGTGATCAGTGAAAATCTTGCACTGAACACCATATAGGTAGTGTCGCTAGATCTTCAGTGCATAAACTACAGCAGCCAATTATAGATCATGCGTAAGGTAATTCTTCTCATATTCCTTGAGTTACCAAGAAGCATAAGCTATTACCTTACCTTGTTGCATAAGCACACATCCCAAACCTTTCAGAGACGTGTAGCTATAGATCATAAAACCGTCATCCCCAAAAGGAATGGTCAAAACTGGAGCGGTAACCAACTAGTGCTTCAACTTATGAAAGCACTGCTCACAATCACTGGTCCACTCAAACTTCACCCCTTTCCTGGTCAAACGTGTCAGAGGCTCAGACAGCTTAGAGAATCCCTCCACAAATCGATGATAGTAACCCGTCAATCTTAGGAAACTCCGAACCTCCTGCACACTCCTCGGTCTCACCCAATCGACCACAACTTCGATCTTGTTAGGATCAACTAAGTTACCGCCTTCAGACACCACATGGCCTAAAAATGAGACTTGATTCAACCAGAATTCACACTTCTTCAGCTTGGCATATAACTTCCTTTCCTGTAGAACCTGTAGTACTAACCTCAGATGGTTTTCATGCTCTTCCGAACTCCTCGAATATACCAGAATGTCATCGATAAACACCACTACAAACTGGTCAAGGTACTTATGGAAAACCCTGTTCATCAAGTCCATGAACACAGCCGGAGCATTCATCAACCCAAAAGGCATGACTAAGAACTCATAGTGGCCGTATCTGGTTTGGAAAGCAGTCTTCGCAAAACCTTCAGATCAAACCTTCACCTGATGATACCCTGACCGTAGGTCAATCTTTGAAAAGACCTGCGTCCCCTATAGTTGGTCAAAGAGATCATTGATACGAGGCAACGGGTAACGATTCTTCATAGTCATCTTGTTGATCTCACGGTAATCAATGCACATACGCATCAACCCATCCTTCTTCCTTACAAACAAAACTGGAGCTCCCTAAGGCGAAACACTAGGTCGGATAAAGCCCTTAGCTAGTAATTCTTGCAACAACTCCTTCAACTCTTGAAGTTTTGCTAGAGCCATCTAGTATAGAGCTTTCGAGATCGGTGCCTTGCCAGGCAGCCACTCTATCGAGAATTCCACCTCACGATCCGTAGGTAAACCGGGTAAGTCTTCGGAAAACACATCTGGGAACTCATTAACCACTCGAATGTCCTCAAGTTTCAACTCATCCTGCGGTGGTTCCCTCACATAAGCTAGGTACCCCTGACATTCGTCCAAAAGTAACCTCCTCACCTGTAATGTCGATAGAAACTGTGGCGTCGAACGCACACACGATCACACAAACTCGAACTCCTACTCCTTAGGAGGTCTGAACACTACCACCTTTCACAGTCGATAACAATATAACTAGAAGATAACCAATCCATCCCCAGTATGACATCGAACCCAGGCATGTTGTATACGACCAGATTTGCCGATAGCAACTTTCCCTAAATTACCACTGGGTAGTCTTCTAACATCCTCCTACATAATGATACACTCCCATACGGTGTAGCAACAGATAATTCTTCATTCATGACTCGGGTCTCAACCCCACACAGTTTTACAAAGTTAGAAGATACAAAGGAATGTGTTGCACTTGAGTCAAATAAAACCACATGTCTATTTAAAATAAACATCAAAGTACCTATCACCACATTCCCGCATGCTCAGCATCAGTCGGAGTAAGCCAGTATACCCTTGCCGGAGCTATGTTCGCCTGATACGTTCCCTGGGATACCTGATTACTCCCCCGATTCTGACTCGAAGCGGGCATACCCCTATTTGGTAAGTGACAATCCTGAGCCATGTGACCTGACTGGCCACAGTTGTAGCAGTTACCCCCAAACGGCTAGCATTTGCTGTTATGCCATTTGTGGCACTTGATACAATGATCACGCGATTGACTAGTTTGAAAACTCTGACGCTCGGTATTCTGTTGGTAACTAGAGCCCTTGTGCTTCTTCTTCCATGATCCCTGGTGAGAAATAGACTGAGAACTAAAAGGTATTGGTCTCTTCTTCAGTTCCTAATCCACCTCATCCTCTTGGATACCGGTCTCAATCACAGTAGCCTTATCCACCAAAATTGAAAACTCACGAATCTAAAGCATACCCACTAGTTTGCAGATGTCCTTTCTCAGTCCCTTCTCGAACCTTCAAGTCTTCTTGTACTCGCTCGAGATGAAACATGGCGCGAAACGGGATAACTCTATATACCGAGCAACATACCACTGCGCCGTCAAATCTCCCTGCGTCAGGGCAGAGAACTCATCCGCCTTTGCATCGCGTATGGAGACCAGGAAGTATCTCTCAAAGAACACCTCCTTGAAACGACTCCACGTTATCTTTGCAGGACCAGCTCTCTGCTTCTCCAGCAGACTCACTGCAGTTCACCATCGTCCTACCTCTCTAGACAACTGGAAGGTAGCGTAGAGAACTCTCTTCTTATTTGTGCAGTGGACTTCCAGAATCCTCTCGGTCTTCTCGATCCAGTCCCCCGCTATCATCGGATCAGGTCCTTCTGCAAGGCGTCGGAGGGTGAATACATGTGAACCTCTTGATGGTACACCCCGTAGCAGTAGGAGAGCGCTCGCGACTCCTAAGACTCCGCCCCGATCTCCTGCATCACCTGCCTCGTCAACCCTCGAGGCACAGAAGGAGACTTATCTCTCATAGTCTCTTCGAAGCCACTTTCCAAGTTGTTATACTTGGGCTCCATTATGAAAATACAATAGGAATCTATTAGTACTCCTATGTCACATACAGTTAACAACATCATTTACAACTAACCATGTTAACTACTATCTCACGTCCATGTCTGTCCTATCACACCGACATGAAAATCATCAATGGTTTTCCATGATTTTACTAAATCATCATTCCAGGAAAAACACAGAACATTGCCAACGAGTCTCTGTCTAGCAACAAAACAACCCTTGACCTACTCTACCCATTTCCTACTTCCTATACTCTGGTATGTACACATAACTATACCTAACCAAGTCTACAAGACCTAACAACCTGGTTAGTTCTAATACCAAGCTGTCACGTCCCAAACTCGGTACTGGGACCCAGGGGTGAATTAGTAATTTAACATATCCTTGTATCATACAAAACGCTAATGATACACCATAATGAATGAGGGTCTGACCCCGTGGGATTTCCGTACACCCTATACATAATCATATACAAGACAAATACACAGCGAAAATTGTTCTTTCTATACATACATTGTACCATACCAGAGTCTATACAGAAAGAGTCCAAGCTCCATAATACAAAACATAAACCGGATGTCAGCCCAATATCCCCAAATGACAACCCGATAAAGTCCCAGTACTTACACAAGTACTTTCCGTAGTACACTGGCCACTACGCTCCCAACACAAGGACACTAGTTCCGGTTACTCGAAGGACCTGAAAAACATGTACGTATGATAGGGGTGAGACACTTCTCAGTAAGACAGATCCAGGTTATATCGGTGTGTGGCATATGAGTCTTATCATGACTTAAAACATATACAGTTCAATACAGTTCCAGTATTTTCACAAAACAAGCAATACAATCTAATGTTGTCACATCCTTCAGCCAAAGCTAGACTTTCTGATGATATTTCACACCCTTCGGCAAAAGTCGACGATCTAGTGATATTTCACACCCTTTAGGAAAAGTCGGTGCCCCCGGTAACCTGGCATAGCATAAGCCCACAGGGTTGAACCAGTTTAGATTTGTTGTTTTCACACCCTTTGGTAAAAATCGGTCGATTTAGTGGTATTGTGCACTCTTCGGAAAAAGTCGGGTATCAAACCTAGAACAATTTGGAACCCTGTTCCTATTTCATTTCATCAAAACACAACTCATGCATGTTCATATAAAAAATCGATCCACCCTCATTTGGTAATCCCAACAATCATGGTTTTCAAAATACAGTTTAAAACAAGTCAAGACACGACCATCTCTATAACACAATATATATATATATATATATATATATATATCACAATATATTCACGGTTTTTCAACAAAACTAGAGATGCAACCCAATGCCCCCTTTCCCCCAAAATTGTAATATGCAAACCCCATAATTTTACTTGTTAGATTCCCCCAAATGAGTAGCCAAAACATACACAGGACCGTGAACCACAGTTCTACCGAGTCCAATTTCAAAAATAACCGACATAAACAGAATCCCCTTACCTCTCCCCGAAAATCCAAATCTCGAACTCTATGACTCTCAAACTACGAATCGAGTTCCCAAAACCTATAAACCACAGTACAGAACATGCTCACAAATCTATTACTTACATAACTATCGGAACAAAATTGAAAATCGAGCCTTACCTCAATTTTAAGTCGAAACCTGAAAATGTTCGAAATGAAGATTCATTCAAAAAATCGTGAAGAGAATCCTCCGCTGATCCTCGTAGTGACGTCGAATCATCGATTCCGGCAACGATCAATGAAGAATTCTATAGAGAGAGAGTGGATTTTGAGTTCTTAGAGAGAGAGAGAGAGAGAGAGAGAGAGAGAGAGAGAGAGGATATTTTAATTTCTTAGCTTAGAAGCAACCATTTGGATATTTATAGCCCTTTAACTTGGCCAACCTTATCAACGAGTTGGCGTCTTCGTAGATGAGCCAATGAAGACAGTTCGTCGACGAAGCGGTGGCCTCATCGACGAGCCTGAGATTCCTGGTTTCCCAAAACCTCTCAACTTCTCCTTGTCGATGAGTCTCTGCATTTTATCATCGAGTAACAGAAGGGTCTTCATCATCGAACTCTGACTTCGTCGATGAGGCCTGCTCAATTACTATTTGACCCTTCTCTTTATTTATTTATTCTATATATCACGGTTCAGGTTCTTACATTTATTTTGAGAAACAAAAGGTTTGGTTAAGCAAAAAGGTGAAATAGAGTTCTTACTAATACCGGTTTAGAGTTTTTTTTTACCCCAATGAGCTAACTTATTGGCCATGAGAATTAGTTATCACTAAATTAAGGTTATAAAGTGAGCTAAATAATCCTATACATAAATAATCCTTACTAATTCGACCTTATTAAACTAACCCATAAATGATTCTATTTCAAGCCTATTAAATGAGTCTAAACTGTTATTTGTGGTTCTTATACTTCTGTTTTGATAAGCAGAGAAGGAAGGAGGAAAAACAGGAAGGGGGCATCACAACAGGACTCATCGATGAAGGGCCTATGCACATCGACGAGGGAACAGCAGAGGTTCATCGTCGAAGGCTCTGAAACTTGTTGAGGAATAATTACCAAGAGCAGGAAATTTCAGACTTTTGGCTTCATCGATGAGAGCCCTGTATTCATCGACAAAGGTTTTTCTTGGTTTCGTCGACGAAACCCTGTGTTTGTCGATGAGAGGCGCTTGGGTTGCGTTAATTGTTTTGAAATTTTGAATTTTTGAACGTTGGGTGGTTGGGAAAACGGGGGAAAACCTCCAAGGAAACTCTATATATGTCATCTGGGCATATTTTGAGAGTGAGAGTGATCATTATTGAAGTGTATTGTGTATATTGTGATTTCTATAGTGAAATTTGTGTGCCTTTTGCTTCCGTGGATGTAGGCTTTGCCGAACCACGTAAATCTTTGTGTTGATCATGTTCTGGTTGTGTGTGTTCTTTACATTCACTTGTTGTTATTTATTCCACTGTACATCTTCATTATACGATCCATATCACAACAAATTGGTATCAGAGCGATTGTTGTTATGACATCGGGATCATCCTCTACAAGATTTGACATTGTCAAATTTGATGGAACCAGAAACTTCGGTTTATGGCAGAGGAGAGTGAAAGATATTCTTGTGCAACAAGGAATGGCTAAGGCTCTATTTGATACTCAACCGGAAGGAATGGATGAGGCAACATGTTTAGATTTGAAAGGAAAGGCAGCGTCGATAGTACGCTTGTGTTTGACCAGTGAATTTCTTTATTAGGTGATGGAGGAGGATTCTCCAATGGCTATCTGGAAAAAGTTAGAAAGTCGGTACATGTCGAAATCCCTCAATAACAAACTTTTTCTTAAGCAACGTTTATATTGGCTTAAGATGGTAGAAAGATCTAATCTAGATCAACAAATCAATGCGTTTAACCAAATCATAAGTGATTTTATGAGAGTTGATGTGAAGTTTGATGAGGATGATGAGGCTTTGATGTTGTTAAATTCTTTGCCCTCAACTCATACCTACGAAAATCTTGTGACCACTCTTACATGGGGAAAAGAAGCACTTGATTTGGAAGAGGTAACACGTGTTTTGTTAAATTTTCATCAAAGGTTGAAAATATGTGATGAAGGAGAAGGACTTATGGTAAAGAGTTGTAATGAGTGAGGCAAAGGAAAGTTTAAAATTGGGTCTAATTAGAAATCCCGGAATCAATCCAAGAAGAAGAAGGAAATCTGGTGTTATAAATGCAGTAAAAAGGGGCATGTGAAACCGGAGTGTTCGGATTGAAAGAAGGGAAATGCTAATAAGCATGAGAGGATTTCTAAATCTGTGAATGTTGTTCAAGAAGAGGATTCAGAGGATAGTGATGTTCTATCAGTTTCAGTGGAGTTGGATAATTTAACGGACTCTTGGATACTAGACTCGATATGTTCTTATCACATGACTCCAAACAAGGAGTGGTTTAGCACTTACAGGTCAGTAAATTCTATATCAGTTCTTATGGGTAATGATGCTTCTTGCAAGATCGTCGACATAGGAAATGTAAAGATAAAAATGTTTAATGGTACTGTAAGAACATTGTGTAATGTAAGACATATACCTAAGTTGAGAAAGAGTGATATCTCTTGGCACTTTGGATTGTAATGGCTTTAATTATAAGTCCAAAGGTGGAGTCTTAATAGTATGAAAAGGTAATCTGACTATAATGATAGGGAAGAAACTAGATGGAAATATTTACTTATTGCATGGAACTACTGTTGTAGGTGGAGTTGCACATGATTAGATTTGAAAGCAAAGGCAGCGTTGACAATACGCTTGTATTTGGCCGACGAAGTTCTCTATCGGGTGATGGAGGAGGATTCTCCGGCGGCTATCTGGAAAAATTTAGAAAGTCGGTGTATGTCTAAATCCCTCAATAACAAACTTTTTCTTAAACAGTGTTTATATTGACTTAAGATGGTAGAAAGATCTAGTCTAGATCAACACATCAATGCATTTAACCAAATCATAAGTGATCTTATGAGAGTTGATGTGAAGTTTGATGAGGATGATAAGGCTTTGATGCTGTTAAATTCTTTGCCCTCAACTCATACCTACAAAAATCTTGTGACCACTCTTACGTGGGGAAAAGAAACACTTGATTTGGAAGAGGTAACAAATGCTTTGTTAAATTTTCATCAAAGATTGAAAATATGTGATGAAGGAGAAGGAATTATGGTAAAGAGTTGTAATGAGCGAGGCAAAGGAAAGTTTAAAATTGGGTCTAATTAGAAATCCCGAATTCAATCCAAGAAGAAGAAGGAAATTCGATGTTATAAATGCGGTAAAAAGGGGCATGTAAAACCAGAGTGTTTGGATTGGAAGAAGAGAAATGCTAATAAGCATGAGGGGATTTCTAAATCTGTGAATGTTGTTCAAGAATAGGATTCAGTGAATGGTGATGTTCTATTAGTTTTAGCGGAGTCAGATAATCTAACGGACTCTTGGATACTTGACTCGGCATGTTTTTATCACATGACTCCAAACAAGGAGTGGTTCAGCACTTACAAGTTAGTAAATTATGGATAAGTTCTTATGGGTAATGATGCTTCTTGCAAGATTGTCGGGATAGGAAAGTAAAGATAAAAATATTTGATGGTGTTGTAAGAATATTGTGTAATGTAAGACATATACCTGAGTTGAGAAATAGTTTGATATCTCTTGACACTTTGGATTGTAATGGCTTTAATTACAAGTCCAAAGTTGGAGTCTTGACGGTATGGAAAGGTATTCTGACTGTAATGAAAGGGCAAAAATTGGATGAAAATATTTACTCGTTGTAGGAAACTACCGTTGTACATGGAGTTGCAACCGTGGATGTTGGATTAGATAAGACAGTCTTGTGGCATATGCGTCTTGGACATATGGGAGAACATGTCATGAAAGAACTATACAAGAGAAAATTATTGAAAGGTTTAAAATCATGTCAGTTGGAATTTTGCAGATTTTGTGTTTTTGGAAAACAGAATAGGGCAAAATTCAATTCAGCTACTCACAGACAAAAGGAATTCTTGATTATGTACATTCAGATGTTTGGGGCCCAGTTAGAGTTGCATCAAAGGGTGAACATGTGTATTATGTGATTTTCATTGATGATTACTCACGAAAGGTCTGGGTTTACTTCATACGTCACAAATCTAGTACGTTTGCCAAGTTTAAGATTTGGAAGGTTGAAGTGGAAAACCTGATAGGGAGGAAAATCAAATATTTAAGGTCAAATAATAAGACCGAGTACACTGATTCTTAGTTTATCTGATTCTTAGTTTATGGAGTTTTGTGTAGAGCAGGGCATCAAGAGACATTTTACAGTTCACAAAACACCTCAGAAAAATGGTGTGGCAGAATGGATGAACTGGACTCTTGTTGATAGGGCTCGGTGTTTTAGATTGAATACAGGGCTACCAAAGAACTTCTAGGCCGAGGCACTTAGTATGACTTGTTTTTTGGTTAACTGATCACCAAGGGCATCACTAGCGGGTAAAGTGGCGGAAGAGGTTTGGACGGGGAATGCAGTAGACTACTCTGAATTGATGGTATTCAGGTGTCCAGCCTATGTCTATGTGTCTAGTGAGGAGAGGTCTAAGCTTGACCCGAAGTCTCGTCATTGCATCTTCTTGGGATATCCAGAGGGTGTGAAAGGGTATAAGTTGTGGGATCCAATGACAAACAAGGTGGTGATCAGTAGAGATGTAGTCTTTGATGAGAAAGCTATGATGAAGCGTACTCAAGAGTTTGATGAATAGAAACAGGAGCCATAAAGCTGGGGCAGTGATGAACATATCGTGCAGGTGGAGTTGGAAGCTCAGGGCAACAAAAATGATCATGGTCTAGTGGTTGCAGGGAGCTCTAACTTGGAAAGCCAGCAAGTCAACGATATTCCATTAAGAAGATCTAGATGCACTATTCGGCCTCCGCCAAGGTATGGTTTTGATGAGGGGCAATGCACGACCAAGAGAAAGATAGGTGGATGGAAGCAATGATTGAGGAAATGGAATCATTGCATAAGAACAAAACTTGGGATTTGGTGGAGCTTCCAAATGGGAAGAGACCGATTGGGTGCAAATGGGTGTACAGGAAGAAGGAGGCAATATCAGAAAAGGAAGGTGAGAAGTTCAAGGCATGGTTGGTGGCAAAAGCATACTTACAGAAGAAGGGGATAGATTATGATGAGATCTTTTGTCCAGTGGTCCGACATACTTCCATCAGAGTTGTGTTGGGGTTGGTTACTCATTTTGATCTTCATTTGGAACAAATGGATGTGAAGACATCATTTCTTCACGGTGACTTGGAGGAACAAATTTACATGGTACAACCGAAGGGATTCATTGAATCAAGAAAAGAAAATTTTGTTTGTAGGTTGAAGAAACCTCTTTATGGGCTGAAACAGTCTCCAAGGCAATGATATAAATGGTTTGATTCGTTCATAATGAAGATTGGCTACAAACGGTGTGAGTATGACTACTGTGTATATGTGAATAAACTTGATGATGACTCACTTTATTTCTTGTTATTATATGTTGATAGCTGCAAGAGATTTAACTGAGGTGAATCAGTTAAAGGACTTGTTGCATAAGGAATTTGACATGAAGGATCTTGATTTAGCCAAGAAAATACTTGGGATGGAGATTTGCTGAGACAGGACTGCAAGGAGATTATGGTTATCTCAAGGCGGTTATGTGTAGAAAGTGTTGGAGAGGTTTAACATGGCTAATGCAAAATCGGTGTGTACACCTCTAAAGAATCATTTCAAGTTGTCTACTGTAGATTACCTATGTTCGGATGAGAAAATCCGGGACATGTCAAAGGTCCCCTATGCTAGTGCTGTGGGGAGTTTAATGTATGTCATGGTATGTACGAGGCCAAATTTAACACATGCGGTAAGCGTGGTGAGCAAGTTCATATTTAATCCAAGAAGGCAGCATTGGGAAGCCATCAAATGGATACTTAGATACTTGCGGGATACGTCGTGATATGGTATCATGTTCGGCAAGCAACAGGGTTGTCCTTCAGTTATGGGGTTTTTTGATGCAGATTATGCTGGAGATATGGATGACAGAAAGTCTACAATGGGATATGTTTTTACCCTTGTAGGAGGACCGGTATGTTGGAGATCCATGATACATTCTTTGGTTGCATTGTCCATGACTGAGGCAAAATATATGGCAGTTGCCGAAGCTGCAAAGGAAGCCTTATGGCTTATTGGTTTAGTTAGAGAGTTGGGGTTACATAAAGATGATGTGGTGCTGCATTGTTATAGTCAGAGTGTCATTTACTTGGTGAAGAATCAGGTATACCATACTACGACCAAGAACATTGATGTGAGCTTCCACAGGGTTCGGGAATTGATTGCTTCTGGTGAACTTGTATTTGAGAATGTTCACACGTTTGAAAATGCAGCGGATATTTTGACGAAATCAGTTACTTCAGATAAGTTCAAACATTGCTTGGATTTACTCCATATCTCCAAGTGATAGAAGGGAGACATACCCAACTAAGCGTTTTTAAGTTTAAAGTGAAACAGTTCATATTTTTGAGATTCTCCTAAGGGGCGTATAATCGGTAAGGTGGAGATTGTTATTTGTGGCTCTTATACTTCTGTTTTGATAAGCAAATAAGGAAGGAGGAAAAATATGAAGGGGGTAGCACAACAAGACTCGTTAATGAAGGGCCTATGCTCGTCGACGAGGGAACCGTAGAGGTTCGTTGACGAAGGTTGTAAAGCTCATTGACAAATAATTACCAAGAGCAGGAAATTTCAGACTTTTGACTTCGTCGACGAAAGCCATGTATTCGTTGACGAAGGTTTGGTCTCGTTGATGAAGCCCCTGTGTTCGTCGACGAGAGGCGCCTGGGCTGCGGCAGTTTTTCTAAAATTTTGATATTTTGAACGTTGGGTGGTTGGGCAAACGGGGGTAAACCTCCGAGGAAACTCTATATATGTCATCTAGGCATATTTTGAGAGTGAGAGTGATCATTATTGAAGTGTATTGTGTACATTATGATTTCCATAGTGAAATTTGTGTGTCTTTTGCTTCCATGGATGTAGGCTTTGCCGAACCACGTAAATCTTTGTGTTGATCTTGTTCTGGTGTGTGTGTTATTTACATTCACTTGTTGTTATTTATTCTGCTATGCATCTTCATTATACGATCCATATCACAACATAAATTGAGTCTATATCGAGTTGTTCATGAGCTGAACTGACTCATGTTCAGTTTAGGATTGTTTATTAAACGAGCCGCAAAGTTGGGCTTAGAAATCACTCGTTTGCATAATAAACGAGCTCTTACCAAGTTGAACTATCAAGCCACTTGTGAGTAGTTTGGTTTGTTTGCAACCCTACATATGGGGAAGTGAGTTAATGACGAAAACAAAACATAACCCACAACACAAAGTCACTATCTGTATGTGTAGTATGTTGAGATGAAATGAAATTAGGAGGAATGTATTCAAATTTTTAACTTGATTCTATTCCTTTCCACCTAATTTCATTGCATAAACCAAACATACCGTAAGTATAAAAAACCTAAAAGAAAGCTAATGAAACCCTTCAGATGTTCAGAAAATTACTGATAAATTTCATCCAACCACATAATCACTGATGCCCCTACATAAAGTTTGAGCAGAAGCATCTGCGAAATAAGAAATCCTTATTAAAAACGATTCTTTCATGTAAAATTTGAAACTAATCAAATATAAAATATTCTACTTATATAGATTGTGAGTGCGATAGGTGGAGAGGTTTGCATTCACTAGCATGCCAAGACTATATATAAATAATGTGTATGAATATGTGTACTTTTTTATTGTTTTATATGTTAAATTATAGAATATTAATTTTTTTGCTTCTCTCACATTGATTGCTCTTTTTTAGTTGATCTCATAACAAATTATTAGTGTTTATGTGAGCATAATGAGCTTGTTATAGTAATTTCAAGATATATATATATATATATATATAATAAAATAAAAATAAAAAATAATAAAAAATGTAAAAAGAAAATGTCAAAGGATTAATTCAAGAAATTGGATGTGAAATGTTATATATTGTTACCACTAGCTAGTTTTGTGTGCATGCACATATATTAATGGTACAAAGTGTACAATTATAAATAGTCATAAGTGTATATAAATGATATCACTATGAACACGATGTATACAGATAAATATATATTGTCAAAAGATTATTTTTTAATTAATAATATAATTTTAAAAATGATTCTATAATTGTACTCATTGCTCCTTCATAAAAAAAAAAAAATCATCTATTATCAAATCAATATTGAAATTGTTGAATAATTGCTATATCACCAAAGTTTTGGCAAGAAATATGCTCATCTACTGATCAGAAACCTAGGTTTAACAAGATTTATAATTGAAAAAGCACGCTCAATTGTAACTGTTCAAATAAAATATAAAATAAGTAAATTACCGACTTTCTTGTTTTAGTAGCTTTTGACATAATTCAAAAAATCTTGATACTTTTTGAAACTCGATCTTAGTTCACGACAATAAATACTAAACTGATAATGTTGCAGCTGATGGGTAATTCTTGTTCTATATTGTGTATCAATTCCTCCCATCCAATACTCATTATATTACACAAAAAAAAAAAAAAATCGACATTACTACACCACTTGAAAAAGGTTCCTCAATAGGTAGCATCTCATGTGTTAGAGTTTTAGTCCATTAGAGATCTCGAATTCAAATAATAAGCACAAGATAAGAGATGAGTTATTTCTGGCAAAACCTTACGCTCTAAGTCTGGAAATTGAGTAAGTGGCCCAATGTAACAGTGGATTCTGGAGCAGAGGGATCAGACAGCGGGGGTTTAGGGGCAGATAGCTCTTGGGAGACGTGGTGCATGGTTGGCCTGGAGTTGGGACTTGCATGCATGCATGCAAATGCCAATTTCATAATTGATGCTATTTCTGCAGCCAGCTCCGGTGTTGGAGTTTCGAGGCGCTTGTCCAACATGTCATTCACCGGCATACCTAGTCCGGTCGACGGCAGAGCAGGAAGTGTCACTGATGATGACGACGACGAGGTGGTGGAAGATGACAACGGCGGCGGTGATGGAGATGAAGATGTGGAGAGAGAAGAGAGCAACTGCGCCGGATGTCTTCCCAGAATGATTTGCAGTGTCACCACTCCAAAGCTATACACATCGCACTTCTCCGTCACCCTCATTGTGTAAGCAAGCTCTGCATGCATTTAAAAACTAATATAATTAATTATTTTATATATATATATATATAATTTTTTAAAAATAACTTGATTTGACCTAGTACATAATAAGGTAGGATAGTATTTAGAAATATAAATTTTTACAAAACCCATCAGTAGCTAGCTTCAAATCCAATGTAAATAGAATAGACCTAGCCTTTTTCCGCCCCCCTTGTTTTAAATAATGACAATAAATGCACACATCTCTCTCTCTCTCTCTCTCTTAAAGCTGACTTTTGTATCCCGTGCACATGCATTTACTCTACTCTGAAGCCTGAAACCTAATAATAATAACAATTTATAATTGGTCTGAGCTTCTCCATCCGACTTTTATAATTAATTATAGTAAATGGAAAAATGATGACAGTGCATGTGGATCCATTGTCAATTTCCACATGACAGGAAATTCCACCCATCCATCTCGATAATTTTCTTTTTCCCAAAAAATAACGCTTATGCATATCATGCATATATAATTAGCAATAAAAGAGTTCTACGTAATCAATCTGGTTGACTGCATCTTAAACGCCTATAGCACTGTTTTTTATCAGCCACAAACATTTTATATGTATAATTAAGTTTTAAAAATTACCAATAGGAAGCATAAAAAATTTATTCTTAAATTGATTCAATATATACCTAAAAGACCTCAAAGATTATCATATGATAAATAAGTAATAATATTAACAATTAAATAATTATACCCATATTCATAATTAAATATATTTGATGGAGCAAGTATGTGTATGTATATATATATATTACGTATCAATTAATTAACAAATTAAATACCTGGAGCAATGTATCCGTAAGTCCCAGCAACCTCCGTCCAAGTAGTGGAGCCCATCTTCAAAACCCTAGCCGTCCCAAAATCCGACACCCTCGCCTCATAATTCCCATCCAACAGCACATTGCCGGTGGACACATCTCTGTGAATGATGGGCGGCGTGCAGTCATGGTGCATGTAATTCAACGCGTTCGCAATCCCCTTCACCACCTTCACCCTCTTCCTCCAGTCGAACTCCATCGCCTCTGCTTCGTTCCCCAACACTCTCCCCAGGCTCCCCCTCTCCACGTACTCGTACACCAGCAGCGCCTGCTGCGCGTGCCAGCAAAACCCGTGCAGCCTCACGATGTTCCGGTGCCGGATCTTCGTCAGCGCCTGGATCTCGCTCGCAAACGTCTTCTCGTCCACGACGCCGTCTACAGCGCGATGCAGTTTCTTCACCGCCACAACCTGCCCCGTCGACAGCGCCGCCCTGTACACGCTCCCCACTCCTCCCGTCCCCACGCAGTACTTCTCGTCAAACTCCTCCGTCGCCTCCCTTATGTCGTCGTACACTAGTTTCCCGTCGTAGCTCCATATCGCAAACAAGTTTCCAGAGTGATTATTAATCTCTTTTGGAGTGTTTGCGGAGCTTATTCTGATTAATCGTTTTCGCTTGAGGAAGACGAAAATTGAGATTAAGATGAAGAGAATAAACAAAACGCCTAGGATTGGAGTCAGAAATAGAATGAAGTTTTTGTTGCCGCCGTTTGATGAATTGGTTAACGCAGGATAAGGGCAGTAGGCCAGGCCTGTGATGTTGTTGCCGCACAGATCTTTGTTGTTTCGGATTGATCCGACTCGAAACGCATTGTTGTCCGGAAGAGGACCTTCTAACTCATTGTAAGATATATCAACCCACCTCAGGCTTTGCATTTCGCTGAAGGTGGAAGGGATGGAGCCCGAGAGCAAATTGTGCGAGAGATCTAGCACTTCTAATTTTTCTAAATTTCCCATTTTCTCTGGAATTTCTCCCGAAAGTGAGTTTCGGCTGAGATCTAGGAGTACTTGGAGAGAATCCAAATTGCCAATTTGAAAGGGAATGCCGTCGCTGAGATTGTTTCTGCTCAGATTCAAGTACAGTAGTTTCAAGCAGTTCCCGAGTTCGTCGGGTATTGTTCCGTCCAAGCTATTTGATGCTAGATCAAGGTAAGCTAGATCTGGCAGTGTCCCAAGCTCAGTAGGAATATTACCAGATAGGCTGTTATTGCTCAATGTGAGATTGAACAGCGACTTCAAATTGCCCAACTCCTTCGGAATCTCACCCACAAGACGATTGGAAGAGAGATCTATTACGTGCAAACGAGTCGATTCTCCGAGCTCTGGCGGAATCGTCCCCGTAATCCCATTATCCGAAATTTTCAAGCTTGTTAGAACTTGACACTTCCCCCAGTTCGACGAAACCTCGCCCTGAAAGGAATTATAACTCAAATCGACGTAATCGAGATTCGGGTATATCCCAAAATCTTCTGATACATTTCCCACCAGATGGTTTTTGTCAAGGCGGAGCCTAGTTAGGCTAGTGCAATTTTTCAACCCTTTGGGAACGGTACCAGTAAACAGATTGTTACTGGCACAGAAATCTTCTAGAATCCCACCTTGGCATATTTTCTCCGGCAAGAAACCAGACACGCTATTGTTGGACAAGAAGAACAAAGTTAAATTGCTTAGATTATTGATTTCCTGAGGAAGATGACCGGAGAGTTGGTTTCCGTAGAGCGACAGAACCTTGAGGCTGCTCAAGTCGCCGATAGAAGCCGGGATCGAACCCGTTAGATTGTTCAAATTCAAGCGAAGCTCGACGAGGGACTTGATCTTTCCGATGTCGGTGGGGATGGGACCGACCAGGAGGTTGTTTCCGAGGACCAGCAGTGAAAGATTTGTTAACTTAACAATTGCAAAGGGTATGGAGCCAGAGAGAAGGTTTCTGGACAAGCTCAGAACTTGGAGGCTTCTCATGTTTCCCACTTCTTCAGGAATGTTTCCAGTGAACTGGTTGAAGCCCAGATTGAGAAAGGCAAGCTGGGAGAGGTTACTGATGCGAGGAGGAATATTTCTGAACAGGTTGTTGCCGTGGAGGTCGAGGGAGGATAAGGTGGGAAAGAAAGAGAAGTCGAAGTGATTGAGCGTACCTGTGAGGTCTGCGTTTGTAAGGTTTATGGCGGAGATGCCGCCGGAGCGGTCGCAGGCGATGCCGATCCAACTGCATGGATTAGAACTGTCTGCTGCCGTCCAGGAAGAGAGGAGAGATTTGGAGGGGCGATCTAAGGTGAGCTTCCAATTCAGAAGAGCTTGGACCTGTTGTGTTCTCTGTTGCTGATCAGACGAGACAGAGGAAGAGATGAGGATAATTGGTAAAAGGAGAAGGAAGGAGAAAAGGCATCTGAACAGCATGGTAGAAGCTGCTGCAAGCTGCTATATAGCAAGGTAGATATCGATGTAACCCTAAGATCGATAGGAGATGATAATGTTAATTTAGTGGTTATATATATATAGGGTTTTTGCTTTTTTTATTTTTTATTTTTTTATTTTTTTGAGAGTTGGGGTGGAAATGATGCTGATTTTCGTGAGTGGAGATGCCCAGAATCTGGAAATGAGGTAGAGACTGACTAATTGTTTCAAGGTTGGTACTGTTGCTGAGGGAGGAGTTGGAAAATTCAAAGGGTCACCTGTCACTGGCCTGCTGCATTTTTTTATTGATTTGTTTCCAATTCCATACGGCAACTAGCTAGTCTCATCACGTGCTTAAGATATTTGTCCACTATCATTCCCATTTTTTGTATTTTTTTTTTTGTCTTCATTGTTGTACAATGAAAAAACATGTTATGATAAAGTATTTGTTTATGCTGGTTTTTTTTTTTATCGTCAATTTTTTCGTAAAAATAAAAAATAGATTTCAAGTGTGGGTATTAAAGCATTCATTTTATATAAAAGTTTTAATAAAATTAAAAAAAAATGTGAATTTAAAATATAATCAAAATAAAAGTATTCATTCTATTTCTAAAATTTTGATAAAAAAATAATAAAACTCATCCAAGAAATTATTTTTATCATTTTCAATTGTCACGTACAATACAATTATTCTTGGGACACCAAAAAATGAGTTTAAAAATATAAAAGTAAATAAAATAATTATTATTTTATTTATATAATAATATTGTGTAATTTATGTGTTGTTTGCCCCTCAAGAGTTGGCTCAAGTGGACACAGATAAACGACAAGGCTTTGTGATAATGAGAGGTATTGGGTTCAATTCTCCCCAAAGGGCTAATTCTTGATTTATCAAAAGGGAACTATGGGACCAGTCATATCCTCCTCTGATTTAGTGTCTTTTGAGAGAATTTGAAGGATCCATCCACGTTAGAATTTTGGACAATAAAATGTATTCTTTTGAATTTTTATTTTGACATGAAGAATAATATAAAATTAATATCTTCTTTTTAGCACCGAGGGTTTTCATTTTTAAATTTCACTTAAGCATTTAGTGATGAATGAAACTTCATCACTAAAGCTCTTACTAGGGACATACTAGCATTTTGTCACTAAAGATATAAATATTAGAATGGCTTTACCTTACAAGTTCAAGTGACAAATTACAAGTCGTCCCTAAAAGTCCCATTTAGTGACTAATATTGATTCCACCACTAGAAGTTGTCTTTAATGACGCGGGCTCCATCAATAATACCTTCTCTTCAATGAGCAATATTGCTCCATCACTAAAACCTTTTTTTAGAGTACCCTTTACTAATAGATATAAACTGACATTAATAATTCATCAATGGTGACCACCAATAATGGAACAATAGTGATGCATTGTCTTTGTCACTAATACTAAAACACATACACTATTACTAACGATTCAATTTCGTCAGCAATAACGAAATACCTTGCCATGAAAAATTTGGCACCCTAATTCCTACCAAGACTTTGACTTAGAGTGGCAAATGTGTTAGTGACTGTGTATAATTTTCATTACTAAAAGCACATTATTAGTGATGCACAAATAATTGGTCATTGAAAGGCAATTAGTGACCAATTTCAATTTCATTAGCAATAGTAACCCTTTAACGGCGAAATT
The DNA here is from genome assembly GCF_029873635.1 of Malania oleifera. NCBI lineage: Eukaryota > Viridiplantae > Streptophyta > Magnoliopsida > Santalales > Ximeniaceae > Malania > Malania oleifera. Next base: position 17,123,979 of record NC_080425.1, read on the forward strand.
TTGTCTCTCACTAAAAAATTCATCACTAAATTCATCACCAAATTGAATTGAGCAACTAACTTCTAATAGAATTAGAGATAACAACAAACAAATTACATTTACACTATATTTTTTACATTTTAAGTTATAATTTTGATAATAATATTTCACTAATAAAGTTGTAAAATATATTGCAAATGACTGAAAACCTCAATGAATTTTGCTAATTTAGGTTAATTTTGAATTAGAAAATAAAATAAGAATAGAATACACAAATCACCCTAAGTTTGGTGAAACGATCGACGTAGATCTCCTTTAAAATTTCAAAAATTACACATATATCTCATAAAAAAAAGTTTGGTGAAACGATCGACGTAGACCTCCTTTAAAATTTCACAAATTACACATATATCTCATTTACGGTCAAATAAAAATATGCAAGCCTCCTTTGAGGTTTTCAAAAAATTCATGTACATCTTCTGATACTTGTCAAAAAAGATATGTACCTCCCCTAATATTTGCAAAATGACAAGCTTAAACCTAGGAACTAAGGATGGATTGCATGATTATGTGATTCCAAATGGAATCCATTTTTCCTTAGGTCCTACGGGGTTTGATCTGCTGATAATCCATTTCATTTCCTTTTGTAAGCCTCTGGCACTTCTGGATGAGCAAGTATTATATGCATGTGAAGAATTTTACTTACATCTCCTATCTTCATTTGATGAGGCGGTTGAATGACTATGGGCATTATGAATCAAGCCTGAACCCTTTTTAAAATGATTTTTCTTTTTGATTCCTAAGGGTTTATTATGAATTTTCTTTTCACTTCCTTCCAAGCAGGCAATTTTCAATATTTTCTCAATATTTTTCTTTTCTAAGACAACATGATATTCTTTCAATTTTTTGAACTGTGTTGTCAGATTCTTATTTCCATTCTTAAAGAGATTTTTTTGCTTAGATAACTTAACTAAAAATTTATTCATTTTTAATAAAGTCTTTTCTAGTTTTTTATATGATAGCATGCTTTCATTATTCAATTCAGCACATGATTCATCATAAGAATTAACACAATAATTTTCACATAAATCATTGCATATGTCATCAACAGATTTATCACAAAATACAACAGATGATTCATCCTATAATATATTACAACATTCAGCATAAGAATCATCACATGCTTCATTGCATGAATTAGTAAATGAGGTAAAGTAAAAGTCATATACCTCATCGTCTACTAATGCAACCTTCTCATGATTAGCCACTACCTGATCATTTAGGCTTGAAGGATTTGGAGTGACAATCTTCTTTTTCTGGGTCTCTCCATATCTCTTTTCCAACTCAACCCAGATCTCCTGTACACTTCTACATGTCATGATCTCAAGCAAAATATCAAAATCTAAAGAGTAATATAATAAATCCATAGCATGTGAATTTGCATGCATCAAAGTAATATCATTTTCTACTAGCATACAAATTCCTTTGACAACCACCAGTCAGGCCCTTTAGTCCATTGATTTTTAAATATGCTCATTCTAATTTTCTTGGTAGTGTAATCAACACTACAAAATAATGGAGGACTAGAAGGTGACCATCCCTCTCCGAATGGGGATACACAAATGTGAGCCATCTCAATCTTTAGCAAAAACGTTTAAGTCAATACCACAAGACTCTGATACCAATTGTTAACTTTGGTGTATTACCAAGAGGGGGGTGAATTGGAAATTAAAAAATTTATCTCTTAAGTTAAACTATCCAGCAGCAGTATATACACAACTTAGGATATGTTTATACAATTCCAAATGCGCAGATAAATATAATGTGTGGAAATTAAATCATGCATAGCATTCGCGAACAATTAAGAATAACATACATATGCAGTAAATATAAAATACTGAAATGTAAAGTGTCACACGATATGTTATCGGAATTCGGCCAATACTGCCTACGTCCCCGCCTCAGTTCGCAAGCCCTAGGATTACCACTATTGCTCACTTAATGGGTGGAACAACACCGATTACAACCAGGTCAAAGTAAAGCAGGGTTGACCTCAACCTTTACAAGCTCTCCTTGCGAGGCAGAGAAGGCCCTAGGTCAAATTCACATAGCTGACCCCAACCTGATCCTTGCGGTCTAGATCAAACCCCCTCATACCACGCCTGGAATATAATAAAATAAACTTTTTCGTACAATGAAAAGTGCTTCTAACACAAACAGATTTGTACAACAATTCAGCACAATATAATCAATGCACACCGATAGTGTAAGAACTATAAGCTCAATGGTGTATGTGTGCAATCAACACTCAAAGTTATAATTATTTCAATCTAAGCACAAGAGTGTATCAATCAAGCTTATCTTTGAAATTATGTAAAGATAAAATCTCAATCACAGTTTAGGGTTTCAAAGATTTGAACTAATAGAAATTTAGAATATCTCAAAAAATTGTTTTCTCAATATCAAAGCATAAAGAGATATTTAAGTCCGAACTTATAAAAATATTTTTGCACACAAAAATACAAGCCCAATGAGTCTTGCAATAATAATGCAAAGACCTACTTAGCTATAAGGTTCTTTCCCAACCAAAGATTTACTATATAAAATCGGGGGAAAATCAAGCTAAACCCCCAATCCAAAAAATATGTAAGCAATACACAAATGAGGGTTTCTAGCAATATAAAACAATGGATAAAACACTCACAATGCTAGATATCTCAAAGGAATTGGAGTATATAAGTGTATGGAATTTGTATAAGAAAATAGGATTTGGAAATTTTCAAAGTTTTTTTTTTTTCTAATCAAATGGCTAATCACATGCTAATCCAAGCAAATGAACTACTATATATAGAATAGGTTAAAATTATAACCATTAGGGACACATCGGGAATTATTAAAAATATTTTAAATGAGTTTAAGAAATTAACTCTGATTTACCCTAATTAATTGAGGTAAAAATTAAAACAACCAGAGAGTTTTGGGGGCCTATCCCTTGGTTCGGTTGCCCGAATAGACACAACAGAAAAAGTGATTTTTGAAGTTTGGGTGCTTGGATTAGGTTCAGTTTGCTGACGAAAGGCGATTTTCCAATCTGTCAGAGGTTTGGTCACCTAGTCTCAAGTTCCATATGCCGAACTTGAACATTCGGTTGCCTAGGGTTATTTTGAAGATAAAGTTCGGGCTGTTGAATTGGTGGAAAAGGTGAACATACGAGTTCGGTTGACTGAGGACAGTGACGTTCCTTTTGGTTCAGCCGCTCGAAGTCAGGTCAACTATTTGAACATTCAACTGTTCGGTCTACTGAGGTGTTTTGAACACCAGGGTTTGATCACTCGAAACCTTACTACTTTACTCCTTTACGTCATGTTTAAATTCAATTGATTCCCTTAATATTATATGTGATTTTCGGGACAATCTTACGTGTAAGTGCAAAGACCTAGGGTCATTCTAAGGTCTTTGAAAGTATGTCTAAAACCTGGCGTCGGTCGATCGATCCCTAAAGTCACTCTATGGTCTTGAGCTTATAGGTTCCTACATGCATGATGCACATCAATTATTACAGATCATTCCTACTTTACTATTATAGACCCAAATTAAATTTAATATAAATTACAATAAATGACTAGTTTGGGTCTTTTTTTGCTTCAAGCCACGTTATGCTGCCATATGATTTTGCCAATTCGATCCTGCACACAAACTTGGAAAACATTAAATACATTGTATTTGTCATTATCAAAAACGAGATAGAACTCAAAAAGTCAACACTCCTGATACTTGTCAAAAAAAGATATGTACCTCCCCTAATATTTGCAAAATGACAAACTTAAGGAAAGTATTAGTGTCCTAAAAAATAGAATCAAAGAAGGTATGCGAGATTTTTGAAATCTCATGAGAGATCGACATCTTCTTGTCAAACTTTAGTGGAGATCAATCAATGGTTTTCTTTTGAAACCTAAAGCGAGGTGCACGTCTTTTTGTCAAACCTTAGGAAAAACATCTTTTACCCATAAAGCAAACAAGTTAATTAATTAATGTTTATTATAATTGCTCGCATAATTTAAAACGTGTATATATTGGTCTTTTTAAAAAGAAGGCTAAAGCGTATAAAACTTTACATGACTGAAAATGGTTACATAATACTTTCCCGATCTAAAATAATCATCAAATAACTATGTCAAACTATTGATGATAGGTACAATGCCCCTCCCACAAGACCGTACACAATCTTAACAAATTTAAGTCTTTAAATTCAAAAATACCCTTAAGTTAATGTAAATTGTTTATAAAAAATTTAAAATTAATTACGGGCATTCACATGAGTCTCACTTCCTATCAAATCTCCCATGACTTTATATTGTTGATCATGCAACAATATTTTTGGCATTGTTAAAATAAAACCATGAAACAATTTCTTCCATAGCCTCAACAAGAAAGTTGATTCTGCAGTAAAACATTTCAATGATAAACCACTTTGCATATTAAATAGTTTTGTTGACATCATTAAATAAAAACATAACTATTTTCAAAAAAATATGAAGTCTTGAGCTCTCTCTTCAAGTCTACGAATTGTCAATTACTTGTAAGTTGATTTTGATTCTTTACCGTAAGTGGCTAATGTCAAAATATCATATTCCATTGTTGTATAAAAAAATTCTTGTAGTTGTAATCATCTCGATTTCCTTGATCAGATTAATTATATTTTATCTCTTGTAAATCTGCTATCTAATAGCATAGGATCTTCTTGTTACGTTATTTGAATTTTTTTATATCCGATAGCCTAGAAAATTGCTCCTCCACCTAGACTAAATACCCATACATCAACGTAATTTTTAACTTCAACATTAGTTAAAGATAGTCCTAAATTGTTCTCTTAATATAACTAATGGTCCATCCAGTTTCTTTCCAAGGATTACTGGAACATCTAGAAAGCTAGAAAATTGCAAAATCAATGCATTGGCTTACATAAGATTGTCAATTCCAGTAGCATGCTCTATTTGACCAATCAATCTAGACTTTTCAATCAATTTGAAAGTAAAAAAGCGTATTTACCTCTTTAATCCCTGAATGTTTAGACTTGAGAAGCACTTTCTTGACGTATTGGAATTTAACATTAGACATAATCCTAACTGCGCTTTTCTTACCTTGACATCTGAGATGGTATCTAGCTAGTTCATTTATATTTTTCATTTCAAAGCATGAAGATAAAATACTTCGTAATTAATTATTAGCTCCAACCAATAATTAGTCTGTCATTCATAAAGTCATACAATCACATTATACCCATCGATGTACTTGGACAAAATGCACTTATTAGCATATTAGGTCTAAGATAAGATGAAATCACAAACATTTAGTATAATTGGCCATTATAAACTGCAATATTCGATTCGATTTTCGATTTTGCCCATAATCGAACCGCACCAAACTGATTACATCCCTATTTATTAGCATATTATGTCTATAATAAGATGAAATCACAAAATTGAATTTTTCACGTGATTATTTAATTTTAAAAGTGGTACCTTAGCATCCATCTTATGTGCATATAAATCATAAGATTGTCATTCTAGCGGTTGGCACATGTAAGGATAGGATGAGGGCTGCCTTAAGGAACTTATTTCAAAACTTTCCACGTTAGTCAAAACTTTAAGAATAAAAAATGCTCGGCTGAATTACAGTCTAAGCAAATATCAACAAACGCAAGGTTCTTCGAATTATATTAAAATAGAAGACATTCAGCAAATAGCTTGCCAAATTTATTTACATAATAATCTTAATTTAGGTCGAGATGATATTATATGTATTGTAGTATTATTCAATGCTCTTTAGCCTGCCTAAACTTTAGCAGTGATTAAATCAATTACGTACATTTAATTGATTTGATATCAAGAACAGTTAATTAATTTTTGAAGACTAAGTAAATTACAAAATAGGAACTCTGTCTCTCTCACTCTCTCTCTCTACAGTTATTGAGGGAGTCAAGAAAAGAAGCAATGAGGTGAATGGAATGAAGGACGGGGCAAGATGGCTTCCAAATCGCAGAAAATAAATGAATAATGATATGATGTCTAATCAATTTAAGACTAAATAAAAAATTGGATCTGATTTAATCCTCTGTCTTACAGTAATCAAGGAAGACGATGGTTGATCTTCTTCTGGTTTCTTGGAATCCTTCTTGTGGTCAAGAATAAAAAATAAAATAATAAAAGATCTGGTCAATAGTAATATATATATATATTGGAAAGCAGCTACCCGTCTAATGTCTTTATCACTGGGAGCCATAGTTTACGTACCCGAAACCGGGCAGACTGATCAGGTTCGACCAGAACCGGTCACCTGTCCGGTCTGGTTTAATACTGAAATTCGGAAATGAATTAACCCGGTAAAAAATCAGTTGACCGGTGCGAATCTCGACGTCGGTGCAAACCATGTGAACTGTGGCCAGATCTCGGAGCCGTTGCATCTGGCAGATCTTGCCGCACCAGTCTTAAGAACCGGTCACCTGTCCGGTCCGGTTTAATACTAGAATTCAGAATTGAATTAACCCGGCAAAAAATCAGTTGACCGGTGCGAATCCATTGGAACCAATGTGCACTGGGGCCAGATCTCGGAGGCGGTGCATCAGGCAGATCTTGCCGCACCTGTCTTATGACTATTCTACGCACAAATGAAAGTGATCAGGAAGACATGAGAGAGAGAGAGATAGAGAGAGAGAGAGAGAGAAATTCAAGCCATGCCCGTGGACAGCAATCTGTGCAATGCGCCCTCTGCAGTTTGCACCATACTTGCTATTCATCAAGGTAGACTGATGAAGGGATGTGGAGATACGGGTGGCAAAACGGTTGAAACCCGACGGCAGGAGCGGCTTTTCTCAATATAGAGCCATAGGTATGATTTAATTAGGAGTTCTTAATATTTTATTTAATTTTAACTGCACTGCATGTGCAGGGCACTAAATATTAACACCGTAACTAATAACTATAAATAATGTTAATATTATTATATAAAAAAAAAAATTAGGAGCCCCATAATCTTTAGGGCCGTAGGCAAGCACCTCAATGGCCTTAATGAAGAGCCAGTCCTGCCCGACAATGATCACTAAGTGACCCATTTAAAAGTAAAATAGTATTTTTTAAATTAAAAAAATCATTTTATATGAAATTTTTAAATTTTTGTTAAATAAATAAATTATATTTTTTAAACAAATGAATTTAAGTTTACATAATAGTTACTCGTTAATAACCGTGTCAACCTGAAATCAAATTCAACCCCATTTAACCCCAACCCATTTATGACTTGTTTGAACCCAACCCGTTAATCCATTTTACTATCTCTAGGGATGACTATGCTGCAATGTATTTGATGCATTCAATAAATATCTTCTTTTAAATAATTTAAATTGGAATATGATAATTTCTCTTTTAATGACTTCAGCTTTTCCTTTTGACTTCCCCAAAGAAGAAAATTATGTTTTTTTAGAAAGAATTTAAGTGGAGTGCAATTTTATAATCATTTAAAAAGTTAAAAATAAGTATAAAAAGAAAAAAAATTAAGCATAAAAACAAAAATGATATAATGTTTTTCATGATTAATTTTACATATTTATGTTTTGATAGTCAATATAAATATGCATAATTATTTTCTTTTACAAATATGAATTTATAATATATATATATATATATATATATAATTCAATATAAAGATAAATATAGACATAACATTATGCTAATTTATCGGTCGGATTACCAAGTTGACTCACCATTCAATATGATTAGACAGAGTTGACTCACCAATAATCTAGTGACTTTACCATATCCATCACTATTGGTCTGGTTTTTAAAACAATGTTGGGAGCATTTAGATGTTAAGGCAACTTGCAATTGTGATAGAATTGGTGTGATTTCAAGAGAAGGGTGAATTAGGTTTTAAAGTATTTTGACTACATTAAACATTTATACTGATTCACCACATATCATATCTCATTCAATATAATGTGTATGAAAAAATGATTAAACTATAAGTGTGAACATACACGTCCAACATATCTCATTTAAATAAAAATATGCATGCAAATAATTATAACCATAAATGAACAAGCATACACATACTGAATTTAAATTGTATAAATTAAATGAGATAAGGAGATAGCGACCCACGATATTTGTTATCGAGGTTCGACCAAACCAGCCTACGTCCCCGCCCTAAGTAAACCCTCCAAAAATTCCACTAAACTTGCTCACTTAAATAGGCAGAATAGAAGTCGTTACAACCTCTCCTTACGGGACGAGATAAACTCTGGCTCAATTACAAGACTGAACCAAACTTGTCTCACTTATAGGGTTGAGATTCCCCAATTCAAATTCCGAACTGAATCCAAGCGGTCTCACCTACGGGACTGAGACTCCCCAATTCAATTCCAAGCTGAACCCAACTGACACATTAAAATATTTTTGTACACAAAACATGCTTTTGAAATACAAGCAGAGATGTACACATTAAAGTTTAAATATATGCACTCTCTAATGATATGCATTATGTTTAGTAGAATAAGGGTGCTATCAAATAATTTTGTACAAATAAAATGCATATGAAAAATGAGTATTATTGTTCTCCTATAAATATTTTTACAAATAAAGAATATTTGGAGAATTTAGGAACTTAAGTTCAAGAAAATATTTGTGCTGTAAATAATTTTCTCCCCAAAAATATTTATCAAAGAAATAACCAGGAGAAAACCTAAACAATACTCTCAAAAATAATTTTCGAAAAATAAATAACAAGTGAGAGTATATGCAAATAAAATGTCCTAAATAAAATACTCTTTTCAAAAAATGATTTCGAATTAACAACATGAAAAAGAGTCAGAGAGATTTGTGTAAAAAGATTTTGCCCCAAAAGAATGATTTTAGTAATAAAAAACGTTTTGGAGGAACTTTGATTAACAATGGATTACAAAGAAAATTTGGGTTAAACAAAGTTGCTAATTAGGAGTTATTGTAACACCCCGACCCCAAGGGGCCTAGGATATTAACTTTTTATTACTGATTTACAGCGGAAGCAAAATAAACTCAATTTTATTCAAACCAGAGCGCTAATTATTCATGTTACAATCACTTATTTTAAAAGAAGAAAATTACACAAACGTAAATATCTGAAATCATACTATATTTCTAATTAATCTTTATTTTTCTAATCCCCACCCGCATGCTTGCTAAGCCTGATTTCCGACATGTCCTTCAGAGTTATCTGAAATAAAATATGATTGGGGTGAGACGACGCTCAGTAAGTAAATAAGATTATTATTAGTGTGTGGCTAAAATGAGCTTTTAAAGAATTTCGTAAAACAATATTTAATACTATAACTTCAAGACTGCTTTTAGAATAAACATAAATTTAAAAATTCCTACATAAAACTTTTGTTATCAATTTCAATAGTAAATTTTTATAATCATATACTATAACTGTTAAATTAAACTTTTAACTTTAAAACTGTAAAAATATTTAATGATAAACATACATATACTTTTCCTTATACGTTTTCCTAAGATCGTCATTTAAGCACCAAAATGATCCTTTTCACGTAAACTTACACTTTTCCTTCAAATCATCAGTAACTTTGTACACGTAATTAAATATGTATAAACATATATTATAAAAATCACCCTTAGGCCTGTTTGCCGTAAGTCATGTTTACCCCCATGACTGGGTTGTGCGGTCCGAAGACTGGACTTAGCTGGCTGGCCGACCAAACTAAATCAACGTACGTAAACTTTAAGTGAGATTTTCCTTATTAAGTCCTGGTCCGGAACCAGGTGTGCACTCAGGAGAAATCCACTAACATAAATAACCACTATGTAAACAGTGTGGGTGCACTCTGATCCGTATAAACTTTAAGCTGCGGTACCGAGCATCTGTAACTTTGAACTTTCGTTGCCATAAGGGGTTTTAAAATCATCTTATTATAATTTATGCAATTTAAAAATAATATCGTGAAAATCTCATCTTTACTCATATTTTCATAAAAATGCAACGTAAAAATAAACTCATGCCACACAATTTTTGTGTTAAATATATATATAATTTTATTTTTGAATAGAAAGAAATGCTGAAAATTTACCCGAGGGGATTGGAACATTTCTTAACCCAAAAATAGATGCAAGTATATTAAAGATAGAACTGGTATAATTAAATATGCGTAAAAATAAACTCATGGAAATTTTGTGGAACTAAGTAACATAATTAAAATTTACGTACAAAATAAACTCGGGTATGAATTTAAAATAAAAAGAAACTAACATAATCAAAATTTACTTACCTTCTTCTTTTACCGTGTGCTACGAACACAATAACTATCTTTAAGATATGAGATCGGAAAGAGTGGGTGAGTGAGAACTTACTCAAAATTCTCACTCCACCACAAATTCTTTCACTCACTAATCCTTCTTTTCCTTAGAAAATTGTTGTGAAAAATGAAGGTTGAGAGCTCCCTATTTATAGGAAAATTTTGGGGAAGAAATGGAATTTATAAAAGTGTGGGGAGATGGGTGAAATTATAATTTTTAAAAATTAAAGAATGGGTAAGGGATGGGCAAGGTATGGGTTGAGTATGGGATAGGGATGGAGGCCATGTGGGAGTGCTTGCCACCATTCCCACTAAATAATTTTTTTAATTAATTACTTACCTAATTAATTAATCAATAACTTAATTAATTATTCTATTATTTTATTATTTTTTTTCTAATCATTATTATCATTATTATTATCATTGTTATTAATTTTAAACTACTTTTAGTATTTATTTATTTTATTATTTATTTTTGAACAAGAATTAAATTTAAATTTTAAAAACTCATGTGGGCCCCACACAACTTCGAGACCCGAATGGATCCTACGTAACTCGAATAACTCTTATACGATTTTATGCATCCTACATAGCTTTGAGACTTATGAAAACCTCCATACGGCTTCGGGACTCATGTGAGCCCCACACAGTCTTGTGGGCCCCGCATAGGATACCTATATTATTATTATTTTATCATATATTTCTATAAATTATATCAGTTAAAACATTATTTTATGTACTTATTTACGTATATAAACAGTGTCTTGTGGCTCCGAGACTCATGTGGACCCCACATAGTCTTGTGGGCCCCACATATGATACCTATATTATTATTATCTTATTATGTATTTCGACAAATTATGTCTGTCAAAACACTATTTTATGTATATATACTTATTTACGTGTACAAATAGTGTCTATCCTGTTTATCCTATGAAATTCCATTTTGACCAGGCCGACCTCTAGGGAGCAACTGAGCCGCAATGGTCTCTGAGCACTCGCTAAGACAAGGTCTTTCTTAGGCATCAAACATGGAATCAAGGATCCTACAGAAAAACACTTCTGTATTGATATTAACTTAATGACTATTTTTATTATTTTATTATTATTGTACTTTAATCATATATATATATTTTTGGGTCATCACAGTTATGACGTGGTATTTATAGATTTTCTGAAAATTATGACCGTTAGGGACACGCTCAGTATTTTGAAAAAGTTTAATTAAAAGTTAATGACGTTTTAGTGCTTTTAAAAAATTTCAACCCGAGAGGTTCGGTCGTCTATATTTTAAGTTCGATCGACCCAATTGCCAAGTTCGGTCGACCAAGAAGATTTTGAACTGAAAGTTCGGTCAACTAACACAGGGCAATTTTCGAACCCTTTGAGGTTCAGTCGACTATATCTGAATTTCGGTCTGCTATTCTTATGGTTCGAACGACTCAATCAAAAATGAACTGGAAGTTCGGTCGACTGAGTTATTGAGGGGCAGACACATGTGAGTTTGGTCGACTGAACCTTGGTCAAACTTTTGATCTTGAATGGTTCGATCGACTAAGCTGAATATGCATAGTTGGGTTCAGTCGACTGAGTGACTTTTAGAGATTAATGTAAGTCCTGATTTTTACTAGAATTTATGGGAACCTAAAGTCAATTTATGGTCATTGAGAGTTAACCCCAAAAAATTGACGTTGGTCGACCTACCCTAAGGTCACTCTACGGTCATGTGGCTCCCTATAGTCAATCTATGGTCCTGTCTGAGCAAATAAATATATCATGCAGATACATGCATTATTACAGATCAAATAATAAAAAATAAATGCAATTACAATAAGAAATAAATGTCTTCTTCGTCTTTTTATTTTTTTGACTTCATGAATGCGCTAGATCGTATAGGTTTTAAGTTCTGCAAGCTTCCATCACCGTTTCCTTATGTGTGTGTTAAATTAATGGACCTACTCACATACTAAATATACACATAAGAAACATATGCTTTGTCAACATCAAAATAGGAATCAGACTAAAAAAGGTAACAAATTGAATGAAGACTAACCACAGCAGCAACTATTATTTTCTTTATTTCCTCATATTCTTTGTCAATATCTTTTTTTTTTTTTCCACCGTTAGTAGCTAATGTCAGAAGATCAGATTAATGTATATATAGTACACATGAAACTAAGAAATTGATCCTCCACTTGCACAGCATCAACGTAATTTTTAACTTCAACATTAGTTAAAAAATGATCCTAAATTGTTCTCTCAATGTAAAAAATGCATCTAGAAAGCTAGAAAATTGATTGGCTTACGTAAGACTGTCAATTCCAGCAACATGCTCTATTTGACCAATCAATTTAAAAGGGAAAGTGTATTTGCCTCTCTAATCCCTAAATATTTAGATTTGAGAAGCACTTTTCTTGAGATGGTATCTAACTTGTTAATTTATATTTTTCATTTCAAAGCATGAGGATAAAATACTTCTTAATTAATTATTAGCTCCAATAATTAGCATGTCATTCCTAAAGTCATACAATCACATTATACCCATCGCTGTGTGTTAAATGCGACGTCCCAACAGCCCCGGGAGTATATAGAGTCAAAGGACGGGTAAATGGACTTTTTTCGCATAATCAAGATTTTCTCTACAAAACAAAAGTTTTGACAAGATGCAAGCAATTATATCACAATATATGAAATTTAAATCATGCACAAGACAAATAGTAAAGAGTATCGGGAGAGAAAATCAACACCGGTATTTTTTATGTGGTTCCTATATGCTTATAAGATATCTTATTTGATAAAACACATTTGAAAGTTCATTTTGATATCTTATAAGTCAATATGTCATTTAATGAAAATATGCTTAATTTCTTGAAACTTTTGAACATAAGACTCGTTTTGATAAAACCACAACTAAGTATGAAGATGTTCAAAATACTAAGATGTTGAAAACTTATCCCTTTGAAAAATAACTTTGAGTTTAGGATTCTTTTGACAAACTCTTTAATTTAACTTTGAATTTGTGACTTTAGGCGAAATCCTATAAACTCATGTGTCCTAATATGCATGCATTTGCTCAACTCTTACTCAGAAATCATGTAAGAAACAAGACCGCAAGAATTACAAAGTAGACTACCTCAAACACTCCCCAAATACATATAAGACTACATTTAAGTTTTCTTTGGTCGTGTTTGGGTTCTTTCGAGCATGTGTCCATTTGATTTTCCTACTCGATGTCAACTCGGTTAGATCTTTGCCTTTGATCAAATATTTCGTGAATATGTCACTTGTACCTGTACTAAACATGATCTGCAAAGATACGAAAATAGTAGGAACAACAAATAGGTTAAAATCATCATAATATATTGATAGTGTAGCCACAAAGACTAACAATGTGCTTAGAATGACTGTACTTATTAGGATATTATGTCTAAAAAAAAGATGAAATCACAAAATTGAATTTTCCACGCAATTATTTAATTCAAAAAGTGGTGTCAAAACTTTCCACGTTAGTCAAAAGTCTTAAGAATAAAAAAATGGCCGTCTAGATTACGATCTAAACAAATATCAACAAAGGCAAGTCTCTCTCTCTCTCTCTCTCTCTCTCTCTGTGGAGTCAGAGAGACACCCAGGACGTCACCTAAAAAAAAGAAGCAATGGGAAAAGAAGCAATGGGATGAAAAGGGGGCAAGGTGGCTTCCAAATGACAGAAAATAAATGAATGCATGCGGACAAAAAAATTTAAAAAATTGGATCTGATTTGTTTTATTTTATTTTTTCTAGTTATTTTAATCCTCTGCCTGATAGTAATCTCCCGTGATTCAAGGAAAACGTAGGCTTATCTTCTTCTGGCTTCCTTGGAATGTTTCTTGTGATCAAGAATAAAAATTTTAAAAAAATTAAGGATCTGGTCAATATATATATATATATATATATATATATATATATATATATTCATTGAATTATAAGAATGTAACTTCATTTTCTAGTTATGAGTATTAGCTTAAAAATTAAAAATATTTTATTTTTGAATTTTTCAATGAACTACAAAAATGCAATTTCATTTTTTAAAAAATCTTGGCATAAAAATTTAAAGTATTTTTTATATTTTTTACATTTCTGAGCAAATTTTTTTTTAAAAAAAATGAAGTTCTAAAAAACTCAGATGCTACTTGCACAATAGATTAATGCTTATTAAAAAATAAAATTATCTCGAAAACTATTTTTAAATGAAGGACAAACAAATCATCCTCCATAACCATAAAATCATGGGCAGGAAGATCCTCTACTTAGCTGCATAGTACTTTAAATTGTCAGATAGAAAATCAAATGAAATTAAATAATGCATGAGGAACGAATAGATAATCAAATATTCTACATCCAACTTGCTAGGAATTGATTTAGACAAATTTGCATCTAAAAAATTTATGCCAATAAAAAAACATAAAATGTAAAATTTTAAGGCTCAGGTAATAAACAAATTTTAGTTGTAAACATCATTGAAATTTTTATTCAAATACTTTTAACCGTATTAGAATAAATTTTTATTTTTAATAAAAAAAATATAATAAAAAATAAATCAAATTCTTATTTCACTTTATTTTCTTTTCTTTTCTCCAAACAAAGCAAACCCCCCACCATCAAATGCGCCACCTCTCAGGTCCTGAAAATATCCACTTTATGTTTAAGAGAAATCTTTAACTGTGAAAGGATCAGACTATCAACATTACATTAAATTTTTTTCTAATTATATTCAGATCCAAATGCAAGGATCAGACTATCAAGCAATGGCAGCTATTTTCAAAGTAACAACTCTTAAAAGTACTGTCATTAAGATAGTTCAAAACAAAATACAATTTGGTTATGGCATACCCAATGAAGCAAGGCAACAGATTATGAAGTACATGGAACCCAAGCCCCACATAAACAAAACCATCCCAAAAGAAGCAGCGGAGCCATAGTTTACAAACCCGAACCCGGTCATATGTCCGGTCCGGTTTAATGCTGGAATTCAGAAACGAATTAACCCAGTAAAATATCAGTTGACCGGTGCGAATCCATTAGAACCAATGTGAGCTGGGGCCAGATCTCGGAGCCGGGGCATCAGGCAGACTATCCTACGCACAAATGCAAGTGATCATGTCGAGAGAGAGAGAGAGAGAGAGAGAGAGAGAGAGAGAGAGCCATGGTCTGTGCAGTGCGCCCTTTGCAGCTTGCACCATACCTGCTATTCATCAAGGAGGCGAATGAAGGGAAGAGGGGACTCTGCTGCGATGTATTTAATGAATTCAATAAATATCTTCTTTTAAATAATTTAAATTGGGAAACGAGAATCTCTCTTTTAATGCCAATCAGCTTTTCCTACCGACTTCCCCCTAAAGAAGAAGAAAATGAATTTAAGTGGAGTGAAATTTTATAATTATTTTAAAAAAAATTTTTAAAAAGTACAAAAAGATTAAGCATAAAAACAAAAATGATATAATGTGTTTCATGATTAATTTTACATATTTATGTTATGATAGTAAATATAAAATATGTATAATTATTATTTTTTTACAAATATGAATTTATAATATATATATATATATATATATATATACATATAGACATATATATATATATAAATAAAAACATTATGCTTTCAAAACACTATTGGTCTGATGATCTGTTTACCACTCACCAATAACGATCCAGTGACTTTACCATATCAAGGTCTGGTTTTTAAAACCATGCTGGGAGAACATAGGTCTTAAAGCAACTTTTAATTGAATGAAAGGGGGGTCTAAACCCCCCAGGTGTAGTTGTAGTGCAGCAGGAATGTCTTTCACGAGATCAGGTATTCAAATCCTCTCGAATTCGTTTCCACCCCTGAATTCTTAAAATTTACCTCCCTTTAAAATTGTGAAATCAACTTTAAGGGACGCAAAATTAGTTACGTGAACGTAAAAACAAAGAAGGGTATAAAAACCAACCACAGCAGCAGTTTTGATTACCTAATTTTTATTTCCTCAGATCTTCCTTTAGGGTAGTTCCCCCTGCTGCTGCAGACTGCAGACAGCAAGCAAGTGTTCCATCTGTGTGTGTGTGTTGAGAGAGAGAGAGAGCCAACAAAGATAATCTACTTCCGTTGAGCTATTGACGTCCCCACAGCATTCAAAGGGACAAAAAGGCGCAATCGGATTGTAAAAGGCATCCCTCCTCCATACGCTGACATCCAAATAAAATAACTCATGGCCAAGATGAACTGATTGGCCCCCACTACAAACTCAGTTTTTGCACTGTTCTCTTGTACCATTTTTTGTTCTTTTTGCACTATTCTTGTTATCAGTCATACTGGGACCCCTAAGACCCTAGGGCCAAGGGTTTTTTTGTCAACCAAACTCTAGATAACCAATCATCCACCACAGCCACCAACACTACCTCTTTCCTTTCGCCACCAACGCTTTCACGAACATTCCTCAACCAATGTTCACACTTCAATCGTCCAGATCAATCAAAACCCCCACCCTTTTCCTTTTTCTTCAAAACATCATCCTGCTTACTATTGCCACTAACGATCTACTGATTGATACAGCTCCAATACATAGTATTTGCACTTTGGTCCTGTTAATTGTTCTGTGGAGATCATCTGCCTTCAACAAATTTCTCATCCACCTTAGATGAAATCTCTGTTCTGTTGTTTCAAACTACAAAAAGCCACTAGCTTGATATCCAATAACCTTAAAATGCTTGTCCAAACTGCATTTGATTTGGTATCCACATTAATGTGCTGTAGGGCCAGATTTATCTTAATTTCCCTCTACTTTCTTTGAAAATTGAAACAAATTGCAAATCATAAGAAAAACAGATCATGCAACATCTCAATCACCCAACATATTGGCTTATCCCTTAAATCAGCAAGAATTAAATTTCAGTACCTCAATTGATTTCTACACTTCATCTTCTAGCTTCTAAGCCAGCTCACTATCCCTCAATGCTACCTTTTAAAAAAATAAAAAAATTTCTTATCCATGCAACTCTCCACCATTCTCCAAAAACATATCCTGTCTCAATTGAAACTGGTCAAGGTCCCAAAAATATTGTCATTGATCACTTTCCAGAAAGTTACAAAACTCCTTGCCCTATCAATCAAACCACCAAGCAATCACAGATTCCAGCTCAAATCCTTCCAACCCACAAAGATGCAGAGTAAAAAATCCCGGCCCCACAACCAACTCCACTAAGCCAAGCTCTTCTATACCCATCATCCTCCTCGTATCAAACGTCCTTCCTCCAATCTTCACCACCAGCCACCCAACGAGCAGAATAGTTTGCTGGTTTACCGTTCCTAAGAGGCTCCACAATCATGGCACCTAATGTCCAAGAACAAGTCCTCAAGAATTTTACCAAAGAAAACCCTCAAGTGGCAGGCAAATTATTATTTAACCCATAAAAATTAAATATACAACTCAGCAATTTTTTTACAAGCAGCATTGCAGAATAATTCCCAATATTTCATCTAAAAGAACCAATTGCAATAAAAGAACATCCCATGAAACAAGTTACCCCATTAAAAGAGACGATTTCAAACAAAACAATCATAACCTTCAAGGCAGATAATTTCATAATAGAATGACCATAAATCGAAGTTAATACACCAATTCACAATGAGTGGTTAATAATCCTCCATTTCAATTGAATCACATACAAGGAAAATGGCCGAAAATTAACAATGTACCACAAAGTTATCTTAAAAAGGTGGGAGTGACTTACCTTTGTTTCCTAAGAAATAAACTGTGAGATATCCCAACTTCTAAACAATACCATCAACTCCAACACAGCATGTTTCTTGCGCACTGCATAAGATTTAGATTTGTGGGCACAAGTGGGGTAAAAATGTGGGGGAGGGGTGAGGTTGTGTGTGTGTGGTGGGAGGGGGTTTGCTGTTGATTGGCTTCCAAGACCACCTATATCTCAAATAAAACTTGTGTGCGCGCTTTTGGTTTTTTTTTTTTTTTGGGGGGGGGGGGGGGGGGGGGGGGAGGAGGGGTTCACTATTGATTGGCTTCCAGGACCACCTATATCTCAAAAACCTTCCGATCATTCAAAACAATAACGCTAACCAATTGAAAAACTGCAATTCATTCAAAAATTCTACCGTCTGGTGTGTCAAGACTTGGATCATTTCATTGTCAAAGTTTCAATTGCCTCTATACCCACCTCACTTTAAAAATAATGTACCACGCCTCTGCTTTATTGGATTAACCCTCACAAACTCACTTAACCCTGAAGGGAGCACAATCTAAAAAGCACATCAATTTGAAATGATCCAACTGCAAGGGAAAAAACTAAAAATTAAAGCAATTTCCAAACCACATTCAAACATTAAATTCTTGCATTTCAAAATTCCTAGCCTACAACGTGTGAAGCATTTCAATGAGGACATGTTTACATCTTATAAATTTAACATAATTAAATAATAAATACCCAAAGAAAAAACTCAAGCATATTTTTCAATATTTTCCATATAGGGGCACTTAATACAGCCACAAATATGCAATAAATAAAATAACAACTGAAGAACTACCCAGACAAAAATGCAATAAATAAAATAACAATAAAAGAACTATCCAAACAAAAATGCAATTCACAATGCAAAATAATGAAGCACCAATATTTTCCATACAAGGGCCTTAATACAGCCACAAATACACAATAGAATCCCATCAATCTACTCCATTGCATAAATAAAAATAAATAAATGAACAAGATTTCATACCAAAATGGATTTCATTGAACCACAATAACCTCACAAAATTCAGTTACTGACAATTACGCAGAGATGCAGTATGGGTACAAGAAGCACAATACAGGTACAAAAGGCCTTCATTTTCCTTTTCATTGCACTGAGTTTAACAATATCACCAGTCATATTTACACTAGATTCAATAGACAGACCAAATTTAAAATATATAATTTAAATATAGAAAATAAAAACCCTATTAGAGTCTTTAGATGTAGGTTGAAAGCATAGTCTCTACTGCCTTAAAAGTGAAATGCATGCATGACTATGAGAAAGGTCCTAAGAAACCAGCACTACATATGCATGTACACAAGTGAACAAAAGAATCAACCTTGCAACAAAGCCAAATAGACAGCTATCATCAGCACTAAAACTGTACAATATCGAACCTGGTCTAGAGCAAAATGAGCAAACGACCAAGGCACCACAAGTGGATTTCACTAAAACTTCAAAGCAGTACCATCGAACCACGTGAATCATACAACAGAAGTTACAAAACAGACAACAGCTGCCACGTCACAGCTACAGTCACGAACCAGTGTGCCATAACACCGGACTACATGTTTCAATATACCACTTCACAGCAATGCTCACGAACCAAAATGCCATAACATCTCACTACATGATTCAATATAAGTCGAACAACCTAAAAGGTCTGAGATATTAGATAGGTGGAAGTCCAATGAATTACCCCAAACAAAATAAGCAACCAAAAACTTATTACCCTTGAACCTGGTTGCAAAATTCAGACCAGCACTCTGCTTCACACTTACTATCAGAGTCGGTGTAACTGAATAACAGGATCCACCTCATAGCAGCATCAGCTAAGGTAAAAACACGTTCAATGTCTGTCCACCTTTTACACCAACACGGCAACTACGACCCCTCTCAAGGCCAATACTTTCACAATCACCGAAGACCAAAGAGTATAATCAGGTTAAAAATCAGAAGGATATTATGACAATCTGGGAGGGAAAGTGAACTAAAGACCTTACCAATAACAAAATCATTCAGTGAAAATTAGTTAATTCATTGTTCCCTGAAACCAGCATACAGCTGTTCACAAGCAGCATCAAGATTATGATCATCCATCTACGAAATAAACAAGCATGAAAGGCCACAACATTATCATCATCCGGCCAGATTATGATCATCCATCTACGATCTACAAACAGCATCAGCTAAAACATCATCATCATCATCCAGCCATCAGCACCATTCACTCTTTTCCCCGAACATAACTATAAAACCCAGTATATGGTTCATAATGAGTCAAATTCTAGTACACAACCAACAAGAAATAGTGACCATGCATGCTTGAGAGAAAAAAAAAAAAGTCAAGGTTTTTCCTTGTTTACTGCTATGCTATTTTTTTGAGGGGGAGGGGGAAGCAAAAGGTGATAAGTACGTCACAGTGCATTGGTTTTCTTAACATAAAATAAGTATAAAAAAATGCAATTAGAAGGGGGAGGGACTGGTAGAAGTGCAGACCCATAGTCCAAAAATTATTATAACATAACAAAATATTTTGCAGATCCTTTAATATGAAGACTACAAACTAAGAAGTCATAAGAGCACCAAACCGTCCCAACTCAGACAAACTAAATTGCCTCAACTAAGTAAAAGATGCATAGAGCTAAATTTAATAAGTTTCAACACAGAAAGAAACCCAGTCCTACCAAAGCTAACATTTAAAACTCTGACTAGAACATGCATAATGAACAAAGCCGCTCCATAATAGAACCACAACCCACAGAGATATCCTGTTCTAGAGGCCTCCAACAAATATCATTCCCCTGCCGCAATCACTCCTACAAATACAAACCAAGAACAACATGTCAAATACAAAGGCAACAGTCATAATCAAAATGAAAGTAATCTTGGGTGGAAAAGCTCACATCAACATCTGAATTGCGTGGGGATGGACTCCGAGAATCAGCAGGGTCGCCTCGCGGGGAAACACTTCGGGTTGGCGTTGGAGATCGATCGTTGCGCCCACGTATGTCAGGACTTTCACCCCTGGACGGAGATGGTGTTCGGCGAGGAGACAGACTCCTCCTGGGACTGTGACTACGCCGAGCAGGGGAGGCACTATGAATAAAATAAAATAAAAAATAATAAAAATCTGATGATTAGAGCATAAGAATTAGAAAAGTTCAAACCTTTCAAATGATGGACTTCGACGACTCCTACGCTCATCATCAAGCCGGCCCCTTCCACGCCCTCTGTAATATTCAGGACTAACACTGCGGCTCCTACTTCGATGGCGATAGTCTCTTTCCCTCCCACGGTACCTGTCACGATCATACCTATCATAACTTCTACTACGACTTCTCTTCCTGTAATAATCCCTGTCCTTGTAGTCATCTCGGTGTCTGAAACTTTTTTTTTTTTTTTTAAAAGAGAAAAAATCAGCAACTACAAACACAAATTTACTAATGAACCCAAAACAAAGAAATGCAGATAAGAAGTTTTGAAAAAACTTAGATCATACATAAAGAAAATAAAGTTCATCCCTCTGCTTCGAATTTAAAGGAATTTCAGATTAAGTCCAAAAATCATGCATAAACATAAACATAAATAAAGTAAAACAACACTAAATGCAAAATTACTAATAAAACTCAAACTAAAAGAAAAACAGGGTAAAAGTTCAAACAACGAAAGTTTGTGCACAAAGAAAATAAAGGCAATCCCTCTCATTGCCGCAAATTTTAGGAAATATCATAGTGAGTCCAAAGAACATGCATAAACATGAGTAACGAAGGCAGCAGAAGAGAATGACCACCTTGAATGAAATTCCAATATCGAAGTATTGCCTAAGTGGATTCTACAATATTAACTCTTTTTTGAATTTGTTTAGGGTTACACTGAGGGTGATAGCGTGGGATGCTGGTTACCTGAAGCCAGGACCTTAGGGTACAATTCATCTTCACCATTTAACTCAGCAGCACTGCTGTGATTAGTACTTTATGGAACGTGGCAGTTAGACATGTCTAGTAATTCACATTTCTTCAAACAAAAATATGTTACTGAATTCTGGGACATCATTCAATATGACCAATAAGATCTTGCACCAGTCAGTAACACAAGGATTTAGCAGACCAACATCCATTGAACTAATCCTCAGGAACCAGAGATTTGGATTGCTGGGCCATGAGAGCATCAGTTACAACACAGAAACAGTATCTCTAGCGGGTTATCAAGTATGTTAACCTAGGCATTGGCATGGGAGTCAAATAATCATAATAAGCCACACAAACCATTCCAGTTTCATGAACTAATTGAGATGTAAAGTGTGCCTCCTGTTTTTGATCTGCAGCTCACTGTCATTGCACACGGTAAAATTTTAATAAGAAAACTTGAGCTTCCTTAAACTATATAGAAGAGTTTTTTTATAACAAGACCATCCACTGTCGAGCTGATGTTGCAAGTTTTTAGACAACATACCTGTTAATACATGGAAGATAAAAAGAGTGCACATAACAAATTAAATTATAAAACCTTCCCAACAGAGTATTCTTTTCATTCCTGCATATCCAATGGCCATAAATCTTGCCATACAGAGATCAGGCCAAATGAAAAAATTCTTGCACTCCTTTCCAAACACTTGCTTACCATTTGGCATCACCAGGCATGCTCTCTCACACTTCAATGATCTATTCTACCCAAGCCACCAAGTAGAGAGATCATTCCTCTCGCTTTCTAATGTCCATTAAGTAACAAGGCAATCCTAACCCAAGATATAATGGTGACTCACTCTCTCTCTCTCTCTCTCTCTATAATGGTGACTCTCTCTCTTTCACACACACAAAAACAGCTACAAATCTTTGAGTAGCTAAATTAATATATTAAATAATGACTAAAAACTAAACATTTCTAAAAAATATTCATACATGGCAAGGAAGCTGGTTAAAAAGAACTGCAGCATTCTTTTAGGGTATATTCGAACCAGTAACAGGAAGGACAGAATTCTCTGTTTTTTTTCCATCTAAGAGGTGAAAGCATAATACATTTCCACTTGAATAAATTCACAAACAAGAATTTAATATTAGAAATTAGAGTCTTCTTAATATTTCCAACAGATTTCAGTAACAAATATATATTTATCTAAAACATTGCAAGGTAAAAATTGTTTCTCCTGACGCCAAATAATGCCTTCTAATCCAATCGCACAGTTGATGATCCATCATAAAATCCACTCTGAAGAAGCTACAGATGCAGGCTCCAAAGAGAATCAGCCATGAGGGGAAGAAATGACAGAGAACATTGACAGAAGCCTCTAGATATGTTAATTTACCATGCTAATTTCTACTTGCCTCCATGCATACTAAAACCCTTCGTCTCAATGTCTCCCATGTGAAGTTGGCAGTGTAGGACTTCACAAGCTCATTAATACTGCCAAAAAATTAGGCATAAAGTGGCGAATAATTTGCTGTAAGAACACTGATTTATTTTCATGGTAACAGAACTTAGCTTTGGCTGTTTAGTGAAATTGATATATGCACGAATTTTCTAAACGAAATTGCAGTGGTTTATGTAAATAATAGGTTTATTTAATTTTCACTGAGGTTAGTTTAGGTAAACACATCATGGCTCAATTCTAGCTAGTAGCTGCAGAGGCTTCATGTCTTAAATTTCCAATTACAACAGCCTTGGGAGACATTTCATCATGCACATCATATTTCCAAGAATATTGTTGCACTGTGCGTTTATATTTTTTATGAGCATGTTCCTGCAAGTAATATTTTCAAATTCAATTCCAATTTATTTGAGTCATGTGTGCAATTCTTTCTTAAATAATATTAAATTTAGGTATGTTTTGGCAAATCATTATGTTTGAAAAAGATTTAATCAGATTGGAACATTAGAGAAATGTATTCAATTGTCAATTTGGGGTTTGAGTCTTGGCAAGTTGGTGCTAGTTAAATAAGTAAATGGTTATGGTGGTTCACCTTAGACGTTAATTCTTTCTGGGACAAAGTAATAAAATGTAAATTTGGCCTGTAGGTGAATGGTTTGAGGACAAATGTGGGTAAAAGAGGCTTTCTTAAATAATATTAAATTTAGGTATGTTTTGGCAAATCATTATGTTTGAAAAAGATTTATCAGATTGGAACATTAAAGAAATGTATTCAATTGTCAATTTGGGGTTTGAGTCTTGGTAAGTTGGTGTTAGTTAAATAAGTTAATGATTATGGCAGTTCATAGTAGTTAGAGGCGCAAGGCGAGCCGAGGTGCAAAGGGTCTTTGAAGCCGAGGTGCGAGGCACGAGGCGAAGCGCGCGCCTCATGAAGGTGAGGCACACAATTATTAAAATGGTGTAAAATGTCTATTTGAACATATGAATATCTAGTAATATTAGAATTTAAAATGCCAAAACATTCAATTACAAAATTGAAAATTTAATAAAATTGCTAGTACGAAGCCCAAAAGTATCAACAATTCAACATAGTTCAACATAAAAAGAAAAGAGTACAAATCAAAAAATAGTAGCTAAATTTCAATAAAAAGAATAAATATTATGTACTAGTTATAATTTATAAACTCACATTAATTAAACTAAATTTAACAAATTAAAAAATAGTAGCTAAATTTCAGTAAAAAGAATAAATATTATGTATTAGTTATAATTTATAAACTTGCATTAATTAAACTAAATATTTAATTAGTAATTACATATAAAGAAGAAGAAGAAAAAGAGCAGCCAAATTTCAATAAAAAGAATAAATATTATGTACTAGTTATAATTTATTAACTTACATTAATTAAACTAAATATTACAAATTCAAAAACAGTAGCTAAATTTCAGTAAAAAGAATAAATATTATGTATTAGTTATAATTTACAAGCTTAGATTAATTAAAGAAAATATTTAATTTATAAGCTTACATATAAAGAAGAAGAAAAAGAGAAGCAGCACGCAGCACGCAACAAGCAGGCAGCAGGAAGAAGAAGAAGAAGAAGAAGAACTCACGAGGGATCCTGCTGGTTCGAAACGAAGTCGCGAAGGGTCGTGCTTCTTCAAAATGTCGAAGATGAACTCACGATCCTGGTTCGAAGCTCGAAGACAAAGTCGCGAAGGCTTCCAGCTGGTTCGAAGGCTCGCAGACGAGCTCACATTGCTGGTTTGAAGGATAGCGAAGGCTCCTGCTGGTTCGAATGTGCAAGATGAACTCGCGAAGGGCTTCGAAGGGCCGAGAGGGGCTAGGGCTATGTTCATTCGAGTCGAATGAGAGCTACGGGTCTGGCTTTGGCTATTTCTCTCCTTTAAATGACTAAAAATTCACAAAGCGCAACTCACTGCGCCTGTCGCCACAGTGCGCCTCGTCTCGCCTAGTGTCACGGGCTAAGCTTGTTCAGGGCATTATGCTTGCCTATGACCGCTTATCTCGTGTGTTTGGGATGGGTTTCCATCATGTAAATACTAGTGTAGGGTTATTTTCTAGTATTTCTTTCATTGTAAGCCAAATAAGGCAGTATGACTCCTCGGTCACTTTGATGTTTCCTAGTGCTAGAGTGAGAATGGCCTAGAAAGCTCTTTAGGGGAGGGTGAGTGTTCATCAATCATTGTAAAACTCACTAGCAATTGTCAATGTGCTTAGCCTACTTGCCTCCCTCGCTAAGTACAACATGTCAACGGAGGATTTGTTAATGAATTACGTTTGCTTCAATATTTACTGCTTGGTTGCCACGGCTTTCATGAATTGATTATTATTTCCGCTGCTATCTGATTGAATGTTAATGAAAGTGCTTCGTGGATGAATGTTGGTAAACAAAAGGCTGGCTAGTTAAGCAAGAGTGCTTTAGCTAGCGCCGCACGGCCCTTCACAACGGTGTGAAAAAGGCGGACCGTGACATTTGGTATCAGAGCCCAAGTCGGTGACACTTGGTGAGAGCCCAAGGTTGAGTTGCTACGTGAATTCGATTGCCTTCGTTGTTGGGTTTGGAAAGCTTTGGTAAGTGACCATGGCACCAAACAATGCTGAGAGGATCAGCGTGCTAGAAGCACAGGTTGAAGAGTCAACCAACACTATGGCCGCGGAGGTGGCCCAGATGAGAGAACTAGTTGATGAAGTGAGGGGATCACAAAAACATCAAGCAGGTTTGATAGGCGACATGTCAGAGGACTTTCGCCACACTGTGGAAACTTTGCAAGCCCGGATGGCAGATCTGGATGCAAAGATGAATGTGATGGTTCTTGCTATGGGGAACTCCAACACTCCGGGAGTTAGCAAGACCAAGGTGCCAGAACCTAGGACGTATGGGGGTGCCCGAGATGCCAAGGAGTTAGAGAACTTCTTGTTTGATGGAGCAGTACTTTCGCGTTGTGAGGATGGCCTCAGAACAGGCAAAGGTGGATACTGCGACCATGTACTTGGTTGGTGATGCCAAACTGTGGTGGCGTACCAAGTACAGAGAAATTGAAAATGGAAGCTGTGTGATTGATAGTTGGGCAGACTTGAGGAGAGAGCTCAAGGCCCAATTCTTTCCTGAAAATGTTGAGTATAATGCAAGGAGAAAACTGAGAGATCTCAAGCATACGGGGTCAATCAGTGACTATGTGAAACAATTTTCTGCTTTAATGTTGGATATTCGGGATATGTCAGAGAAGGACAAGTTGTTCTATTTTCTTGAGGGGATGAAACCGTGGGCAAGAACTGAACTTCATAGACAAAGGGTTCAAGACTTGTCAACTGCACAAGCGGCTGCAGAACGCTTGACAGACTACTCTGGTGATGAGACCACTTCGTCCAAACGGTTTGGCGGAGAGGGAAACGGTGGAAAGTCTTTCAAGAATGGCAAACCCAAGAGTGGGGGAGCCAACCCTAATTCATCAACCTCACAGGAAGCTTCGTCGTCTCGAGGGTTCAACACACCCAATGGAAAGGGGAAGAGTAAAATTGAGTGTTTCTTGTATCGAGGTCCTCATCGAGTTTTTGAGTGCCCTCACAAAGCATCACTTAATGCCTTACAGGCTTCTATTGCAGAACCGGCAGTGGAAGACGATGGGGAAGAGGATGATGCCCCGAGGGTGGGTTCAGTGCGGTTGGTGAACGCATTGGAAAAGCAGGCAAAAACACCGAAAGTTACACGAGCAAAAGGGTTAATGTTTGTGGACTTGAGGATAAATGGGAAGAGTACTCGCGCTATGGTGGATACGGGAGCTACTCATAATTTTGTTTCGCAGTTGGAAGCAGGAAGACTCAACTTATCCTTAGAGAAGGATACAGGACGCGTGAAAGCAGTTAACTCTGTAGCCCAGCCTACTCTGGGAGTAGCTAAGCAAGTGGTGATAAAGCTTGGACAGTGGGAAGGTCATGCGAATTTCACAGCGGTGCCATTGGATGACTATCCAGTCATTCTAGGAATGGAGTTCCTAATGGGGACGAGGGCAGTGCTGATGCCTTCGGCTGGTTCCCTGTGTCTGATGGGAGATCACTCGTGCATGGTGCAAGTCGTTGCAACGAAAGGAGACGAAGGAAAGTCCCTTTCAGCCATACAACTCAATGAAGGATTGGGTCAGGGTGAGCAGACACGTCTAGCCACGGTGGTGGTAGACAAAGAAGTAGCCCAAGAGCTGGAGCCTACGACCATCCAAGCGGTGTTGGATGAGGATAAGGAGGTGTTGCCGGATAAGCTGCCTCAAAATTTGCCTTCACGACGGACTGTGGAGCAAGAGATCGAGTTGTTATCAGGAGTGAAACCACCTGCTAAAAGGCCATGTTGGATTGCGCCTAGAGGGATAGTAGAGTTGGGGAAACAGCTTGATGAAGTGGAAGCGGGATGTGTTCGCCCTTCCAAAACACCGTTGGGAGTATCGGTGTCGTTTCAGAGGAAACATGAAGAGCATCTACGGAAGGTGTTCGACAGGCTGAAGGGAAACAGTCTGAATATGAAGAAGGAGAATTTCTCTTTCGCTCGGCGGAGCAACAAATTCCTTGGTCAAGCCGTTGAACAAGGTCGTATCCGGAGGGGTATGGAGAAGGTAAGGATGATTCAAGAATGGAAGATCCCCACAACAGTGAAGGAGTTGCGTTCCTTTCTTGGCCTTACTAGTTACTGCAGGAAGTTCGTTAAGGGGTATTCGCGGAGAATGACTCCAATGACAGGACTACTGGGAAGGTATTATTGGCCGCACACGCGGGATGATGTGGTTAATTATACCAAAACTTGTCTCACTTGCCAACCAGACAAGGGGGAGCGGAAGAAGTATGGTACTTTCATGGCCGCACCAAAGTACTGCTCGGCAGAGGGGACGACACAATTGTTCCATGCGACTATTGTGAAACATTGGGGTGTTCCCCAAATTATTATTTGTGACCAAGATCTAATGTTCACTGACAACTTCTTAACAGAGTTTTTCAGGATATTCAGGTCACACCTTGACATCTCTTCGAGTTATCATCGACAGACAGACGAACCGATGAAGAGATTCAGAGAGCTGCTAGATGAGTACTTGTGCCATTTTGTCAACGACAACCAGAAGAATGGCGTGCAACTACTTGATGTGGCTCCATTCTGTGGCAACGCCCAAAGGCGCTCAATAACCAAAAAGAGCCCTTTTGAGCTTGTTATAGACCAGCTGCCGCTATTACCTCACACAGTGGGCGAGCCGTACAGACAAAAGAGTCCTAAGGCGTACATCTTCACCAGTGAAGGGAGACAGAATGCAGACTTTGCCCAAGCCTATCTGGAGAAAGCTTCTAAGCAGATGAAGAAATGGGCAGAACAGGAGAGAAAACCGCAATTTCATGTCAATTGCTTCAAGCCATTCAACGCCAACACTAAAGGCCTAAGCAGAAGTCAGTCAAACAGCGCAGAGTTGAAGACAGTGCCACCTGACAAACATGATGTTGAAGAGATCCTTGCAGACAGAAAGTTCATATCCTCAAGGAAGAAGCGGCAGAAGTTCCTAGTGGAATGGAAATGCCTTAATGACAAAGAAATCAGCTGGATTTCTGCGGAAGATATTCAACTGTTCGTGGACAAATTTGAAGTGTACCTACCGCCAAAAGTCTACAAGGACGTCGACCGCATAAGTGGGGGAGAATGTCACGGGCTAAGCTTGTTCAGGGCATTATGCTTGCCTATGACTGCTTATCTCGTGTGTTTGGGATGGGTTTCCATCATGTAAATACTAGTGTAGGGTTATTTTCTAGTATTTCTTTCATTGTAAGCCAAATAAGGCAGTATGACTCCTCGGTCACTTTGATGTTTCCTAGTGCTAGAGTGAGAATGGCCTAGAAAGCTCTTTAGGGGAGGGTGAGTGTTCATCAATCATTGTAAAACTCACTAGCAATTGTCAATGTGCTTAGCCTACTTGCCTCCCTCGCTAAGTACAACATGTCAACGGAGGATTTGTTAATGAATTACGTTTGCTTCAATATTTACTGCTTGGTTGCCACGGCTTTCATGAATTGATTATTATTTCCGCTGCTATCTGATTGAATGTTAATGAAAGTGCTTCGTGGATGAATGTTGGTAAACAAAAGGCTGGCTAGTTAAGCAAGAGTGCTTTAGCTAGCGCCGCACGGCCCTTCACAACGGTGTGAAAAAGGCGGACCGTGACACCTAGCATCGCATCTTGCAGGTCGCCTCGCCTCACTTGGTTTGAGGTGCAGGCCTCTTCGCTTCACTGTGCCTTGCGCCTGAGGCGCGCTTTTAACTACTATGTGGTGGTTCACCTTAGAAGTTAATTCTTTCTGGCACAAAGTAATAAAATGTAAATTTGGCCTGTAGATGAATGGTTAAGGACATATGTGGGTAAAAGAGGCTTTTTTGAGAGCCCTTGGAGGCTTACTTCACTGATCTACAATTTTCCATCCTATCAAATATAAATTGGGTGATGGTACTCAAATTTCCCTTCAGGAGGATGTCTGGTGGAGTGACACTATGTCATATATATTTCTTCTCCTCATCTCTTGTTCCAAGTTACATAAGGCTATTTCATCTTCTATGATCTCTAATGGAAATAATCTCTTGGTATTACCATTTTCATAAAATCTAGAAGATAATGAGGTGGATGAGCTTGCTTTTATTTTTTTGTCGGGGGATCGTCATCCTTCCATTGAAGGATTGTTCAGGTGTGGGATTTGAATTCATTAGGGCTGTTTTCTTGTAGAAAAAAAAAATTGATCATTTGATTAGATTTAGTGTCTTTTCTAATTCATCACAGTATCAAGAAATCCAAAGCCCCCTTCAATATTAAGGCATTCATTTGGTTGGCTGTTACTTAAAACCTGCAATCTGCTGCATAGTAGGGAAGCCTCCGAAGGCATTATTCCATGCTGTGTGTACTTTATCTTGATAGCATAGTCTGGTTCCCATCTTTTCCTACACTGTTCATTTACTCGGGGCGTATGCAATAAATAGTTTGGATTATTCACAGAGATTCAGTTTGTTCAGAGTCGTTGGAATGTTTTCAGGCTATTTCCTTTAGAGGGTTTGGCAGGAGTAAAGATGCAATTAATTGGTGAAGATATGCCATTTATGCAGTTGTGGGGGATTCAGTTGAAACAGACTTTGCTCTGTGAAAAGGATATGACATATGGCTCTGCTATGGGCTTTTGCATCTGATTGTTTTATGTGTTTTTCGAATCTTCAGAGGGATTATTAGGCATTATAAAGTTGACCTTATTTTCTTTTTTTTGTTTAATTGACAAAAAATAGAAATGGTAGAGCTCTTTGGAGTGCAACATTTTTGCCAGTTTTTGCTATTCTTTGGACTTTGTGGGGCGAGGAATGCTAGAATTTTCAAAGGTCACACAACCTGTTCACAGATTTTATCAGATAGTGATTATCCTCACTACCACATTTTGAAAGTGCTGTAAGATTCTCAAACCAGCATGGAGAGCTGAAACAAATTTCTTGTTCTCACTTCTTAGTTCTTACAATTTCTTCTTCTCGTTTCATGCCTGATTGTGACATCTTTATAGTGAGCTTTTGAACTGAGGGTTGTTTCTCAAATCCCACTTCATTCTAAAACCTTTATAGTAATATTTTGAGCTCGAGGATGTCCTGTAACTTCTTGCGAGTTATTAGGTAGAGAGATGCTCTTTCATTCTAAAGGTCAAGAACTCCAAGTGCATGATAGTTTATTAGGGTCAGGAACCCACTGTTGATGAAAGATTGTAGAGATTGAGAATCCATATGTAGTGCAAACAGCGTGCAGCGTAATTATTTTGTGAGAGTTCACAACCCAAGCAAACTCCGCAAAATGAATATAAGCCTACTCGTGGTAAAACCACTATAAAATTGAAGTTACCACTCTCCCTCTTTGAATTCTCACTAATATTGTTTGATAATCTGATCATTGAAGGCTAATTGCTTCAATTTGATAGTCATTTAGAATAAGTTTTGAATGCACACATTCAACCCCTGCTCCCACCACCCATGGGTGCCCATGGGCTAACATGGTTGGCAGATTCTGTTTCTTTGAAAAAAACAGGGGTTCACAAAAGAAATTAACAAAGAAGTTAATCATGAAAACTAAGAGAAGAAACAAACAATTTCCTTTACAAAAGCTACACCAGAAGAACATGATGCACCAAAGGAATAATGTACTTCTGTGTGCAAAATATACTGTTAACTCTAAACGACCAAATAATCAAAGCATAAACTCATTATACATTTAGTCGAAAAGTCTCCAGCTGAAACTTATGATGCATCTACTGAGTACCTTGTTTAAAATGTCAAACAAAAAGGATTACCTTTTCCGAGGACTGCGGCTTCTTGACCTGCCTCTACTTTTCGGAAAAGATTCAATTATCCTCCCTTTGTGACTGAAATATGAACAACATTCCTCAATTGAAATATCGAACCAGCAAAAAGGCAACAGTATCAAACATTTTCGTCATGCAACTAACCATGACATAATTAAATTAGCATTTAATATAGAGGGCAAAAAAATACCAAAATCACTGAGAACAAAAATGGTAACATCAACATGCATCTGAAAAAAAATTGAAATTATTAACATCTTATTTTCTGAAAATAATGGTAATGAATGCATCATTGAGTAACAATTCCCAAAACCAACCATGTTTACTTCCATTGTGTTCATTTCAAAAGATCATCTTGTTATCATGTAAAATTGAAATGCATGCATCCCATTATGGATCCAAGAAGGTGCATAGAAGATTCTCGGAACAAATATCTAAATGTTGGTAAAAATGAACTCCAAACTCACATTCTCTCTGCATTCGGTCCATATTTCGCAAACTGGACTGTAATTTCTCTTCCATCAACAGTTCTACCTGTAATGACAAAACTGTCAGATTACTCGCTGACAAAAACCCCTACATGGGTACTTACAGTATCCTACTACTTACCATCAAGCCTCTCCACAGCCTTCTGTGCTTCATCCGCATACTTGTAACGAACAAATGCAAATCCTCGTGACTCGCCAGTTCTACACCACCCAAAAAAAGTAAACAGACGAAAAACAAAATATTAACCAAACAAAAGCGCTTCAAAACCAAAAGTCAACTCAACATCAATTACAAATTCCCATAAAGAGGTCGAATCCCAGCTTGACTGCCAAAAACTTTTTGATAACTCTGAAGAAAGTATGGGGGTAAAAACTTAAATTTAAACATAGAAAAACTAAAAATTTACTTCTGCAAACAAAAAAATAAAATAAAAACTTATGTAAGCATTATTCATTTCTTCGGATTTATCCTGGTAAAATACATTTTAACAAAAAAAAAAAAGATTTAAGACCAATTTTGTTCCTCAACTATTCTTATATAATCTGAATCGAAGAAATTATTAAAATGAAATGCATGAGAAGAAAAAATAAAAGAGAAATGTAACAAAAAGACCTTCTGTCGCGGGGGATGAAGATGTCCACAACCTTGCCGTACTTATCAAAAAGTGGGAAGAGATCGTCCGCCGTCGTACCTATCACAAACAACACATACCAGAAAAAATCAATAACAAAATAAATTGCTATTGAAGAAAAAATTGTTGAAACAGAAAATTGGTGAACCAATTAGATATGAGACAGAAAAATAGAATGAAAACCAAGAGGGAGAAAATAGGTACATACGAAAGGTGATGTTGAGGACAAGAAGAGAGTAGGTATCCGAAATATCTGGAGGCCCTGACCTTCCGAAGTGAGACATTCTCAGAGACTGAAGGAAATTAGGGTTAGGGTTTCGTTCTGAGTGTGCGACACTGAAACTCTTGCAGTTGATGAACCATCTTGAAGAATCTGGCGACTTCTGCGGTATATATATTGACGGGTTACACGTGGTGCGTGGTTAAGAATATTATGTAATTACGAAAATCTCCCCGAGGCTTTGGATATTATCACTTGTTCACTGTAAAATTTTTGAAATTATATTTCTTTCCTCAAAATACTAATGGCGTACGGTAATGCTCACAATGACAAATTTTGTTTCCCAAAATACCCCCCATAATCTATAATATTAATAAAGACCTTATTCTACCCCCAGGGTGTGGTTCAGGTGATAGTACGGGCTGCGAGAGTGCCTCTCACGAGATTAGGTGTTCAAACCCTCCCGGACTTGTTTTCGCCCCTGGACTCCTGAATTTACCCTCCCTTTGGAGTTGTGGGGTCAACTTCAAGGAACGCAGGATTAGTCACGTGGACCGTAAAACGGACACGTGGATACCCGGTGCGTAATCCAAAAATAAATAAATAAAGACCTTATTCTATGCACAAATATAATTTCAAAAATAGCTATTAAATAATATTATTAAATTATATGATTATAAATAATTAAATCACAAAATTTAACCATACGATTGGATATAAACTTCAAATTTTTTATAATAATTTTTTTATATATTTTAAATATTTTCTTTAATTCCAAATGTAGTAGAAATCTAAAGGAGACATAAGTTCATGGCATCCTTCAAGATTCCCAATTTATTTATGAAAATTTGAGTTGGTGAGCTTCATGTTAACTCTATAGTTAATTCTGCAAAAATGATTTCTATTTCTCTCACTTGTTTTACATTGACAAAATATACATTTAAATAGAGAATTTCTAATCCCATTTTGGTAATACAGATATCAGAGCAATAATGGACATTTACATCTCCAACACTCCCTCTCAAGTTGGTGCCTACAAGTCACTGATGCACAACTTGTTGAGTGAGTTGTGAAACTCTTTACTTGATACCGCCTTTGTGAGTATGTCTGCTAGTTGGTTTTCGGACTTCACATATGGAAATCCAATAATTTTTGCTTTCAGGTTTTCCTTGATAAAATGTCGATCCACTTCCACATGTTTTGTACGGTCATATTGAATTGGATCATGGGATATTGTAATAGCATTTTTGTTGTCCCAAAAGAGATCCGTTTATGAAGTAGAGGTGAAACCTAATTAGTCTCTTAATCCAAAGTAGTTCACAAAGCCCTTTTGCCATTCCACGGAATTCCGCTTCAACACTAGAAAGTGTTGCCACCTTTTGTTTCTTGCTCCTCCATGTAACAAAATTCCCACCAACAAACATAAAATAACCTGAAGTAGATCTTCTGTATGAAATATTTCTAGCCCAACTTACATCTGTATTGCCATTAATTCTTAAATGACCATTATTTGAAAACATAAGTCCCTTCCTAGGCGAGGACTTCAAGTATCTCAGTATTCGGGTTACAGTTACCATATGATCTTTACTAGGATTATGCATGAGTTGGCTAACTACAATTACAACATATGCAATGTCTAGATGAGTATTTAAGAGATATATAAGTTTGCCAACTAACCTTTGGTACCTCCCTTTATCTGTTGGTACTTGGTCTAAGTATTCTCTAAGTTTGTGGTTTTGAACTTGGAGTATCAACTGGTTTGCACTCCAACATTCCTACCTCAGTTAATAAATCCAACACATACTTCCTTTGGGAAATAAATATTCCTTGTCTAGACCTAGTAACTTCAATTCCCAGAAAGTACTTGAGTCCTCCCAAGTTCTTCATCTCAGACTCGATGGCCAACTCCTTCTGTAATCTAGATATTTCTTCTTCATCATATCTTGTGAAAATCATGTCATCCACATATACTATCAACACGATTACCTTACCCAATTTGTGCTTCAAAAACAATGTATGGTTTGAGTTGCTTTACTTGACCACGCTCGAGGCGATTGTTTCAATCCATATAGTCCTCGTTGCAATTTGCACACAACCTTGGTTTTCAGTGGATGTCGTATGTAGCTTGGAGGAAGATCTATGTACACTTCTTCTCCAATATCGTCGTGTAGGAAGACATTTTTTACATCAAATTGATGTAAGGACTAGTCAAGGTTAGCTGCATAAGATAACAATACCCTTACAATGCTTAATTTTGCAACTGGTGAAAAAGTCTCTTGATAGTCTACCCCATATATCTGTGTATAGCCTTTTGCCACCATTCTTGCTCTGTACCTTTTGGCCGATCCGTCTATTTTGTGTTTGATGGATAATACCCATTTGCATCCTACTGCTTTCTTCCCTTTAGGTAACCGAACTATGGTCCATATGTCATTCTTTAGTAATGCCTTCATTTCTTCCTTTATTGCCTGAGTCCATTTTGGATTAGAAAAAGCTTCCTGAATTCCAGCTGGAACTTGACTTGAGGAAAGTACATGCACAAATGCTCTAAGGGGTTCGGATAATCTCTTGATAGACACGTAGTTGGAAATTGGATACTATGATCTTCGCTCTTCAATATCAGAAGGGTATTTATTCGGTGGCTTGCCACAATTTTCCCTGAAAGGTGATGTATATCCAGTAGTAGTATTCAAGTTACTTGTATTTGAAGGCATGTCTAAAGTGCTTACCTCAAGGCTATTCTCAAGAGATGGGTCTGCAGGTAATAAGGAAGGGGGGAAGCTTGATTCATTTTTTAAAAGTGTACTATTTCCTAAAGATGTATTCTGCTTTGTAGGCCTGTCTGGCCCTGTAGGCTCAACTGACCCTAGGCTTGGTGCTTCATCTATGGGCTCAACTTGGCCCTAGACTTAGTTCTTCACCCGCCACTGTTTCACTATTTGGCCAGTCATAATGCAACCAATTTTGCTCTTCATCTTGTGTCTCCCCCTGAATAGTAGAATTGGAGGCCGAGAAAAAAGTGTCGGACTCCAAGAAGGTGACATCCATAGTCACATAGGTACATCAGGTAGAGGGATCATAGCACCAATTGCAACGCCCAGAACCCTTAAACCCGGTTCAATGCGTTATACCTGATAAAATCCTAATAATCCATAAATCAATACGCAGCGGAAAACATAAATATAATCCTCAATCATATAATACCAGAGTTTTCCTATACCTGTCTACCAACCATAATAAAATAACTATCCACCTGTATTCAACATAGATACATATCCCCAAAAACATCCAGTATTAACAACCATTCCTTACTTATCAACCTTAAAACATAAGACATAAAACATAAAATATTTACATTCCCAAAAACATCAATGTTTATACCATTTTTCTTATATTTCTCAAAAATGCTATAAAACCTCGAACTCTTTAAGCTCGATCTCGAGGAGGTCCTGAAAAAAGATACATTTATATTCGGGTGAGACGCATCTTAGTAAGGGAAGAAACAATATATTAAAACAGCGTGTGGCTAACATAAGTTTATATAACAACATAATATTTAACATTTGAAAATCGTTTACATAATTTCTGAAATCATTCTCTGAACCTAATCAATCACATGCAAAAAATTTAACCCACGAGATTACCCAAGGATAGGGGTGATTACGCGCCCATAAAAGTAGCACCCCTCTGCTCTGATACATTTGGCAACCCAAAGGTCACTACTGAAGCATATCAAGGCACTCATGTCAGGCCTCGAACCCCGAAATGGGACCCAAGGGTGCAAATGTAACTAACGTAACTAACCTGCCCCTGTATCTGATAAAACATCAAAAGATACAGTATAATGGATGAGGGTCCGACCCCGTGGGGTTCCTAGGCACCCTAAACACATTCAACCACAATCATATACGTAGCGGAAAAAGGTCATTCTATAACATCATATACAGTACCATACCAGAGTCTACACACGAGCCAAACACAACTCTATCAAAACGCAACTCAAAATGGCAACCCAACAAAAATATAGTCCTAGCACTTACCCAAGCGCTAAACACTGTACACTGGCCTCTACGCTTCCTACACCAGGATGCTAGTTCCGGTTACTTGAAGGACCTGTAAAATTGTACGTACAGCAGGGGTGAGACACCTCTTAGTAAGGAAGAACACAAGTTATATCGGTGTGTGGCATTTGAGTGTTATCATGATGCAACATACACACAATTAAATGCATTCCAGTACTAGTGTCCATAGTGCATACACGCACACATACACAAACACATGATCAGCAATCCTGGTGTCGTCACACCCATCGGCCTGAAGCTGGCCTGCGACATACGGCGTTGTCCCGTAGCGAACCCACAAACATAGTGCCATCGGCACATGGCTAGTCCTCGACTCCCATGGCATCGTACCGGTACTA